>NC_138522.1:46282929-46882929 GCF_000230855.2 Cajanus cajan | reverse complement strand
TTACACGTTGAAGGAGTGCATGAGCAATACCATTTAGGTGCCTAAGCAATTTCCTCTTGACATAAAATATGTTTCCTTGAAATTAGTTTTACAAATTTGTTGTTTTGAAATTCAATTTGGTGCAGTAAATAACTGGACCTCTTTGACAAATACAATGTCACAACTTTTCTCATAAATTTCATCCCTAATACTAGCGGTATTTAAAATTGTTGAACTCAACTAAACTATATGAAAACTGAATTAATTAGAAAAATAGTTTGTTTGAATTGAATTGAACTAAAATATAGTTAAGATAAACTCAATTCAACAACTTTATTTTTTAAGATCTGAATTGAACTACTTTATTTCAATAATAAAGTAGGGGAACTTACAATTTAAAGAATTTTTACTCTTTTACAACATTAGTTCAATTTTTATAGTTCAATTTAGTTTAATTTTTAAATAATTTGGTTTAATTCTTTTTAGAAATAATTTAGTGCACTTTTATAAAAATAATTCAATTTTTAATAGTTCAACTTAGTCGAGTTCTTTACCAATTTAATTCAATTCATTTTCTTTTAAACAACCCTAATTGGTATTAATAGAAAGTAGACATAAGAATTGGAGAAATAAAATAGTGAATCTCATTATCTGTCTCAACAGAAGGATACAATATATTTATATATACCACATAACACTAGCTATTTTACGAAAATAAACAAGATTATTGTAAATGATATGATTGCATAACATAATCTCCTATAACTAGGCTATCCCTATAGTTATGTTGTAACAAAAATATAATATTATAGTACAAAATATTGCAATAACAAAATCTCCTATAATCAAGTTATTCATATAACTATACTAACAGCTGTTACCAAAAAGTCTAAGCTTTTTCATGGAGATCAGTGTACTTGAGGATACTAAATAATTATCATATACGTTGTTCAGTCAAGTTGAAGAAACTAATTGGTTATTATCTTATATTTTCTTGTTATTTTCTTCTACTATATGGAAATAATGGTACAATTGGGTGGCAGTTCAAGTAGTCATGCCCCAAAGACTAGACTTTATGGCTACAAAGAAACAATTGGCCTATATTAGATAAAAAAATTTAAAAGAATTTAAAAAAAAAAAAGAAAAAATAAATTATTTTTTAATAAGCTAAAATTAGTTTATATATAAACTAATTTGTAAAAGTTCTTTCATATTAATTTTTCCAAAAACTTTTAATTTATGTATTACTTTTGTTCCTAATTATAAACAATATAAGACTAATTATCAAGATTAAAATAAATAAATAAATTTATTATTTTTAATTAATTCTATCATAAATTTATTTTTTATTCCAAAAATACTATTTATTTTATGTGATTATTATATTTAATGTTAATACTCATAATATCTAACGAATAAAACACTAATCCTAGAAATATGAATAAATACTAGACTTTTTTAAATGCCACAATTACTGATTTTCCAAAGGTAGAATGAAAGTATGCATACTCTTGGTAGAGATAGTCTTTTCAATTTCATATTTTGCAAAAAATATGTTAATTTCTCAACCACTAGATTGATAAGTGTCAATTTTACTTAAAGAATTTAACTCTTTAGACACTTATTTAACTAGATTTAAAAGAAAAATTTGTTTTCAACTCCTAAAATATTGTAAGAATAAAAAAGATGCGTAAATAGGTCAGTTTGTAAAGAGTTAATAGATTTTAAACTTATAAACTCTTATTTTCATGTAGATTTGATCAAGTACTAAGACCTCTAAATTTCACAAATTCGCTTAGCTGATTTTCATGCGTTCAATACATTAAAGATAGAGAGCAAGAATTTGTTGTAAATCAAATTCACTAAACCATTTAGAAAAAACTAAGCATATTTGGTCTAGGGAACAAAAAAATTTGGCTTCAGAAAACGCTCAATGGACTAGAAAGGGCTCAATGGATGAAGTTTTCTTCACTGTGAAGAATTCAAAGATCCACTTAGACATTTGAAAAATACTGAGTGGATTACTCATTTATAACACACTATTTTATTTTCTTGAACATATAGAAAGGATTGGAAAGAGAAAATGAACATCATTAAAATAGAAACAGAGAGAACATAGCTCTAAAGAAGGGGGAAAGTTTCAAGACCATTTGGGATAAGAATCTTGGGTTTAATCTTTTCTTTCTAAACTTTCTTTGTACATGGAGATTGCTCTGACTACTATGAGTAACTAATCTTTTTTCTTCGTTACGATTGAACGTAATCTATAAAACTCTTATGTAAATCTTTTGATTCATATATATGATACACTATTTGGTGTTAGTTATTTGATCTTGTTCTTAATTCTTGAGGTGAATTGGTCATTCATCTTTTTTTGATTTAGATTTTAGTTGAAAAATATTTTCTAAATATGTTTTGAATCAAATCGCTTGATGATTCTAAATGCCAAGAATAGATTCAAAATCGTTGTTGAACAAATTCTTGAGCTTAAATGCAAGGGCTTTGGTTGGGTAAATTGAGAGGTCAATTATTAAATTAGGATCTTTAAAATTTCTTAAGATAGAAAATTGATTTAGAATGATCTTTAAGAATTCAATAATATATATCCAGTGATATATATATATATATATATATATATATATATATTTTTTTTTTCTTTCTTTTTTACAAGTTTTAATTAGGATATAAGAAATTACAAAACATCTTTCAAGTTCTTGTGGATATGACAACTTGTATTTCAAAATTATATTACAATAGATTTGGTATGTTTATCACAAAATCTCAACATAAACACCTAGTGTACAAGGAATAAGTGAATGCATAAGAATAAAGTTAATAATAAATTAAGGATATAAAAAATTATTCCTAAATAATTCTAAAAATCGTTGATTGTTGCTTATAAGTAAGATTAAATAAAAAAATAATTTATTGTTTATATTTAAGATTAAAATTTAATATAAGTTAATTTTAACTTTTAAAAAACGTTATTTTATTTATTTATTTATTTCTTATAAGTACTTTCGGAGAAATATATCTAAATAAACTTCATGTTGTCTTCAAAATGAGTATGTAGCTGTTGCACATGTATTAATCTTTATAAAATGTAGATCTTGATCATAGTTAAGTGTTGAATTGAAATTTTTTTTCATTTTCTTATCATGAAATATAAATAAATCCAATTTACTAATTAAAAGTTATGTAAAATAATGCATTTCGTATATGAATTTAATTAGTACTCCATATACCGCTAATTAATTAAGGAAGAAAGAGAGACTACAAAGACATCTACGTCTATAACCTGTATTTAATACAGTCGATCTCTTGGTTAAACCACGTATATTATTACCGACTTCCAAACTACTTGGCCTTGAAAATTATACTATTATCATTTATAATAATGTTCTACCTAATAAGCTCATACAAGTGACGGATATAATACTAGTGTACTGCGTCTTGCATCATCATATTTGGTGATGAACACTAACTTTTGAAATTCCAAGCCTTTAATTAATAAACCCGTGCAAAACATAGGTAAGGGAGCTAAAGGCTTGTGTATACCATGCATCGGCACGTGCAATTCAAAGGAAACAATAAGGTTTTCTTGCAAGTTCCCTTTATATGATAATATGCGTTGACACATTCATTATTCATATATATAATTATCACTGAGGACAGAATGTTGTCATTTAGGGATGTGCATTTTAACTTGTCCGTTAAACATTTATATAAATAACATGATTTTAAATCGCAACACGTTAAATAAATAATATTTAATAGAAATTATTAACCATACACGCATATTTTTTCTTACTACTTCATATAAGGTATTATCACCAGTGTTAAACCTGCAGTTAACATATATTTATTGTAATGAACTTTATTTTGTGAACACTGATGTTGGCAGCATCACAGAGAATATACCACATTCATGATCGAAAGGAAAAAGTGGAACATTAAAAATTGGAAGTAAGAAAGTAAACAAAACCCAATAATTAAAGAAGTGTATCGTGTTCGGTTTTCATCCACACTCTCCCACCTTCTCACCCTCTCTTCTACATAGATTAACACATAGATGCCACATTTCAGACACGCGCTTGCTTGTGCACCAAAATAATTTTATTATGATGCGTAGTGGTCCTGCCGGTATAATTCCATGAATTATTTTACGTCTCAACTCTTACCTGAAAGAAGAGTTCATATGTAATAACACAAGGGAAGAAAATAAAATATATAATTTATTGATATTTTAGCAGCCACTTATTTATAATGTATGATTACGTAAAGGATAACGACATGGTGTGTATATATATTTCACAATGACAAGTCGAGATCATCACCATTTTATTATCTATCTGACTAACTTGTTAACTGCTCCCAAGAAATCATCATCATCATCATCATGGTTGCATTGTTCTCCCCTCCTGTATTCTCAGCTATGGAGTGGCTCTTAGAGGAGGAGCCATTGAGCTACAACGAGAGGTACTTGTACAAAGATGATGCGTCCTCGGAATTTTGTTCAGCACTTGAGGCACAGGTTGAGATTGGACCATCATCCCCTGACCCTGCCATGGTCAAGAAGCTTAGCCACAATGCTAGTGAACGTGATCGCCGCAAGAAGGTCAATCACTTGGTTTCTTCACTTCGTTCACTTCTTCCACTCGCAGATCAAACGGTACTTTATTCAATTCCAGCCACATTCAATGTTTCTATCATATAATTAATTATCAACTGGGATGTTTATTCATCAAAAATATATAAGTAGACAAATATAAACCATGTTCCTCAATATTAGCTTCTCATAATTTTATGCTAGAAAATATGTACTCGTTTCTTCTATTTCTTATTTGTTATGGTTTATTGTTGGATCAATATTCAAACTAATTTAGTTGTTATTGGTTCGAGTAAAGGTAATTGAATTCTTGTAATTGGTATGACTATGAACAAAGGTAGTAAATATTTAGGTTTAGGGATCCGATTACTTTATTATATATAAACAAATTAATACCTATCAATATAACAGTATAATCACAAAACTATAACAAAAAGCAAGTGAAACTTCACCTATTATAATTAAAGTGTCATCGATGTTTGTATAGTGATCTGATTCCATGTTAACGTGGTTGCAGAAAAAAATGAGCATTCCAGCGACAGTTTCACGAGTCTTAAAATACATACCTGAGTTACAACAGCAAGTGCAAGGACTAACAAAGAAAAAAGAAGAGCTTCTGCGCAGAATTTCTCGGCAATTGCAAGGAGAAGCAGTGAACAAAGAATCTCAAAGGAAGGTTAATTCTGCTTTTGTTGTTTCAACAAGTAGGCTCAATGATTGTGAAGCTGTTGTTCACATTTCCTCTTATGAGGTTCACAAGGCTCCACTATCCGAAATCTTGCACTGTTTAGAAAATAATGGCCTCTCTCTACTCAATGCTTCTTCCTCTGAAACCTTTGGAGGGAGGGTCTTCTACAACTTGCATTTCCAGGTGTGTTTAGAAAATCTTCCATTTCAATTTATCTATTATTTTAAAAAGTTAAGAAACATTAATTATTAGTTTATTTATTTATTATTATATCCTTACCTTTATTCTAATCAAGAAAAAAAGAGAAATATTTAATGGAGTAGGATCTGTTAAAGTAACAAGACAGAAAAAGACATGTTAATAAAGGACAATCCTATTATTAATTAATGTCCTATGGCATTGGTTAATGATTAAAAATGCATGAAAAAGGGGTATGCGTATGCCTTAAAAATTTTGAGGGCTAATGAAGTAGTGCTTCTGTTTCTGCATGCAGGTGGAAAAAACTCATAGATTAGAGCCCGAGATTCTAACTGAGAAGCTTTTGTCAATATATGAGAAGCAAAGGATTTTCTGATCGAACTAAAGTTGGCACTAATTAATTGTGATGATCAAACGATCTTCAATGCTTCTGATGTTAAATTTGACACTTAAATATATCTGTACATATTTGGCATATGTACGGATAGAAAGATCAGAAAGGAGTAATCACATGCCCCTTATATATGGTTTGGTAAAAAAGCAACTGGTAGGAAAGTGCATGCACTTTAGGATTTAAGGAATATGATTGAATGTTTTGTGTAAACATAAATGTTATACTCAGCCTTGCCAAGCAAATGTTCTATGTGTCTCTTTCCTTTTATTACGAAAAGAACGCGGATGGTTATAGAGTTTAATTTTAGGTTTGTTAAATTTGACTTATATCATGGTAGTTTTATAGTTATTACTATCTCATTTTCTCAATTTATGTCTGATATGACCTTATCAAATAGTAACATCGATCTTCTTACCTATTAAAGATAAAATCTGTGATACTAGAATTATAGCAGTGCTTTATATAGCAGTTAAATTTTGGATCCACGGTTAAATTTTTTAAAAAATTAGTCTCATAGTTAATTAACATCGTATTTTCCTTTTAATTCGTAGACGATTTTCTTTACATATTACTCCTTAGTCCTTACATGATTTTTTTTATAATAAAATGGTCAGTTTTTGGTATAATATTTTGCTATTCGTTGATGTTGCAAACTTACAATGGTATTATATTTAAGATTTAGTGTTATACATTATGCTCTACCTTCTTTATTATGGAACACTTATAAGCGAATAAAACATACAAATATAAATAATTATATTAGTAGTTAATATTAAATTTAGGAAATAAAATTATAATGTACAAGTTTTATCTTTATTACTTATCATTAAATTTTTATAGGAGAATGAAAGATATTACTCTATATTAAACTTTATACACCAATATTAATAAAATTAATAACTGACAATTGAAAAATTTAAGAGATGAGAAAGAATGTTTATTTATTATATTCTCTTGATTATTATCTAATAACAAAAAAATACATATTTTCACAATCTTTAATAAGAGTAAAAGATGAATATTTTTATAGAGATTATAAAGTGACTTTTAAAAATAACTATTATTTCTTTTTAAATTGTATCTTATAATAAGATTGGAGAGAGTAATATTTAAGCTGAATTATACTTTTGGTTCTATAATATTAAATCCACAGTTTTAGTTTCTTAATTTTTAATTATGATATCTTAATCTCTCAATTTTATAAAATATACAATTTTTGTACTCTCGCTACATGTTTATCCGTTAATTATTAAAATTTGTAACATTCATTCTAACTTAACAATAAGTAAATGATAAGATAATTAATATTTAATAATATTTAGACTAAAATTACACTTTTAATTTTTATTTTCATCAAATTTTATCTCATTTTATCATTTTTATGAGGAAAAAAAGAGTATTAAAAGTGAATTTAATATAAATACTATTAAATATCAATGATCATATCATCTACTTAATCTTAGACATGATATTAAAATTATAATTTTAATGATCAACGGATAAATATTTAATGAGAGAATTAAATTTATAAATTTTATAAAATTAAGAAATTAAAATTATAAATATAAAAATAGAAAATATAAAATTATATATTTAATATTATAAGAGAATAAAATTGCAATTAACTTGATATTTGTCATGTTAGTCTTTAAATAAAATAAATTTACATTTCGTTCTGATTCCGGTATGAAAAAAAAGTGTACATGTTATCAGTTTTAATCTCTCGAGCTTGGAAAAATATTTTGACACTGTTATAATGCTGGTAGACATTGGGAACTAATTAGTTTGTAAAAGAGAATTATATATAAAAACTAAAGTGTAAAGTTTTTTCATATAAGCAGAGGCTATACTAAAAAAAAAAGTGTCAACTGTTAAGTACTCAAGTCAGTACCGACTTTTCAATTTAACTCATAATAAAAAGCATATTGCCGGTGATACTTTGTAAACCTAAAGAAAAATAATAATCAGTTTTATGTTAAGATTGTATGTCTTTTTAATATATCTAGATATATAACACTAACGGAGATTGTGTCAGAAAACAAAAATTAATTAATGAACAAATTAAAATTAAAATAAAAGTTAGAGGACAACAAATAATTTGGATTTAGTAAACTATACTAGAAAACATAAAATAATTAATTCATAATCATAATAAAGAAAATGTATGAAAGCATGTTTCTTTTTTCCCTTTTTTTTATTTGTAACAAAAGTGTTTCGGATTGGGCTCATGGCTCAATTTACCAAACAAGTTACTTCCGTTTAAAGGGAAGGTGTACCTAACTTTGCTCAATTTCTTGAACTTCTAGATATGTACACCTCATTTTTATAAAATATTTGTTTTTTTTTAATTTTATATTTTCAATTTTTAATTTATTATTTTCTTCTTTTTTTACACATCTTTTTTCTTTTTCAGTTTTTATATGTACTATTTCGTCTTTCTTTAATTTTATACTTGTTGTCGAAAAAATTACACACACCTATAATATTATTAAAAACTAGTTTTACGTTTATATGTGTGTGAAAATTAAAAGTGGGAAGAGAGGAGATAAGAGTAAGAAAACTGAAAGAGGTGGGAGGAAGAGTAATGTAAGACCAAAAGAATTAAAATTACTTACCAAAATAAGTGAGGTGAAGAAAAGGTAAAAGGATACATGTAAAAATTAAAAAAAATGAGAAAAAATGTGTAAAAAAATATACTAAATTAAATATTACGAGTGTAGAATTAAAAAATTAAAAATTAAAAATATTTTAAAATTAAAAAAAATAATAAAAGAAGGTGTACTTATAGAAAAAAAGAGGTGTATATATCATCAACCACCTTCTAATTCTAACTCGGGGGCAGGATTACTTGCCTGGGCTTGATCCGTAAACAAAGAGAATGAGAGAAGTTCTTGACTTGGGCCCAGCATGAAAAGTTTTGGTCATTAAACTTGGACTTATCATATATACACTTCCTTTTTTTTTAATAAGTACACCTCCTTTATTTTTAAAAAATAATATAAAATATTATAGTTTTTTTTTAAAAAAATTTAATTTTATATCTTTAACTTTCAATTTTCTACTTTTTTCTTTTTTTTACATATTTTTTTCTCTTTTAGTTTTTACATGCTACTAAAATAGGTGAGGTGAAGGAAAGGTAAAAAGGTGCATGTAAAAATTGAAAAAAGAGAAAAAATATGTGAAAAAATATATATTAAATTAAATATTGTGAATGTAAAATTAAAAAATACAAAATATAAAATTAAAAAAATTAAAAATATTTTAAATTTTAATTATTTTTTTTTAAAAAGAAGGTATACTTATAAAAAAAGAGAGGTGTATATATCATAAACCTTAAACTTGGGCTAAATTTTGCAAGTAGCCCAAGTTTAGGTTTTGCAAATGTCAAATATATGTTTAGGCTATTCACAAAAAAATAGAGACTTTGGACCAAAATAGAAATAGAGCTTCTTTATTCTCTGGTAATTCTTGCCACACTAATTTGTAACGGAATTCCTTTGTAGCGGAATTAGTTTTATTGCCTCGTCCCATCTTTCATATTTATGACCAAAATTTAACATAATATTATTTGAAGAGAGATTTATTTATTTCAAAAATAATTTTATTTATATTTATTTTATTTAATAATTTATATTTTATATTAAATTTTAACTATTTAACAGTTGAATTAAAAAAATTTAATATTTTAAATTTTTAAAAAAGTTTAAAAATTATTTAATATTTTATTTCATTAATTTAAAATTAACATATAAAATATTTAATTAATAAAATAAAATATTAAATAATTTTAATTTTTTTTTAAAAAAAATTATAGACTTAATTTATATATTAAAATATTTAATTTAATAATTAAATTATTAAAATTTGATGTAGAAAATATATTTATTTTAAAATATATAGCAATTCCCCTAAAAGAAATATAGTAATTGAAACCCTGAAAAAATGTTTGGATCATTTTCTTTTCAACAGGCCTGATACTTGTATAACTATTTGGTTTGACATGTGATGGGTAATAATTGATTTATGAGAAAGACTGAACGTCCACCCCCAAAATGAGATCGATTGAGATAGATGAAAGAGAAAATAAATAAAGATATTAGAGTAAGAAAATGATAAATATTGTGACGAGATAATAGTAAAAATACTAGAGTAAACATATCCTTTTACGTTTTTTCTGTTAATAACTTAATATCATTAACATATTGTTCTTAATTGACCTCTAAATAGTAAAATTTCACTATTCAAAGTGACGTTAAATATATATAAAGTGGGATATCTAGGCATTGAGGAAAACAATCTCGTAATTTTTTTATCAGTAAAAAATGACAGATTCTAACATGAAGTAGAAAAAAAATGTGCCTTATGTATGAGACACTAAAATGACCTAGAATAAGAGATTTTTAACCAAAAAATATTAAAAAAAGATTACAAAAATATTTGAGAGCCACAACAACACTGCAAGTGTGGCTGACCATTGCTTGTGTAACCACGGTGACGTTGCGGGTACAACCATGGTGACAATGCTACTTGTGCGGCCATAGTGACACTGCGAGTGCGATCGCATGGCCATGGTGACGCCGTAGGTGTAATTGCATTGGTAACACAGCGCGTGCAGTCGTGCGACCATAGTAACACTGCGAGTGTGACCATGGTGACACTATGAGTGTGGCTAGAGTTACACCGCTACACGTACGATCACGGTGATGTTGTTACGCGTGCGGTCATGGTGACGCCGCTATGGTGGTGGTTCGACGGGGATGAGTTGATTAAAAAAAATTATTTTACTGGTATGTGGATTGTCTTCCTTCAATCTCATACGTTGATTTTTTATTAATATATTAAATGGCTAAAACTAATAATTTATCTATGAGGCACATTTTTTGCTACTAATCCATCATAAAAAATGCCTTAATTTAGTAATTGAGTAAAGTGTTTTAAGATGGAGAAAAATAATAAACTTAAAACATAAAAACATTTAAAGGATGAAAACATATTTTTATCTAAAAAGATAACTCGTAGTAACTGAATATTAAAAAAAATATTAAAGAAAAAGTAAGGGTCCATAAATTAAGGTGACGTAGGAAGAAAAAAGGGGCAATAAATGAGAGAGACGAAGGGCATTTGAGTAGAGAAAGAAGAGTTGTGTGTTTGACAATTGAGTACTGTAATAAGAATAAGAGTTGTTTGTGTTTGTGACCCGTGGAAGTGCTTAGAGTCAGACATTCAGAAGATGCATTGCATGTTCCACAGAAAATGTCTACGTACGATATACCACTCACCTTCATTGATTGCTACCTCTTTCATTATTTATATTATTATATATTAGTCATGTCTATATATTTTATAATTTTATTAAAAATTAAATCAAATGATAAAAGTATGTTAATTTAATTAATGTTTTAATTGATCTTTAAATTTTAAAATCTTAAATTTTAAGTTTTAAATTTAATAAAAATATTTTAATTTTTAATAATAAAATAATATAATCTACTAAATATAACGAGTAAATAGTTATTAAAACTTAAAAGAGTTATTTCTTTCATATATTAGTATAAATTATATTTATTATTCACTTTTTCTTTTATCTTTTCTACCTTCCTTATATTTATACGATTTTATGTACTTTTCATATTTATAATTTTTGAATTTTATCTTGTAGTATATGTAGTTAAAAGTTTTCTTTTAGTCTATGTATACTATTTCTTTATTTAGTTATTATAATTATGTAAACTTTATTTTTTAGTGTTTGTAATTACATATATATATTCTTTTTAATTTTTATAAAATGAATAAAAAAAATAAAATAGATAAAAATGATATATGTATAGATTAAAAGGAAATTTTTTTAATTATACTGAATTATACTTTTAATTTCTTTATTTTTATTATTTTATAATTTCTTTCGATCTTTTTATTTTCAAATAAAGATATTTAGTCATCAATTTTGTTAAAAATGTAGATTTTTTATCTTATTGTCAATTTGATATTTATTATCATTCAATTTTGATGTTGTTCAATGATAAGTCACCATTTAACTAACATGACATGTAAAGATAAAAATCGAAAAATAACCGTACAAAAAAAAATCTTTTTTATATATTTTAATAAATAATTAATATTTATTTATTTTATTAATAAATATTATTATATATATATTAACATTTTATATCAAAATATCATATTATTAAATGTTACTTAAATATAAATAAAAAATTTAATAATTAATAAATATCAATTTGATAAAAATTAAACTAACATTTTATATTTATGAAATTAATTAAAATGATTAAATATCTTTATTTTATGATAAAATGATGAAAATTATAGATTGAAGAAAAATAAAATAATCAGAAATACAAGTTAACCTTTCAATTATAAAAATTAATTAGTAATTATCATTTATCTAAAAAATTATCTTATTCATCTATATTTATCACGTTAATTACTATTTAATTAGCATGATACCGTTAAGCATTAGGTTCATGTATCTAACCACAGGGCAAGCCTTAGAATTGATGTAGATGAGGGCTTTATCTGTGTTTACCATAAAGTGCAATCTAACTCGACGTTCCATTTGGAAAGTAGCACTCTCTAAGACCAAATTAAACTACAATGTATTTACATTTAGGCTAATAATTTTTGAAGTTATCATGGAATAGCGATTCTCATTTTACAGTTTGCTAGTATACACATAATGAGTTATCACCGATATGGTTACTTTCATTATAATTTTTCTGATTATCGTTATTATTTTAGTAAATATTAGTGTTGGTAATAACAATAATAATAGAGTTATACCACAGTATGAGACCAATAAAATACTTGTTTTAGACTTTCTTTTTTAAAAAATATATTTTATAATAATATTTATATACTTTTTTCAAGATCCATATTTCAAAAGTTATTTTTTATATTCTTAAAAATTTACTCTAAAAGTCTATCTCTAAAAATATATAAATATAATTATTTTTTTAAGACTTATTTTAATTATTTTTTATTTTTTATTAAAAAATATTATTAAATTTTAAAAAGTTTTACTTTAAAATTTATTTTAAGTCTAACATTTTGTTAGACTGACCTCGTGATAGCAACTAGCAAAAATAATGATATCTTAAAAGGAAATTATAATTGAGTTTAATTTTAACATTTTATTATTTTTAATCTTGATTTAATAGTTGTGATTATTGATTCTTGTTTCAACCTTAAGGTTTAGGGTTTAAAATCCAAAATCTTAAATTCTAAATCATAAACCCTAAGGTAACAACCCAAATATGTAAATAGATCAAAATGGAGGGAGAGAGAAAAAAATATGCTATTTTTTATAAGCAAAAAGGAAATATATTAAAAGGTACAAAAGGTACCAAAATCCATTTACAAGTGATCAAAGTAAGTAATTCTCTTACTATCTTTTTTTTGGTTGATCCATTAGAATTACAATGATAGTACTAGAGTTTGAACCTAAAATTTTGTGCATTTTACCCCAATCTCCCCACCATTAAGCAGACTGATAAATAATGAATATGCATACATATTTTATTCAAGTTAGACAATTATTAATATATATTATGTTTCTAATTCTTGTTTTTGTTCACAAAACACATAGTCAAAAATTAATTTCATTTTAGGATTTAATTATTTAAATATTAGGTGTTTTTCATGTTTTTCTTTGTTGAAATATGACATAACGACAAAATAATTTAAAAACTACAAGTCTAAAAGGAGAATCATTACTCCAAACTACACCAAAGACTCATTCCAAGCTAGGAAAACTTGCTCAAAGCAACTAATAATTCGCTCTAAGTGAGTCAAGTTGAAGAGCAACTCTGAAAGCATACACATGGGCGCTCTGAATGAGTGAAGTCAAAGAGCACCTCTACAAGTATACATATGGTTGCTCAAAGTGAGCTACATGGACGTTCTGAGCGAGTGAGCTTAGAGATTGAGAGCACACTTGGAAGAACATAAATCAGGGTCTCTAAGAGGTCTTTCAATCCAATTTCCTATCATATTTTTTCATCTTAGCATAATTCTAAAGAGATTAAAGAGAGTTTTTGTGAGATTATTATTGTAATCACGGATTCCTCGAAGGTCCTTTTGTTGTTGGGTAATCCTTAGTCATGAATGATTAAATCTCTATTGTTGAAGATTGAGGTAACTATTTGAAATATGTAATTTCCCTCTATTTTTCCTTTAATAAAGTATTTATTCATTGTGTTCTTGTACTTGAAGCTTGTGGCCTAATCAACCTCTTCATGATTTCATAATTTTTAATTAAGGTTGAAAAACTCCTTTATAAATTACAACCTAGATAAAACATTGATAACATTTATTATCAATGAATTGAAATTAATCTTATTAGTTGACTTTTGGTCCTTGACTTTAAAATACAATATTATTTTACAAAAATTATCAGTGAATTGAGATTTTTCTTAAACAACCCGAGCTTCCTCACCTAAGGAATTAGGGTTTAAATATAATTACAGACTATCAAATTAATTGTATAATTACAATATTGAATGGAAAACTAATAGACTTTACGTAGAAAAAGTTAGTGAATTAACCTTTGATTGTTTTTTTGTATAAATTCAAATTATTCACTATTTACTACTTACTTTCTTCTTATCAAATTTAAATATTTTTTGTTGAACAAATTTCAGTTTCGTATTCATCTATTTAATACTATAATTATGTTAAATAATTATAAACTCAAACTCTTATGAATTTAATATTTCAACTTCTATCCTCTTTTCTACTTATAACAATTAGTATATTTATCAAATGTGTATCACACGATCTAATGTTTCAATTCTCTTGCTACTTGACTCTGGTGAGCTACTTGACTCTGGTGAGCTACAATTTAAATTTGAAAAATACAAATTATAACCTAACTAAGTTACCCACCTCTTTGATAGGGAAACAACAATACAATAATCAAGAGTATCAAACTACGCAGCGGAAATAATTCTCTAAACTTACAAAAATTAACGAGGAGTAACAAAACAAATAAATAGCAAAAAATAATCACAAAAAGACACAAATATTTTTAATATGGAAAAACCCCTCAAAAAAGAAGATCACTGTGTTAAGAACTTTCTATCAAATTTCCAACCCGATTCAAAGGTAAACGAATTGGGGATCACAATTTTACTAAAACTGTTATGTGTATGTGAACCAAATTTTCTGTTCTCTTTCTCTCTTCTTTCTCTTCTCGATGGCCGTGTAATTTTCTCTTTTCTTATTCCTTAAGAGACCCCTCTCTACTTAATTTTTAAGTGAGATAAAATTTAAATTTTTTAATTTTTGAGTATTTTCTCCACACAGGAAGAGACTCCAATACCCAACACTCTTAAAATCGTAATTAAGCTTATCTGCACTACTATATTGATGCCATATACAATTGCCCCCACCTCCGTAATGTAATCTGTTCATTACAATTTTTTGCTCTCAAAATGACCTATGAAAACTGGGACCCAATAAATTATAATTTTCCATGCACTCATCCAAAATTTTCAATCATTACCGATATGATAATTTTTTTTATTACCTTAAAATACATCCACAAATACAATTAATATAATTTACTAATATATTGTAACTAAAAAAATAAGTATACATTAAAAAGAAAGAATATATTAGCAAAGTGCAGTATTTTTTAAAATACATATATAATAGGGATGATATAATAAGATGAGATGAGTATGGAATTTTCTTTATTTGTCTTTGTCTAACTTATATCTATTCTCGTTTCCATATTTGGTAGGTATAAAATTTGTGTCTTCATTCTTATATCTGTTAGATATTGAATATACTCGTACTTGTCACGTATCCGTCTAAAATTTAATTAAATATTAGTTTTTTGTAAAAAAATACAAAAAATAGAATTTCAAAATAAAATAATAATTATAAAATTATATAAATTAAATTTTATTTGACATAAATTAAAAATAGAGTAAGAAATTATATAAATTTTAATTAATTTTTTTTTTAAATTAAATTAAATATTTATAAACTTTAAACATATATGTATATACACATCTCCGTCTCCTGTATCTAATTCGTATCCGTATCCATGTATATAAAATCATATATTTTTCGTTAAAATTAAAACGAATTTAAACATTACTTACAAATACAAATATTAATCCAGATTTATTTGTCAATCTTAATATAACTTTCTAACCTACTCAAACTAAACTACAATTTATTTGAAAATGCACTCGCGGTATATATATATATATATATATATATATATATAATTCTTCGTATCAGTGTAATAAAAAAAAAAAAAAACAGTCAAAAAAACAAACATCAAACAATAGATACCCCTTAAATGTACGAAAAGAGTGGAGTATGCTCGTTTTCCATAAATCAGCAAATTTTGTCATGCTATATTTGATTTCTTGTTAATATTTTACATCTTTTGAGTGGAACATTGGGTGTGGTAGTTAAAAACGTAGTCTGCCAACAATTTTATTGTTTTCAAGATAAAGCAAAGAGTATATTGAGAGTACCCTTAGTCAAGTAATCGAAGATATTATTTATATCTATAGAATATATAAGAACCAGTAACACTGTCATAAACCAGGCTTCCTAAACAGTTAACATTGAGATATCAGATTTGTGGAATATTCCAAGCAATTTATTTTGGTTTTATTTTAAGTATGGCCCACAATACTCGTATCAAATCCAAGCCTAACTATTGTAGTGTTCCAGTATATAAAGATATATATTTCCCACTTTTAAGAGTTCCTTATGAAGAAATTACTCAAACGTTGAATTAACGAAAATGTGACTCCACTAATCACTACTATACCTTTCCCTTGCACATTCACTGCACAAATCCTACATCTAGTGAAGGAAGCAAAAGCAGTTTCCTAATGACCTATGTTTTGTATATTCGATATTCAAGAATTCAATGAACAAGTAAAGTCCACACACACGGCTGCATAGCTTTTCACCATCGTGCAACAAAATGATTGAACCATATCTGTTCACTTTCTCAGTTGATAAATTCAATGCCAACAACTCTGAATAATAATAATAATGTATAATTAATTTGTTACTAAAAATAATGGTAGGGACATGTCTGGAGCGAGTCAATAAGTAAAGGATAGCGTCTGCAACATGTTAAATGAATTGTGGCCTACCTCAAAAAAATATGAAAGAAGTAAATTACATATGAATGAGTCTTTGTAAGTTATGGGTCTTCAACAGACAAATAGAGCGAAAACAAATCTTCGATGGGGTAGGGAGGCGGCGAACTGAATAATAAGAGCAGAAGTACGATGTTTATGAAATATGCATGAATCTTGGCAAACATTCTTTTCAGGAAACGTAAGATAAACATGCATGCATTACACCCATGATGATCAAGTTTGAGTATATCATTACCAAATTCAAACCTAGAGCTACTCATCTAGAGGGATTATGGTTATTAGCAAAATAATACCAGAAAATGATAACTAACTGAATATTCTAATATTTCATCTAATTTTGCTGAAAACGAGATAATGATAACAAAATATTTTAATATGTTACTTATCATTATCTCGTATTACAAAACAACTGCTGTGTATGATAGATTGCTTATTTAGTTTTAGACAACTTTTCCAATTGTTTTTATAAATAATTACAAAAAAAGCTATTTTTCACTTTATTTTATATTTTTAAACATTTATATAGAAAATAATAAAAATTCTCTTTTGAACTGTTTTAAATAACAAGTAGGGAAAGTTACGCTTACAATGCATTTCTTTAAATCTCAATCTCAATATTGTTTGCTATCTTCAATTAAATTCGCACTAAGTGTTTAATTTTAACTTATGATATGAATTATTATAGTAACCTACCAACCTATCTTAATGATAAGCTCAGTTTAGTTTGAGAATATATTTTTATTATAATTTTTTAATAAACATAATATATTATGTTGATTTTATTTTTAAATATTTTTATAAATAATAATGAAAATAATATAAAGTAATTTTTATTATTTTGTATATAAATTACTTAATATAAAAATAAAAAGTAACACTTCTATAATGTGAAGTTAAAATTAAAAAAGAATTTAAATATATTTTTAGTCTTTATAATAAATTTTTATCATGATTTTTTTAATCCTTTTACTTTTAAAAAAATCTTTATTAATTATATTATTTTCATATTAATCTTTATTAGTATTCTCTTAATTACTTTGTCATAGTATCCTTATTATAATTCTTTTCGTATTATAAATCATTTTCTTTTATTTTCTTTGAACTAATGATAATCATAATACTATACATAAAATTAGTTTTTGACTTTATAAATATAGATACTCATAATACTACAAATTCTCTTTTATTTTAGTCCTCACTCTAGCTTAAGATATCACTTTCCAAAGGTTTTATTTTAATCCTTTGATATGCCTTTATTTACATGATTGGCAACTTGTCTTCCACTTCTACTTGAGAAAAATATTAGGTAGTCTAAGATTATTATACTTATAAACTCAGGCAATTACTGTATGATATATATTTAAGTTTTTCAATATATATATATTTGAGAAATTATTATGTAGTTTAGAATCATCAAATTTATAATACTAATTAATGAATTACTACATAATATGTATTTAATTAGTTTTTTAAACTTTAATTATGAAAAAATAATAACACATAATTACATATCATGTAAAGATTAATTAAAAATATGATCCAACAAAATCACCTAATAACATTTTTCTCCTTTTACTTTCCGATGGTCATGGTAGGCAATCATACTCTATTATTAATTACCTTCTTCATCAACACTCAATTAAGCCCTAATGTTATAGTAGATCTGCGAGCACTAATATATACTCTAACACACAGTCTCGTTACACTCTAAACTATGGGGTTCATCATCCACTCATAGATCGAGAAGGAAAATCCATTCTTCCTATTAGACAACTATGACCAAGATTGTAATCAAATTAAATACATGCTCAATATTAGGAACTACATTATTGAAGACAATGTTGTTCCACAAAGCTCCTAATAGCTTTCCCCAAGCTCGTAATCGCCTCCACATTTTCAGTCACGTTACCATTGTGTCGAAAAATCCAAATACAAAATCAATCGATTGTTTAATTGTGTCTCGATTCCATGCTTTTAATTATTATTGAAATCATAATGGGTCCTATGTGACCAAAGCAAAAGATACTATAATAGAAAAAGTACAACTATAATAATATTTATAGATATATATTTATATGATATATATAATTTTAGTATTTATTGTGAATGAGATTTAATAATATGTATTATATGTCACTATAATTTTTATTTATATTTTTTAGTAATACATTAATATATTTATAATATAGGTAAAAATAATTTTTAATAACAAATATTATGTTGTTATAATATTAATTTATATGACATATAATTAATTATATACAATTTTAATGATAATTTTAAATGAAATTTAACATATATTATATGTCACTATAACTTTTATCTATATTTTTTAATAATATACTAGTGTATTTATAATATAAGTAAAAATAAAATTTAATAACAAGTATTATATATATATATATATATATATATATATATATATATATATATATATATATATATATATATATATATATATATATATATATTTAGTGAGAGTCTTGACATTGGAAAATAACAGACTCCTAATTGTTCACCTTTTGCTTGAAGAAATTCATCCATAGAAGAACATGATAAGATAGAGTTGGATGTGTATTGTTTATAGGGGAGAAAGCTCGTAGTAGCCGTCATGGTTGCTAATAAGTCATATATAGTCGCTCGTAATACCTAACTTTTTTTTTCTTCAATACATTTTTAATTTGAAAAAATTGAAAAGGGAAGAATATGATCATTTCCTTTACCCTTCTTTTGACCTAGATATTTATAGGAACAGAAAAATGATATTATTTATTATTTTATACCTTTTTCAATATTTTTAATTATATATTCTTTTAAAACAATATCCTAGCTGGTTAAAAATTAAAATCTTTTTTTTTTGGCTGAAGAAAAATTAAAATCAAGTGTTCACAGCTATTAGTAATTAATTAACTATAAGTGTTACAATAAAATTAAATTAGGTGTTGACGTGAAATTTTATTTCACTAAGTGTATGTTTGGTTACACGTCCAAAACGTGATTCAGAACAAAAATCATGTTTAAAACGTAAAAGTTATAACTGATAGTTCTCATTTTAACGTAATTTATCGGCTTTTTGACCCAAGTAATTAAAAAAAAATAAAAATACACAAAATAAATTAAAAAAAAAAACAATTTATCAAAATAGGTAGTTTTGGACATGTCAGCGCTGACTGGGCATGGATGACGCCTGGGGGTTGGGCGTTTTATAGAAAACGCCTCCCCCCCAGGCGCCATCCATGCTGAGGTGGCATTGTGCAAAGAAAATGCCCAGGGGGGAGGCGCCATGCACACGTGGCACGTTTGTGTTGAAAATGCCTCCACCCCAGGCGCCATCCATGCCACTGCTGACTTTATGCTTTGGTGTCGATCACTTATTAAACAAATACCTTGTTTTCTCGTAACATACCGACGAATGTTAGACAAAAACCATGACCAATCGCTTAGTGTTTCTCCTTCTACTATTGCAAATGCAAGTGGTAACACACGAGTATTTCCATCTTGTGTCGTAGCGATTAGTAGTGTGCCTCGGTACTTTCCATACAAAAATGTCCCATCTATTTGTATAATGGGTTTAGTGTAGTTGAAGGCATCACATGCTGGTTTAAATGTCCAAAAGACTCGACGAAATTGACGGAAATTTGGATCCACTATATTGTTTGACACGTACTCAGTGGTTTCAAGTTTATACACAGACCCAGGACAACATTCAACCAAGCCAGCTTCCCTGTTCCTCATTGTAGCTTGGACCAAACCAGCTGGTCCAGGAATAACACGACCAATGTCACGTGTACTCGATGTCTCTTCGTCATCATCCCCAAGTTTTGGTGTAGGGGGTGACCACGGAGACAATGGCTCCTGTTCTCGAGCCTCTTCAGCCTGTCTTGCTACCATTGCACTTCTCATTGACGCCAAAAATTGTTCATCTGTCCATAATTCATTTGATGGAACAATGTCTACTTCTTCATCACTATCAGGTACGTAATCAATACCTCTACGAGACATTCCTAATCAAATACAAATCAAATTAAATATTACTCTTATGCTGTTCCAAACCAAATTTTACCAACCATTCGTTACAAACAGGAACGGCCCGTTCTGAATACGTGCTTTCTCAGAACGGCCCGTTCCACGTGTTTCATTCTCGTTTTCAACTTCAAACTAAAAAAAAAATTATCTTTTAATTTTTATATCACTCTACTATACAAACCTAACAATGATACATACATAGAACATATAAAATTTAAATTTTAAATTTACAAATATTTAAAAACTCTTACTTACTTGAAGCACCTGGACCACCAAATAAAAAATACGTTGGACCACACACCGAACAAATGAATCTTGTGCAACCCAATACATTTAACTAATTTGATAGCGCCTGACCCTCAGGCGTTTTTGTAAATTTGTACTGAGGTGCGCACCCAGACATGGCAAAACGCCTGGAGGGGAAGCGCTTTCAGTGTGTGGCACATTGTCTGCACATGGCGCCTGGGGGGAGGCGCCATCAACAATCTTCTGCCACGTGTACAACACGCCTCCTCCCCCAGCGTTTTCTTTTTACCGTCAGCTTACATGGCGCCTGGGGGGGAGGCGCCATCAACAATCTTCTGCCACGTGTACAACACGCCTCCCCCCCAGCGTTTTCTTTTCACCGTGCCACATCAGCATAGATGGCGCCTGGGGTGGAGGCGTTTTCTAAAAAACGCCCACCCCCCAGGCGTTTTCAGTGCCACGTGTATGCTTACCTGTCCAAAATCACCTATTTCGGTAATTAGTTTTTTTTTTTAATTTATTTCATGTATTTTTTTTTTTTTTTAATTTACTGAGGTCAAAAAACCTAATTTATCGCGTTGAAAATCTAAACCAAATACACACTAAGTTTCTCAAAATTAATTGTCTATTTATTTTTAAAATTAAACAAATTTCGCCCATATCTAAATTTAATTTGTTTTACCTAAAATCTTTTAAAAAAATAATTGACATTCTTAAAATAAACAGGAACATAACAAGGACAAAAATGAAAATTGTTCTTGATTACCCGGCACATTCCTTATATTCTATTTATTTAAAGAAGTCTCATCTATATCTATATTATAATTGAAGGATTCCCGTTTACCCAACTCTCACTTTACTCTTTTTCCCAACACTATCGCCTCATACCTTTTTTTTTTTCTTCTTTTTTTTCCTCATAATAATAATAATAATTATATTATAAAGTCATATAGGCAAAATACTATATATATATATATATATATATATTAATATAATTATATATTTTACAATATAATAATAAACAATGTAGTATTATTTATAATATACTAAATAAAAATAATTCAAAATAATAGGAAGTATTATTTTACAGTATTTTTTTTTAATTATCAATTAATTAGAAATCACTCTAAATATAAATTTTAAAATACTTATTATGAAATTTAATGATTTTCAAAAATTAAAATATATAATTGATAATATAAAACATTTATGTTACTACTTGTGTATTTTAATTAGTTTTATAAATTATTTTGCTATAAATAATTTATTGTTATCTATATAAATTGTAATTGAGAGTTCATCTCATAATTTATTTTCTCGACCATTAATTTTTTGCTTGATTTTTTCTACCTAAATTTCGTGTTCATTCGATTAATCTTTCTATCAAAACTTCAAGTTGATATATGAATGAATTATTCTTATCAATTTTATCATTTTTATGAGTTGTTTAATTCATTCGTGTCTATCTATCTATTAATGATATATTAATGATTCTTAGTAATAAGGTAATTAATATGATTGTTAAGTAGCAAGCAAAATTAAACTAATTCACACATATAAGAATAAGAAGGTTTAAAACCTCTTTTGGTCCCTTATAATATTTTTTTGTTTTAATTTAGTCCCACTTTAATTTTAGGTCTCAAATTGGTTCCTAATAATTTAAATCATTGCAATTTAGGACTTCCGTCTAAATAATTTAAACGGAGTTAACTGGTGGCCACGTGGATGCCAGGTGGATGTCATGTAGATGCCACGTAGGTGGATCCCAAAATACTTGAATACACCTGAAACCAGAACGGCCCGTTTTGAAACCAGAATGGCCCGTTCTGGTTACACTATTGGTGTGTAAATTTTGTACCTAGAACGGGGCCGTTCCAGATGCAACATTAACACACCAACAGTGTAACCAGAACGGGCCGTTCTGGTTCCAGAATTTCGTAAAAAAACCAAAGTATAAAGCATTTCAAATACTAGATTTGGTAATATTGTTAATGGGGATTGATAACTTCAATTGCTAAACATTTGGGCTATACAGTGTATCATTAAGGATGATGCAGTGTATCAGTAAGGATAATGGTAACAAGTTTTATTTCATTGTTTGTCAAACTGGAGTGAACCACTTACTACCAAATTGACACTATACAGTCAAGGATGAAACGAAACGATGTTTCCCCTTGAAGTCATTGACGATGTACCCCAACAATAACAACCTATTCTTGAGGAGGTACAACCTGAATTTTTGTGGTTTAGGGTTTCCCTTCAGCATTACCTAGATGATTTCCTTTCTCAATAATTTCTTTGAACTTTTTTAGAATATGTTATGTTCTGAATTTTTGTTTTCAGTTTCTGAACCATGTTTCTGTCTTTGAATTTATGATATATTATGAATTTTTATTTTCAATTTTTGAATCACATTGCGGCATTTTAGCCAAGATTTTGAACTTGATAAGTTCAAATCAAAGAAATATTTTGGAAGGTTTTATTTTATTTGATTCCTTTTTTTTAGTTTTATTCATAAATGAATATTAATTTATTGTAATTTTTATTTATTATATTTTTATTAATAGATATAATAAAAAAAATACAATAAAAAGCATGAAGTTGGCGTTTTGGAATGAGCCATTCTGAATTCAGAACGGTCCGTTCTGAAAGCAGAACGACCCGTTCTGGTTTCAGAACGACCCGTTTTGCTGCATTCATGTTGTGTTAAATTTGCATTTGGAACGGCCCGTTCCAGTTTCAAAATTAACACATAAATGTGCATGCAGAACGGGCCGTTCTGGTTCCAGGTGTATTCATGCCATTTGACATCCACCTATGCATCTACGTGGCATCCACCTGACATCCACGTCAACAGGAGTTAATCTCATTTAAATCATTTGGACGGAAGTGGGACTAAATTGAAAAAAAAAATATTATTAGGGACTAAAAGAGGTTTTTAACCGAATAAGAAAGTGGAGAGGTAGTTATATCTTATATTAGCTGCAAAGAATTAATTCATTTTTTTATATGCAGCCTGCAAGTGATCCTAAAACAAAATTTAGGTTTTGTAGTGAATTAAAATGGTTGATGCAGATGGACAAACAATGCTATTAATTAAATTTTGGTCCCTTCTCTCTTGCGGGAACGCAGGGAGCCATATATATCCAAATTCTAAAACTTGACTTATTGTATCTAAAGTTACGATTGAAAACATAGGACCTCTTTTCATTCACCGCTTATTATAAACTAATGCTAGTTGCACTTGACGTAAACTTTATCCAGTTCACAGATACATTGAACAAGGCGAAAAAACCCTAGCCAGAAGTTTTGGGATGATCCTTTTCCCATATTTAACATCATTACTGTTTTTATTAGTTGTCAATTAGTTGCCATGAATCCACAACTCTTCGTCATGTATGATGTTATAGAGTAGAAAAATTAATCCACAAAAGTTGTTGGTACTCAGTACTAAAAAATATTGATAATTTATTCACAAAAGAGCATAAATTTCCTTAGTTTAGTGGGCATAGAATGAAGCATGGAATTTTGTAGGTTGATATATTCTCGTATTAATGCTTGTTATATTATATAAATCCGATAAAAGGATAGGAACTAAACACTAAAAAATAGAATTGTTTTTCTTCATGTTTTGATCTTCTAAGTGAAATACGAGTAATTTATATTTAATTTCTTTTTTTTTTTGGCACGCAAAATATCTTTCTAATATGAATTTGTTCTGGTATGGAAAATCTAAATTACCTAGCAACATTTTAATTCAGAACATTCAAAGAGTAAAACCTACCGTCTCAATTCTAAAAACTCCTTAAATACTTACATTTACAAACATATCATGCTTCCAAATTTCTGCTTGATTACCGCCTCTTAGTGATCCTTCAAGGGCACGTAAATGAACCAAGATTAGGAACACTGAGACATTATAGTCGGACCTATGTAGGAGATACAAGATAGATACAAACTTGTTCGGATCACTGGATGGACCCGTAGGTACTAACCAATGTAGAAAGTAGTATAAGAAATATTATATATGATATATGAAAAATATCATTATAGATATAGATATAAATTTACAGATATTTTTTACAAATTTTTTTATGAAAAATAATCTACAAGAAATTTTTTGCAAATTTTGCTACAATTTTAATGATCATAGAAAATTTTTTTCATGGTAAAAATTTGCAAAAAATATTGTAAGAATTTTATTTTGTTTCTTGCAAAAATAAATTCGCAAGTAATGTTTACTAAATGGTAGAAAAATTTAGCAGGTAATTTTCCTATGAATTTTCCTGCCAATTTTAATTCGCAGGAAAAATAAAAAAATATTTAAATTTATAAGTTTAATATTTTAAAAAAACTTCAAGTCTCACATCGATTGAAAATAAAACAATTAAAGAGTATAAAAGTTAGGACAACACTTACCTTACAAGTTGATTTATATGGTTGAGTGTTAGATTTATATAATCTACAATCTTAGAATTTAAAAGATTATGTATCACATGTTGAAGGTGTGAATACAAATGCTTTTGATAAATTCATTGTGAGCATTTGAAAGTTGAAAAATTATTTATAGTAATTTCTTTAATTTTTTTCTTAAAAAATATTTTTGCTGAATTTTTTGTGAAAAAATCCGCAAGAAACTTTCATGCTATCGAATTTTTTTTGTAGGAAACTTTCTTGCAAATTTTTTTCGCAAGAAATTTTGCAGAAAAATTTCTTGCAATTTTAAAATTTGCAAAAACATATTATCCATGAAGGTATTACCTGCAGATAATATTTCGCAAAAAAATTTGTATGAACAACGCTCCTGCAAATTTTTCATAAAAATTTGCAAGTAATAAGAGAAATTCTAATAGTGGTTTAATTGGAATGGAAACAAAATTGTGTAGGTATATATTATATATTTTTATGAAATGGAAGTTATAAAGTGGCATGGGAGAAAAATAGAACTAAAGTGATAAAGACAAAGTGAATTTGAATCTTTTAACTAACATAACATACTGATTATTAACATTTGTTGATAATATATATATATATATATATATATATATATATATATAATAACTAATAATAAATACATAAAATTTAAAAAATAAATTATATACTAAACATATAAAATAGTTTTACATTATAATATATAATTGCACACTACTATCTATAATAAATTTAATTATTTAAAAATATTTTTTTAGGAATTAGTAAAAAAAATTAGGCAAAACACTTAATTTTTTCCCTTATAATAATTAATAGTTTCAATTTCGTCCCTCTATAATTTTTTGTTTCAATTTGGTCCCAATAATTTAAAAAATGTCAATTTCAGACTTTTTGTCCAAATTTTACAAACGGTGTTAAATGTGATGACGTGGATGCCACGTAGATGCATAGGTGGCATGCCTCCTCACCCCTTTTTTTTAATGATTTGGAAAGGCCCGTTATGAAACCAGAATATTAACACACAAATAATGCAAGCGGGTTCCAGATGTAAAATTAACACACAAATAATGCAAGCGGAACGGACCGTTCTGGTTTCAGAACGGACCGTTCCAGATCCAAGGATTGTTCTTGATTTCTTAGTTCTCTCCCTATTAAAATTTTGACCGGGACAAATTGTGAACCAGGATTGATTTTCTTTAGACTTTTTAATATAGAGTATCGTCTCAATTTAGAGAAATTCAATGGTTTCTTTGAATTTCAAACCAAAGGAGAAAAACAACTCAAGATCATTTAATCCATACATGTTTTGGAGATTGTAACAGGTCATACACAATGGGAGGCTGGTAAATGTAATTCATCTACATTTCGTCACTCTGCTATTAGAATTATGCATAAGTTTATTACATCTACTGTTCTAGGTCGTGGCAGCTCAGACAGTTAATTACGCCTAACTCATTTATTATTTATACGGGCAATGATGAAAAATAGGGATAAGAAGATCAACTCTTGTGCATATTTTAATATTTGAATTTATGTTATGCTATGAATTTTTGTTTTCAATATTTGAATCACATTGCTGCATTTTGTTGAAATGTAACATTTAAATTTAAACATCAGTCAATGCTCCTTTAATGTAATACTTAAATTTAAATTTAAATATAAATCTTGGTTGGCGTCCTGGAACGGCCCGTTCTGAAACCAGAACGGCCCGTTCCAAAACCAGACGGCTCGTTCTGATGCACTCGTTGTGTGTTACATTTGCATTTGGAATGACCCGTTTCAGATACAAAATTAACACATACCGAGTGGGATTAGAACGGTCCGTTCTGATTTCAGAACGGTCCGTTCCAGCTGCATTAAAGAAGGAGTATGGGACATTGCCACCTGTGTATCTACGTGGCATTCATGTCATCTACATTTAATATCGTTTGTAAAATTTGGACGGAAGTTGTCCCATATTGACACTTTTTAAATTACTGGGAACCAAATTGAAACAAAAAATTATAGAAGGACGAAATTGAACTATTAATTATTATAAGGGACCAAATTAGGTATTCTGCCAAAAATAATTACTAATAATAATAATACACTTCTTGTCAGGAAAAAAACATACACACACACTTTAACCGATTTTTCCGTACCAACTCTTGATTTGCTGGTTCCTGACTACATTTTTACCCCCTTCGGTTTCTTGTATTATTCAGATTAAATAACATAACTGATTTCTATTCCAATCGGTCTTGTTTTTGAAATTATAATTAAAGATATTTGTTATTTAATAGTTCCTTTTCGTGAAGAAATTGTTCAAAGTAACTATGATTTTACACCCATTATTCTCTCAGAAAAGTTGAAGTAATGCAAAGAAATAGTGGAGCACATTCACTGCATTCATCCTACATCAAGTGAAGGAAGCAACAGTTTCCGAATATAACCTGTATTTTGTTTATTTGATTCAAGAATCCATTCAACAAGACAGTCCTCCAGCTTTTCTCTATCGTGAAATTAATCAATACAATATAATAATTAAAACCAAAGGTTCAATCATATTCTTTCACTTTTGTCAATTGGTAAGCCTAAGCCCAAAACCAAAAAAATAATAAAAACTTGAGAACCGATTCTAGGTAATGGCTGGGAAGAATACTCTTTAATTCGTATTTGTGAACTGTTTTTGATACAAGGGTTGGATTACTCCTCAAACTCTTTGTTTGTACTTTGTACTGATAGAATATTTTTTTAGTTGCCGATAAAAATAGAAATAAAAATCTCAGTGGTGTTTTGCGAAGACGTGTGAAGAAAATAGTGTTTGATAGGAGCTGGGAATGGAGCCGGCGTGGAAGCGAATAAGCAGAAAGGTATGGTGGATGTTGCGGTTAATAAAATATAATTTCAATTGTATATGCATGAACCTTGACAGACATGGATTTTCTTTTCTGGAAACATATGCATCAGTTACCCATAATGAAGTTGGAGTCAATCATTAGAATATTCAAACCTAGCTAGAGTGATTGAACTTTTTTATCTACACTTGGGATTTTGGTCAAGCAAAAGCTTTGGCTTGAATACATAGAAGAATTAGGGTCTGATTAATTATTTTTCATAATTAATTATAACTATGTCTTATTTTTTTTCCTGATATTTAAGTATTTGCATAAGGGACAAACAAAACAATAAAAATATGTTATTTGTTTTATGTACAATTGAAAAAATAGGTTAAATCACTTTTTCCCTATTTTTAATTATATTATTCAATTTAATTAGTCATAAAATTTATAAAATGTGCAATGTTATTCTGCTATGTAAATTAATATTCTCTTTATTCTATAATATGTTGTCTTAAATTATTTTATACAGATTAAAAAAATTTAATAAATATATGAAAAATAATAATGATTTTATAAAATTAACCTCATAATTATTTTTTTTGTTAAAATCAATGCAATGCAATATAATATCAATTTTTGAAGAATATTATAAAAAATATGAATAATAAAATGTAATTGATATATACTTCATTAAAAAACTAGCACACTTATTTTAAGAATTATATTTTTCTTCAAATATGACAATTATTATAATATAGGGGACTAATACTAACAACAATACAAGTCAATGATGTTTCAATTTGCAAAACTGGGCATGTGTACAATAACCTTGTTAATATGAAATAGATGAAAGGATAACATTATATAATTTTTTTTGTAAAAATAAAAACTAAAAATAAAGAGATCTAATTTAATGATTTAAATAAAAGATATAGAAAGAGTAATTTAATAAAAATAGATAAATAAAAACAACATGAAACTTTTCATTTTTAATTTTTCATTATAATTAAACTAAACAAACCCTTATTATAACTTTGTGTCCAAAACGGAACAATATGATGTGATAATAATGGTGACATCAAAGTTGTAGCTTAAGATTTTGTACATATTATTCCCTTCATTACTACTAGGTCAATTTTATTGGTTTATTTTCATTTTTACTGTGATGTTTTATTGCATCAAGTAGCCTTCAAAAAAATCTATTATAGTCGGTCAAGTGACATAGAATATGATTAGTTTGAACGAAGAGGTAAATTTAAAAATTATTGGCTTTATCTTATAAAGAAAATTAACAATATTCAATCACATAATATGATGTTATTTGATTCTATACATGGTCTTCTTTATTTTTTATATATATATATATATATATATGTATATAAAAGAAGGTTCAAATGATATTAGTATAACTTTTATTAAGTATTACACCGTTCAATAACTTTATATTAGATGTGAATTTTGTAAATTTAACTGTTAGATTGAAAATTCTTTACTCTTACATCATATATACAAAATTTTATATTAATTCAAGATGATTTGTTACTTCATTCTTGTAAAATAAAATTGACGTAATATATACATTTTAAAATATAATAAAATATAAACACTTTGATTATTTTTAAGTTATTATTCAATTTTAACAAAATTTGATATAAAAATATAAAGTGATATGAAATTATAATTTAACAATTGAATTTACAAAATTCACATTTAATATAAAATAATTGATCAATGTAATACGTAGTGTACTATCCGTACCGCTATGCCGAGCTTGAGCTCGGCATCACTAGCGCGGAGTGACCTCGGACACGCGCTAGGCGACATCGGCTCGCTATCCAATTAGGTCATAAACTGATCTCGGGCCCAAGGTCCAACAAAACCCTAATACACACAAAGGTACGTGCATTACTTATACAAGACTCATACATCCACAAACACTAACTTTAGCATCGGAGTCTCTTTTGCAGGTATCACCCCATCTTGGAGCATCAAGCGTACCAGCGAAGGAGGCTCACCAATCTTACTCGGAGGATCATCTCTACAGCAGATTTCCGGTAAGAACATTTGGCGCCCACCGTGGGGCCGATCAAGACAGCTCTTATCGGCCACTCTTATGGTTTCTACCAGAAGCCATAGCAGACGCACAACAGACGACCTAGATCACGCAACTACCATGGACAACGAAGCAACATTGAGAAGGCTGATCGAGCAGGTCGAGCAGATGCGGCAGCAACACACCGTCGATCTGCAAAACATGCGTGCCAAACACGAAACTGACCTAGCCGCGATGCGAACCGCCAATGAAGCAGACCTAGCGGCGCTGCGCGCCGAGAATGAGCGTATCCGCGCTCAGCTACCACGGCGCACCTCTGATCAACCCCCTCAACCGAGTCACTTAAACGAGGAAGAGGGGCACTCGGTTTCTCAACCGCCAATAGCGCGTAGGACATCGACTCCAAAGCCTGCCACGCATCGATCTCATGCACCGACACACAAATCGGCCCATGAGGTCAGCAATGCTCCTACTCATGTCGCGGGGGATCAACCAACCTTCCGTCGTCATCCTTTTGTGGATGGCATTATGGAGACGCCACTCCCTCTCGGATGGAAGCCTCTCCACCTCGACCGCTACGACGGCACGACAGACCCAGACGAGCACATCAACCTGTACACCACACAGGTAAACCTCTACACCAATAACGATGCTATTTTGAGTAGGGTTTTTCTGACCTCGCTCAAGGGGGCCGCGCTCAACTGGTACACCCAGCTACCTGCCGAGTCAATTGACAGCTTCAGCACCCTGGTCAGACGGTTCACGGCGCAATACGCAACGAGCCGACCTCATCACATCTCATCCGCAGCCTTGGCCATCCTCAGACAGGGCGACAACGAACCATTAAGGACATTCATGGAGCGCTTCGCTGGCATCTCAGTCAAAATCCGCAACTTAAACCCCGAGGTTGCATTGCACTCCATGCTCATGGCGTTGAAGCCAGGACCTTTCGTCGACAGCCTTTGCCGACGACCTCCTCCCGACATGGACGAGCTCCGAGCTCGTACTGCTGGGTACATCCAGATGGAAGAGCATGCCGAGTTCCGCAAGACAATTCGCGACAAACCACAAGGAAAGCAAGACCAAGGTCAGGCCACGAACATTTAAAGTTGGCGACCTTGTTTGGCGATTACAGGGAGAAACAAGAACAGACCCCTCCAAAGGAAAATTTGGAACTTGGAATTCCACCCACCTCAAATTTTATTTCTCTTAACTTGTAAATTCAGGGGATGTACTCCTTTTCCTCCTCAGCCTTTTTTCCCACTAAATAAAAGGGTTTTTGGCCAAGGAAGGTTTTAACGAGGCACCCCTCAGAAATAAATAAACAAAGCAACTCCATTCCCATACATTTTCGATATTGGCACATTAACCATGACGACTAACCAAGGTCGAGTTCGAACCTTGATATGCCAAGGTCGAATCCGAACCTTGATGTCAAGGTCGAGTTCGAATCTTGAGATCACATTTTCTTAACCAAGGTTGAGTTCAAACCTTGATATGCCAAGGTCGAGTCCGAACCTTGATATGCCAAGGTCGAGTCCGAACCTTGAGATCACATTTTCTTAACCAAGGTCGAGTTCGAACCTTGATATGCCAAGGTCGAGTCCGAACCTTGACATCACATTTTCTTAACCAAGGTCGAGTTTGAACCTTGATATGCCAAGGTCGAGTCTGAACCTTGAGATCACATTTTCTTAACCAAGGTCGAGTTCAAACCTTGATATGCCAAGGTCGAATCCGAACCTTGATGCCAAGGTCTAGTTCGAACCTTGAGATCACATTTTCTTAACCAAGGTCGAGTTCGAACCTTGATATGCCAAGGTCGAGTTCGAACCTTGATATGCCAAGGTCGATTCCGAACCTTGAGATCACATTTTCTTAACCAAGGTCGAGTTCGAACCTTGATATGCCAAGGTCGAGTCCGAACCTTGATATGCCAAGGTCGAGTCTGAACCTTGAGATCACATTTTCTTAACCAAGGTCGAGTTCGAACCTTGATATGCCAAGGTCGAATCTGAACCTTGATGCCAAGGTCGAGTTCGAACCTTGAGATCACATTTTCTTAACCAAGGTCGAGTTCGAACCTTGATATGTCAAGGTCGAGTCCGAACCTTGATATGCCAAGGTCGAGTCTGAACCTTGAGATCACATTTTCTTAACCAAGGTCGAGTTCGAACCTTGATATGCTAAAGTCGAATCCGAACCTTGATGTCAAGGTCGAGTTCGAACCTTGAGATCACATTTTCTTAACCAAGGTCGAGTTTGAACCTTGATATGCCAAGGCCGAGTCCGAACCTTGAGATCACATTTTCTTAACCAAGGTCGAGTTCGAACCTTGATATGCCAAGGTCGAGTCCGAACCTTGAGATCACATTTTCTTAACCTAGGTCGAGTTCGAACCTTGATATGTCAAGGTCGAGTCCGAAGCTTGAGATCACATCTACTTAACAAGGTCGAATTTGAACCTTCAAACAACAAATTTGGGAACTCCTCAGAAGCCCCTTTGCTCTTACATCACTCGGTGCTTGGGGGGCTAGTGTACTGGCCAGCCGAGTTGCCGACTTGTCCCTCACCAATCTGCTGACTCGGTCAAAGGTTTACCAGCCTAACCAAGCAGTAAGCTCATTATTGCCGAGCTCCTCAGCCCGACCATGAAACATGGACATCGAAACACCACATCGGCCCAAAGAGGCCACGTCATCAAACAAATAAAAATACAATCTTGTCACCGTGCTGCCCACGCGTTATGGGAACGAGGTGACGGTTATGACACATGGCGTCATGACAAATAGGTGTACACGAAAAGTCACGACCCCTTGTCAAGCTCGGTCTTAACTCCTCGACCTACGGTCTTCGGAGCTCGGGGGGCTAGTGTACTATCCGTACCGCTATGCCGAGCTTGAGCTCGGCATCACTAGCGCGGAGTGACCTCGGACACGCGCTAGGCGACATCGGCTCGCTATCCAATTAGGTCATAAACTGATCTTGGGTCCAAGGCCCAACAAAACCCTAATACACACAAAGGTACGTGCATTACTTATACGAGACTCATACACCCACAAACACTAACTTTATATCGGAGTCTCTTTTGCAGGTACCACCCCCATCTTGGAGCATCAAGCGTACCAGCGAATGAGGCTCACCAATCTTACTCGGAGGATCATCTCTACAGCAGATTTTCGGTAAGAACACTTAGTAAAAATTATACTCATATTGTTTGAACCCTCTCTCTATCTCTCTATATATATGTATATATATAGATTGAGAGAGATAAACATTCTTCCTCTAAACTGAAACAATTTCTCTTTCTAATTGATATGCATGCTCGATGTTATATATGATCTTTAAACAAAAAAAATTGTTTTTACCAGGAATATGTTCATTTAAACTTCAATCTTTAAGTCATCAAAAAGAAAATGGAATTCAATTTTAAGTAGCTAATACAAGTTAAGTTATATAATGTTGTATGATATTTTGATGCAAGAAAACATATATCTCCAACCTATCTTCCATAACCTTAATATTTTAGGGGTTTTATGGTTTTTGGATCCAAAAAAATATTTATAGGTTTAATTTATATGTGCCCAAAATTTTGATGATTTTCAGGCGGCCTAAGGCATATTATATTTGACTATGCAGCATATACCGTGTGAACCCGTTTAATTAGGGTCTGTATGCATATGTAGGAATTTAGTGGAGGGGCATGCCGTTGATGTATCTTATATAACTGTACATGTGAAGAATATTCAATTTTTGTGTATGCAGCCTGCAAATGAGCATAAAACAAAATTAAGGAGTCAATTAAAGACATGCATTAAGGCGCAATCTCTAAATTTGGTATTACATTGATATTAAATTTTGGTCTCTCACTTATGGGAATGCGAGGAGCAGTATCTAAACCTGGAGTAGTTATATCTAAAGTTGGAATTGAAAAGATAGGGACCAATTAAATACGAGTCATTAAACAAATGCTAGTTGTTGATAAAGTTTATCCAGGTCACTGATACATTGAACAAGGCGAAAAATCTTGGTCATGCTTTCAAATCCTTTTGCCATTTAAGTATTTAATTAACAACATTAATTACAGTTTTTATCTATCGTCAAGTACATATGATTCCACAACTCATCGTCATATATGATGTTGTTAACAAATTAATATTGTTAATTTATTCACCATAAAAAAATTATAAGTTGAGACAGACACGACCGTTTTGTTTAGAGGATGGGAAAGAAAACGAGTAAGAAAATTTCAAATTTTGAATTGGAGAAAAATTAATGAGAAAGGAAAATTTTGAAATTTAAACTTCTTAAAGCGTTTTTTTTCCTCTGCTTTATCTTAAATTAAATTAGAGAAATGTGAAATTTCAAAAGTTTTCTACTTTCGTATTTTTCTCTTTATCTAAATGTACGGTAAAGGTTGTGAAAGTTGGGTGGTCGAGATTATCATATTTAATGTTGTCATTATATAGATGTGATTAAAGGATAAGAACTCCACCACTGTCAAACAAACAAAATCATTGAAGTAAAAATTAAATAAAAAGTATAATAATATGATTTGTTAAAAATTTAGATAAGTTACTTAATGTGATTTGACATAATGAAACTTACAAAAGAACCTAAGTTAATGAAAGAGTCGGTCACTTGGGCAAGAATGGAAATCCCAACTTAAGTTAATGAAGGAGTCAGCCACTTGAATCTAACTAACTAACTAAATAAATCAATCTTTGATAGTTTGCCCAGATTATAAGCAAAATGCACTTATCATTCTCATATAATTATTTTTAAGAGCAAGCAAACTTTTTGTTTTAAACGAATGAAATTAGCTCACTACAAGAGTATTTTGAGCAAGTCAAGACAAAGAACACACTTAAAGGATCATATAAGCTTGCTTAAAGTAAGCTATTTGAGCACTTTAAGCGAGCAAGCATGAATAAAGAGCCCATTACAAAAATTATAAATAAGGTTTTTTAGAAGTTCTTTGGATCATACCTTTGACGAACATAATTTTAAAAAGATTAAAGAGTTCTTGTGAGGTCACTCTTATAATCATAGATTGTTCAAAGGTCTTTTTTTTTATATTATGTAATCTTTAGTTGTGAGTAACCAAGTCTCTACTTTTGAAAATATTAATGTAGTTGTTATATATACTTGTGTAATCTTTCATATTCTTATTCGATACATTTTTTTTATTCAGTTAATTATTTTTACTTTTATATTGAATGTTTGCTTTGACTAATGCACAATTTTATAATTTTAATTGAGGTTAGAAAACCCTTTTAGAATTATGATCTAAATAAAATGTTGATGACATAGGATAAGTCTTATGAGTCAATTTTTAGGTCATTGACTTTAACAAAAATTACTAAGAAATTGAGATTTTTCATATATAATCTAGAGTTTCTCGTTTAAAAAATTAATATTTAATTATATGTGAGGATTATTGAATTAATTGTATAATTTCTGAATGAAAATTAAGAAAGAATTATATAGAAAGAATTAGTAAAATCAATATTTAATTGTTCTTATTCTTATCTAAATTTAAATTCTTCGTTGTTTTGCAACATTTTTTTTACGTTTATCATTTAATAAATTTTTATACTTCACATTAAACAATTTTATATTCCTATAATCCATCTATTTAGTATTATAATTAAAACAATTATAACTCAAATCAAATTTGATAACTTGGACTTTTATCCAATTTACACCTACAACAAGCTAGTTGTAATTTATAACTTATCACCTAGTTTTTAGTTTTTCTTTTATCTTTATTAATTTACTTGAAATATTTTGTTAACCCTTTTTAATTTAAAACAATTGTACTTATATGTCATTATAAATCATTTTACATTGATCATTTAACATCAACTAATTTTACCAAACTTTTTTAATTCAATCACTTAACTTGTAAACTTTTAGCTTTTCAATTCATAACTTCTTTAAAGTCTTTCTTTTGAAATTTTCTAATTATAAAAAATAAAAAATACATAAAAACAAGCTTCACGGACCAGTGTTAAGGTGATATTAAAATAGTAGTTAAAACTTGAGTTTGATAGCCTAGAGGCCATAGACAAAGTAACAAAGCCCTCTCTTTTAATTCGGCACGAACATATTCGCTGTCGAATTCTGTTTCTTACGTAGCTTTTGATACCGCTCACAATGATTCAACTTTATAGATGTTAAAATCTGAACTAATTAATAAATTTGCAAACCAATAGCCAATCTTAAAATAAATAAATAAATAAATAATCATGAAAGTTGAAATAATATCCAAGTCATAAATTTGGATTATGATACGATGTTAAAATTTTGATATAATAAAAAAAATATAAAAAAGGAAAATTAAATTAAATATAAATTATAAGGATGATAATAGAGCAAGGTGGATATAGATTTCACTATCTCTATGTTCGTCTCTCTATACCCTATATATAATAGACGGTATGTGATTTGTATTATAATTTAATTTTAGTCTATATCAGATATTGGATATATTTCTATTTATTTTATATTTATTTATAAATTAATTAAATATTTTAAAAAAAAAATATTTAAAAAAAAAAAAGAATTTCAACAAAGTTATAATAACAAAATTACATTAATTAAGTTTTATTTAACAAATTTAAAATAAAGTAAGAATTATATAAATATCAAGTAAATTTTTAAAAAATAAATTTAATTTTTAAAAATTTAAAATAGGTACATATGATTATATGTGCATACTCATCCTATCTCTATACCCAATAATAAATTAAATATTACACATACTCGTATCTATTCCAATCAAATTCAATAGTTACCATCCCAAATCGAATATAGTTATAAATTTTCTCGGTGCAATCTATTCTAATCATTTTCATGTTTGACATTTAAAACATTCACCCCGATAATGATGAAGTTGTATTATTTTTGGTTGTGCAAGAAAATAGAGGGAAGGGTTGTATCACGCGTATGTACAAGACGAATGAATGTGTCGGAGAAGTGTTGGGAGGGAGCAATTGAGAAAGCATTGAATAGGGCATTTGGCGTTGCTTATAAGAAAATAGCCAAAACGTAAAATTTGAGGGTTTTACAATGTTCCCTCTAGATTGCCCACGTCAAGACAATGATTCATGCCATTGACATCACTGTCACACTAACAAAATCTCAAGGCCCAAAACACTGTTACACAAATATATACGATAAGCATTAAGTCATGGCTTAGTGAGGAAAATGATCCTTCTAGCCCTTTCCTATCCCAAAATCCAAAAAGCCAAAATGGGTCCAACGCCAATGCACATATTCTTGGATTGTAAAGAAAGAAAAAAGGTGGGCAAGGAAAGTCATCTAAATTAATGACCCTGCACATTGAATCATCAAGAATTGGTAATTTTTTCGATGCAACGTACATTTTAGTTGGTTGAACCGAGACATTGCTTGATCTTGGATAGTGACCCCTTTGGCATATACAATGACTAGGACTTGACCCTCTATTCTTGTCCCTTTCTATACCAATAAAACCCCCCTTCATCTCCATCACCTCCTCCTTCATTAATTCCCTTCCCTTTTCCTTTATTCCTCTCTCTCTCTCTCTCATAACTTCCATTTTCATAGCCTCAATATCACTCACTAGCTACCTCACTCTCAATGTGGTTTTTTCAATTATTAGGTGAAGATGATGATGGTGCATCCTCGTGATCAAGTAGGTGGAGATTCACACAAGGATTTGGTGGCGCTAAACGCAACAAAAACGAGAAATAGTTGTGCATGCATGGTAAGTTACTCGGTGCTGATTTTGGCTCTAATCACTTTGTCAATTTTGTTGCTGCCGTTGGTGTTGCCCCCTCTGCCACCACCACCCTTGTTGCTTCTCTTTGTTCCCGTTTTCATCTTGGGGGTTCTCTTTTTCTTGGCTTTTTCACCCTCCACACTACCCAACATGGCTGTTCTTACATCATGATGTTCTAGCCTTTCGAATCTTCATATGTATGCATTGTAAGTTCAACAACAATAATTACCACTAGTGGAATATATCTTGAGAGTTCTCAATTAAGATTTCATCTATTTAGTTCCTCTCTTGTTCAATTGGTGGGCATCTATCTGGCTATGATCTTATGCTTGTCAGAAAAATGTTAATTTTGGAAGCAGAGTAATATGATAGTTTTGATTAACCAATTCGAGTCTTAATTGGAAATGGTTTCTTGATCTGGATTGACATAACAAGCTGCATATTTAATGAAGACACGTGAAACGATGGATGCAGATGAAAACTGTGGGCTAGAATTATATATATTTTCTTAATTTTTAATATATCTAGGAAGAAAAAGTAATGTAGGATGTTATTAATGTTGTTTTGGGGGGATGTATTTGACTATTTTCTCTTTTAATTAAGTCTTATGATATTGGTTGTTTGTTTGGTTGAGATCATATGTAAAGTTATCTGCGAACGAGATTGTAGAAATTTGTTGAGCATTAGTCAATACCAACCATCATTAAGCGCAAATAGCAATCTTTCCACCAACGTCATCAAGGGCTTTTATTTGAATTAAGAAAAAAAAAACTAATAGAATTAGAATGAGAGAGAAGGAGTCTTTAAAGATAGCATGTACTCCAAAAATTACGATTGAAGATGGAAGATAAGATTTATTTGGGAGGGGATTAGTCAGATCCAGAAGGGAACCCCAAAATTCATTTTTTGAGGGGATTAGTCAGATCCAATTTATCTTACGTGTTGACTTGGTGCTCAAGACTTGTACGCCAATTAACCCACTAGTAAAACAAACTGAATTCTGTCTGAATCATCTTTACGCTTGATTTCATTCTTGTTACGGGGTATCTTTATTTCGTTTTGATGTACTTTCCTTTTACCACTTCAAAAAGAAAAAAAATCACTTTGATATATACAATATATGCCTGATATTAAATTAAAAATAATAATAAATTCACATGAATGAAAAAAGTATTTAAACGTATAATGATTATCACCAGAATTCTGACATCCCTTTGATTTAATGTTCATCCATCATTCCATCACAGACTTTTTAATTTTAGATATTTATTATCTAACAAATTACAAAAGTACAATAAATACTTTCTTTATAAATAAAAATGAATTATTTTTCAAATTCCTATAAAACCAACCCAACCCAACTGGGTGACGTTAACCAAACCATAAAAACTTTTATTGGATTAATTTAAATTCAGTGTGGGCTAGCTCTGCACAGTTCTGTGCAGAAGAATCATTCAGCCAAGAAGTGACAAATTAAAGAAGGATCCCTTGAAGGGTGCAATTTAGGAAGAATGTAAAGGAAAACAATGATTGCAGAATGCGCAGTTCTCACCACCTTGTCCTATATGTACAAGTTAATTGAATGTAGCTAAAGAGGATGAAAATAAATAGAAAAATTAATAAATATATATACATAGAAACATGAAACTCAGAACACGGTGCATTGCATTGCATTGCATGCATTTGCATATATATAGTACCATGATGACTAGTGAAAGATTCAGTGATTTACAAAAGACAGTGTCACTAATCCATGAACCGGGAGACACATAAACCATATCCACGTACCTTTAATTTAGCAGAATACAAAGTTAGAAATTGTTGACCAGACCAATAAGGATGATTAGTACATTGGAATGACATGTTATGATTGATAGGGTATGTCCCATAATTTTGGTAAAACAGAAACACAAGCACGCGCCCACCACACCCCTAACCACTAAACCTTTTCCCCAAACCATGCAGCATGAGGGACTCCAACCAACATATTCATGGGTGCCATCCCTATGATTCAATAATTAAAAAGTGGGAACACAAAGGATGCTCCTATATCACACCTTTTCATTCAATAAAACCAACTTGCACACTCTCCTACACCCTTCGTCGGCGGATTCATTATTTGTTCAAATGTCCTATGATGACTTTTGCACGTCAATGATTCAAAAGAATATATTGGTTTTTTAACTCAATTTTATTTATAAAGGACTTGCATCCATGAGATTCTCAAAACTACTATAATTTAGAATTTAAAAGATTATAAGGATTGTCAAAATTTATGTTAAATGATAGCGGATGAGTTTTATTATATATATAAATCAAGATTATAATACTAATTGACGTGCTTTTTTTCTATTATTATGATTAGATACATATTATTGGTTTTATTTTGTTTCGAAGTATTTCTGGTATATATATTAACCTGTGTTGGCGTGGGTGGAAGGAATTCAAAATTCACCTTTAGCGTGTTGTTTTGAATTGACTCTAAAATTTATGTATATGTACTAAAATTGCTAGAGAAAAATTCCTGATTTAACAGCACTATCTCTCACATAGAAGATACTCTAAGACCGACAGAAAGTAATACTATATATGGAAACCAAATAATTATATATCTTGAATCAATTATGGATAATTTGGTTTTCTTGTTTCCTCAAAATATATAGTTAAATATTGTTAGATGTGCAAGAACTATCTCAAATTCTGAATACATGGTTTTTTTTTTCTGGTACAATTTTATCATTCAAAATATCGAGTGTGTTTGAAACTCAGTTCAGATGAACTAAGTCAATTAACTCCGTTGCTTTTACATTTGTTGCTTTGGAAAAGAGAATTTTCGCTTCAAATTTAAATTAAAAAGGTTAAATTACTTTTATACTTCTTTATTTAATTTATTAGAAATTTAATTCAATCTTTAATTTCAAAAAATAATACAATATTATTTTGTATGTTCAATTAAAGTTAACAATGTTTCACTCTTTGTATGTGACAAAATAAAAAAAAAATATATCACATATTTATCACATCAGTTTACACTTTTTATATTAGTTATTTAAAAGCATTTATTTTATTTTATTTATAAATTTTAATAGTAACATATATTTATATATTATAATTTATATTTACTCTAAATTTTAAATATAAAATAACAATAGATATTTTTCATCCAAAATCATTAATTCAAGTAGCACTTTCACTCTTTAATTAACTTACCTTCTAATCAAACAATAAATAATAATAATAATAATAATATTTTTTTCTGTATTATATATATTTACTAAAATACTAATCGATTTATATAGCATGCAAAGGTTCAAGAATCAAGGGAGGTAATGGTTAAAACTAGATCGACATTTCTCCATTAGTGGGTACAGCTACCTGGTCGCATATGTACTTTAATCTTGTCTTTTGTACATAGTTACATTAATTATAGAGTAAGATTAGTTCAACCAAACGAAATTGAACACGTACATATTAGTCGACATTCTCATTTATTTGTTTTCTATTTTTATAAATCCCGTCCAACATTTTGTTCTATATATATATAACTTCCTATTTATATATATGGCTCTCTCTGGTGGAACTTTCAGCCTAATTTTTTTTTTATCTTTTATTTTACTATAAAATTATATTGATATTTTATAAATAAAAAAAAACCTTAAAATTTTAAATTTAACTTTAATATTATTCTTTCAAAACAATGATCGATCTTTTTTATTTTTTGGGACAATATTTTAATTTTTTTTACTGATTTAATATTATCTCGTTTTATATATTGAAGCAATTAAAAAAATGTTTAAAATTGCATTATAAAATTGAAAAGAAAATCACCATTTTAAAATAATAACATTAATTCAAATTTAAATGTTAAAAGACTACTAATATTGATTAATGCAAGTGACAACAACTTATATTTTTTAATCAAGTTATATAGCATTTAAATTTGATGTTAAATATGAAATAAATTGTGTCAAAAAAAATGACTATTAATTACTATTTTTGACAATAAACACTTTTTTCTAATATTGTTATTATAAAAAAAATATTTAAAAACTAAAATAAATTTCAAAAAAATCAAAATATAATAACAAATTAATTTTTATAATAAAATAAATGATAAAAAATATTTTACTGAACTTGAAGATATTTTTCAACCGATTATAAGACTAATATAATCTTAGTTGAAAGTTTATTCTCTGTTGCCTTCATCTTTAAGAATATGTTTTTGTTGGAATTAAGGACGCGTATACCCTGCCACAAATTATTAATTAATAAGTTACTGGTTTGAATGATACAAGATAATTTTTTTAAAAAAAATAAAACGTTGATGAAGATTTATTATTAACAAAATTTGTGAAAAATTCACAACTATAACGATTAAAAAGAAAAATAGCGACAGTTGTGGAGTTTTGTATAATTAGCTTGTATATAAAGTCATGACGGTCACTTAATTAATTAATATCGGTTTTGCATCCATCCTTGGCCCGCAGGTAGCGGTTGGTTTTAATTTTTGGCTTGTTAATGGACGCTTTTCATGTGGAGGTACCAAGTGGCTTAACTATCTTCAATATGATTAATTGATAGGTTCATGCATGTATTCGTTTCCGGTTAAACCTATTAACTTCAATAATTATATTCTGCAACTGGTCTAAATTGTGGTTTAAGTCTTTATAAGTAAAGAAGCTTTGTTACCCATTAGGATAGCCACTCCTCTAAAACTTAATTAAAACTATGGATTTATTAGTCATTAGGATACCCATTAGACATGACAATTGTATTTGTTAATTTTTACGAGAATATCTAATAGAGATGAAAATGAATTTTAAAATAATAAACTCACTTGTTTAAAAAATTTGAACTTGAAACCTACTCATCTTTTACATGATAGAGATGGAGAGAGCAAAATTTATCCAACTTGTCCCGTTGTCATGAAAGGCTTTCTTCTCGTGCAGGGGGAACCACAGCGTATCGTTCTTAAATTTCTGGCAGAAACAAAAGCAGTGGTTCATTCAATTAGTGCTGCTTATTGTTTTATATTTATATCTAGATAGCGAAACAAGTAGCACTATTGAAATTGGAAATTACAAGTTAATATAACTTTACTCAACCAAGTTGTCAAATTCAATTGAAAAGTAGAAAGAACATGGATTCAAAAATTGGATTGGATTAATCATTAATTCAATACATAAAAACTGGCAAATCCTGGTAATTTAATTTATTGGTTTTGATTTTTCTTTTCAATTTACGATTTTGAACTCAAGTAAAAATATAATTTTTTTAAAAATGAAATAGATATGCTTGATGACAAGTTAGAAAAAAAATCCGTAAAAGAAGGCAAAAAAAATGAATTGTTTTTATAAATTGTATTCAGCAATATAATATATCTAAAAATAAATATATGCTTCTTATAATTAAAAAAAACAATTTTTTTAATATTTTTTAATATAAAAAAGCTCCAATAAGTACTATTTAATCATCACAAATTTGAAAATAAATTAATCATTATTATCAAGTAACTATATTTCTTGATTTACCAAAGTATTTTCTAGGAAAAAATTAAAAATAATCTTGCAAAACTGAGATCTATTTAAACAGTTGAATTTTCATAACAAAATATTACTTATTAGTTCTCCTGCATCAATTCTAACTCCTTCTCTTCCGATCACTAAACGATCATGGTGGTTATCAAGAAACTACGAATTAGTGTTCTTATTATTTTATTTAAAATTGATGGTAAAAAAATGTCATTAAAACAAAATGTTTAGGGAAAACATTCAAAATACGGCCTGCAATTTCTTCATCAGCCGATATTTGCGTATTTATCGTATGGAACTGTGTGTTAGAAACCTTAGAGGTAGAGCCATTAAATTAATATGGATGAACATCTGTAGAATGTGTGTCGTTTAGTTTGGAGAATCTAAGTAACAGGTTAATTCCTTAATCATTTATAATCTTGATCAATTATAGATGTTTCAAGTGTTTGACTATGCATAGATTAGATTCCCTCAAGCTTTCCGTACTATTTAGGTCGAGGTTGAAGGGTTCGTAATTTTTTATGATTTCTTTTTCATTCTAGTAGCTTACTGATCACATGCATATTTATACTTATAAGGCGGCTACTGCAGAAGTTACACCCCGAAGTTAGAGTGTTAAATATTCTAATTATTTATAAATTTAAGTTAGAACATATAATAATAATAAAATAATTTTTTTAAGTATTAATTTGCTTAACAGACACGGGGTCGAAGAAACACTGCTAGCTCTAAATAGTAGGTGTAGTTAAAGAAAGAAATAGGTTTCAGAATTTTTTTAATGTAGTGTCAGATTCACATGCTCTTAAATTTTTTTTCTGACTGTACACTGCAGGTGACAGGAAGTGATTCCAAGTACAGTTGTACAGGCCGATTTAAAATATATTAATAAGACGACAGGGAGATAGAAGTAGAAAAAAAAATATATATAAATAGAAATAAGATGAAAAAGCAAATATAAGTGTAAAATATAGGAGATTTCAAATAAAAATAAATAAAGGATTCCAATTTTATCATATCCACAGAGTTCATTGAACTAGCATAATTTAACTCTTAAAATCCTCATTGAAAATAACCAAAGAAAGTAATTCATCCTCTAGCTTTACTTTGTTGACATTATAGATGCAATAGCAACTTATGGCTAGACAAGAAATGTCGACAAGTAAAGAAATAGTGTGTTTAGTTTTTCAAGGTAGGTTCATGAACTTAATAAATGAATCTGGATTAGGTCAAATTTTGCTTTTTAGTAAAGAAATGGAGTTCAAATTTCAAAAGGGAAAGATTTACCACTTGAATAATTAAGTATAATTAATTTGTAAAATATATTTAAAATTTTAAGGAACTCAATATTTTTGTAAGGATTTGATTAGAATGATCTGTGATCAACTATCATTCATTTGTATTTATTAGAGAGATATTATATGAATTATCACATTTCATTATATATTTTACATTAGGCTTCATCTTATTTCTCCAGTTTTCCTACACGAACAATGAATTAGTGGCCTATTCTTACATCATTATCATTACAAACAATGAATTTTGTTAGCACTTATTTATTAGCAATTGTAGTGTAATTTCAGAAAAAAATGGGTGAAGTTGAGGTTGATAAAAAAAATCCAAATTTGATAAAAATAAGGGTAATATATTAGATCAGATACGTTTTATAAGTATTAACTTAATGAATTCGATGATAATTTAGTTAAGTTGAGTAGGTTATCAGTGAATAAAAGAGTACATAAAATTTTCACCAACTATACGAAAGTAAGTTGATAATTGTAATATATATATATATATATATATATATATATATATATATATATATATATATATATATATATTTAATTTAAGTAATTATTAATATAAATTATGTTTCTAGATTTTATTTTTATCACAAAATACATAGTCGAAAGTTAATTCTTAATTAGAATTTAATTATTTAAATATTAAGTATTATAAATATTTTTCTTTGATTAAGTTAAAACACATGAAAAAAATAATTTGAAAGCTACCAAGCTAACGGGACAACGATCGCTCCAAGCCGCATAAAATACTCATTCAGAGCAAGTAAAATTCAATCAGAATAATCAAATTGCAACTCGAAGCGAACCAAGTTAGAGAGTAACCTGAAGATGATAATTAGCTCACTTAAAGCGAGTAGAATATTCACTCAAAGTGAATGAAATTCGCTTAAAACTACAACAAAATATATATTACATCAATTTTATTTTATAAGAAATTTTATTTTATAAGAATGAAGTATCAAATTATCTTTAATTAATATAAAATTTTGTATATATGATCTAAAAGTAAAGAACTTTCAATCTAACGGTTGAATTTATAAAATTCATATTTAATATAAAGTTATTGACCGGTGTAATACTTAGTAAAAGTTACACCGGTGTTATTATAATATATATATATATATATATATATATATATATATATTATAATAACACCGGTGTAACTTTTACTAAGTATTACACCGGTCAATAACTTTATATTAAATATGAATTTTATAAATTCAACCGTTAGATTGAAAGTTCATATCACTTTATATGTGCATGTCAAATTTTGTTAAAATTGAGCAACAACTTGAAGGTAATCAAAGTGTTCATATTTTAGTGTATTTTGAAATGAATATATTACGTCAATTTTATTTTATAAAAATGAAGTATCAAATCATCTTGAATTAATATTAAATTTTTTATATATAATCTAAGATATATGAACTTTCAATCTAACGGTTAGATTTTTAAAATTCACAATTAATATAAAGTTATTGAGTGATGTAATACTTGGTAAAAGTTATACTAGTGTAATTATAACCTCCTTATATATATATATATATATATATATATATATATATATGAAAGTTGCAATAGAATGGTTATCGAAGTTTCCAAGTTGCAATAAAATGTAAGACGCGAAAGATGAACCATCTTGTCCGAAAACTCCAATCAATTAATGGAGCCAAATAGTTTATGGATACGTGCACATATTGAGATATAGAGAAAAGAGATGCAATGAATGTTGAGAAGAAAACAACAATAGACTAGGGAAAAACTCAAATCCATTGGCATTTACGTGAGAAATTGTTTAAATGATACCAACCACAAGGAAAATGGTGCTGTTTTTATCGATTTAGCCTTTTATATGTGTTGGATTCGGTTAAGTGAAAGCCAAAGATTCTTAAATTAATGTCCTTCGCTAACACTAACTAATGGTTATATAGTGCACAACCAAAAGTGGAGATTCTGATATATGATGATTGGCAACTTGGAATGCTTAATTCAACACCTTGCTTTAATGTATCGACAAAAGCCAGCATCTATAACGACAACGTGTGTTGGAGAACGACGTATAGATATTGTGCTTGCTATGCAAAAATGAAAGTGTGACACGTATAAACGTGAATAGGGTATATGATCCAAATTGACCAGAGCAGCATTAGATTCATTGATCTAGCTAAAAACAATGATTACAGATAAAAACATCTTGTACGATCATTAAAAGTTTATTATATTATTGATCGTTTGAGCTCGACGATTGGCTAGACACAAATATCTACCCACGTTTAGCAGTAGAAATGTTCTTCCAAGGATAATGATATAATATGGAAGAAAAAATATGCACGAAAGTTGACCAATAAATTGTGATTTTAAGACATTTATTTTGGTATAAATACCTCAAATTTAATTAGTTAACGCAATTTCATATTTAGGATTGAGACTTAAAACTATAAATTAATACATTCATGCAATAATTGATTCACATACATTCATTGGTGATAATTATATAAATATATATAAGATTTTTCTTATATAGTAATTGATTCACATAATTCACATACTTCATCTATAATATATATATATATATATATATATATATATATATATAAGAGGGTTTAAACGACACCAGTGTCACTTTTACTAAGTGTTACACCGCTCAATAACTTTATATTAAATGTGAATTTTGAAAATTCAACTGTTAGATTGAAAGTTCATATCTCTTAGATCATATATATCAAATTTTATATTAATCTAAGATGATTTGATACTTTATTCTCATAAAACAAAATTGACGTAATATATACATTTCAAAATATACTAAAATATGAACAATTTGATTACCTTCAAGTTATTTTTCAATTTTAACAAAATTTGACATATATGATCTAAGACACATGAACTTTCAATCTAACGATTGGATTTTCAAAATTCACATTTAATATAAAGTTATTAAGCGGTATAACACTTAGTAAAAGTTACACCGATGTCGTTTGAACTTGAACCCTCTTCATATATATATATATATAAGAAGGGATTACTTATTTCAAGAGTAAGTCTTAGTAAATTTATTGCATTTAATAATTCATATTTTACATTAAATTTTAATGGTCCAAATATTAAATTAAAAATTTTATTGTATAAATAAAATTTTTAAATCAAATTCGTTTTGGTAATCTTAAAATCGATTTAGATATTGATTTGAATCTATATAATGAAATACCATATGATTTTCAAATTTTTAAATAATTTGTAAGTTTAATCTATACATTAAAAACTTTTAATTCAATGGTTAGATCATTAAAATTTAATGTAGAACATGAGTTATTAATATATTTTTGACAAGTATACCAATCGTCATAAGTAGTAAAAAGGATAAAAGTTCAAGAAGCAAATCCATAGGACTTGAGTTTATAATTTTAATATAATTTTGGTATTAAATAGATGAATAAAAGGAATTTAAAATTGTTTAGAATGAAATACAAAAATTTATAGAAAAACATGTAAAAAGTAATAAAGAATTTGAATTTATATATTGATAAGAGTAGTTAGAGATTGATTTCACTAACCTTTCTCATGTAAATCTTTCTCAATTTTTATTTAACGTTGTAATTATACAATTAATTTAACAGTCCACAATTATATTTAACCCTAATTCCTAAAGCGAGAAATTATTGGTTGTTTAAAAAAAATCTCAATTTCTTAGTAATATATGTTAAATAATCCTACATTAAGGCTAAGGATAAAAGTCGATTAATAAGATTTATTCTAATTCCTCAATAATAAATATTAGGCTTAAATATGTTTTTAGTCCCTCAAATTAAAGACAAATTTGATTTTGGTCCCTCAAATTTAAAACTGTTATTTTCAGTCCCTATAATTTTCAAAAATCTTGTTTTAGTCCCTTAGGTTATTAATAACATATTTGAAAGGGACTAATTAAGACAGTTATGCAATATCAACCAGATTTAATGTAATATTTTCACTAATAGGAATACCAATAGGTAGATTTTATACAATAATGTTTGATAAATTTCTTAACAAAATTTGAATATAAGGACTAAAATAAGATTTTTTGAAATTATAGGGACTAAAAATAATAATTTTAAATTTGAGGGACCAAAAATAGATTTACCCTAAATTTGAAAGACTAAAATCATATTTTAAGCCTAAATATTATTAGCATTTTACCTAGATCGTAATTTCAAAAAAGTTTTTCAACCTCGGTTTAAATTATAAAATCATGCATTGGCAAAAAAAAGCATTAAGCATAAAATAAAAGCGATTAACTGAATAAAAAAAATATATTGAATGAGAACAAGGAAGATTACATGAGTACATCAACTATATCAATCTCCAACAATAGAGAACATAGCCACTCATGACTAAGGATTACACAAGAGAAGAAGAACCTTTGAGGGATTTGTGATTACAAGAGAAACCTCACAAAAACTCTACCTAATCTTTCTAGAATTGTGTTTTTAAAAGTAAGAATGGATTACTACTGGAAAAATCAATACAAAGACCTCTACAAAACCTTAAATTTATAATAATTTCTTATATATGGACTTATCCAATCGCTTAGAATAAATTGTAGCTTGCTCTAAACGACCATGTAAGTACGTTCAGGGTGATCTCTATCTTTACTCGCTCAAACTGAATTTGTGGTAACTATGATCAAATCCTTCTCGTTTAAAGTGCCCTTATAGTGTATGCTCCCAAAATTGTTCTCTACCTTGGCTCGCTTAGAACAAATTTCTAGTAGCTCTGAACGAATTTTCATAGCTTCGAGTGACAATTGTATGCATCTTGGAACAATGATTCCTTTTGAGTCTTGTAAGTTTCCAAATTATTTTCTCCCTCTGATATTTCAACAAAGAAAACATAAAAAATATCTAATATTTAAACAATCAAATTCTAAAATACAATTATCTCTTGACTAAGTGTTTTGTGATAAAATAAGATTTAGAAGCATAATATATATTAATAATTACCTAAATTGAATAAAATAATCATGTACATTTGACAATTATCAGTTTATTGAGTGAAGTAAGTTTACTTAAACTTACTTTTAGAGTAACTTGATCCTTCCTCATATATTAATTGTCATTTTTACTTAAATTTCATGGTCAATATCATGTAATTTTTTTACAAAATTTTGAGATTTTTTGTTTTGCAATTACCATTAAATGTACAAATTTGTAAATAGTTATACGATTATTAAATTAGAAATTCAATCTTTTAAATTTTAATTTTGGGTGCTTTATGCTTAATTGGGGATATTGTTTAGTAGACCAAAGAGAAGAGAAAAATCAATGAAGGGAGGAAGCTTAGAAGTTGTGGGAAGATCTTTGAAGGCAAAAATCAACCAAGTCGACCTTAAACTCACTTAAGCAGGTAGTAATGGTGTAAGCGAACTTGTCATTTTGAAGGAAGAGTCTCTATTAGAAATTTGCTTAAACAGATAGAAATATCTTAAGTGAAGTAATTGTCCAAATCTAAACAAATATTCTTTGACAATAATTCTCTTAAGTGAATGATGAGGGACTTAATCAAATTGATATGAAGAAAAATGTTTTCTGACTCAAAATTGCTTAAGGATAAAATACTTAAGCGAATCCACCAATTTGAACAATTCCTCTCTATTTGAAATTCACTTAAACCAATCATCATGACTTAAGAGAATTTAGTTTGGGATGATATACTTTGATTTGTTTAATCAAATCTAAATGACTTTAGTGAATCTGACTCAAGTTAGTTCCCCTATTTTGAAAACTTAACACATGGGTGCTTTTATGGATATTAACTCTCTACACATTTTCATTCTTCAAGATTATGTGGATTTCCACTAATCCAAGGACGAAATGACAATAATTTTGACCTGATTCTTTGACTCTTTTTTCATTTGTGAGTTGACTTATGAAAATGAGTAGCTAACCTTTTTCTTCTTTTGGGAGTGATCGTAATCTATTTCACTCTAATGTAATTTTTCATTCTCATATATTTGATATGATCTCTTCTACTTGTTAATGATTCATTTATGTTTTTTAGGCCTTTATGTGTTGGTCACTCATATTGGAACTTCAGTTCGAATTTCAATTGAAAATGTTTTCTAGATCTTGTTTTGAAATGAATCACCTAATGGCTAGAGTTGTTAGGAATAGAGCTAAAATTATTAATTAGTCTTTGTGTATTTTCTTAAAATGAGTTCTCTTTTTAAATATGCAAGAAATTAATATTTAAGAAAGGAGTCTTATAATATTTTTGCTAAGGATTTACTATTAAGTGGTCTCAATCCTAGATAATATTTTAGGGGAGGGATTGTCATGTTTATTGAGGTTATAAATGAGTGTAGTAGGTGAAATTCAATCCTAAGTTCTTTATATCGTTTGAATTACTCATCTTTACTCTCGCTTTTTAGTTTTTAAAACCTACTTTATAAAACCTTCAAATTTTTGTCACAATAAATTAATGAAATTTTGTGAATAAATTTTTTTACTTGGCTAATATAAATTGTGAAACAAGCGTTTTATTAATTAAATCCCTAATTAGACGACTTTTATTCATCATTGATTATAGTTGACATTGATACATCATACATTTACCAATGATCCATCAAGGTTTTTGATATTGCTGTTGGGACTTGCATCCTCATATTTGATGCACAATAGTTAAGAAAGATAGATAATATAATGTATAGTATTGGTTTTAGTTGTAGAGAAAATGTGGCTAAAGATGGGAGAGAATCCATAACGTAAGTTTAAGTGTGAATAAAGTCTTACATTGAATAAATTTGAGTAAATATGTGGAGTAATAAATACATGAGAAAATCAATCTAATGTTTTGAGATTTTAGTTTATGATGTGATGTAAAATTCATTATGACTCACTCTTGGAGTGCTCCCAATGTTTAACTCCTCCACCAGTGGTATTAGAGCCAACTTTTGATATAGATACTTAAATCTACAACTGATTCCATCATATTCGTTTAAACCATTTGAAATCGTCGATACTTATTGTGTATTAGGGGTTCACACACATATTTATATATTAAGTCTAAACTCTCGTGACTTTACTTTTGATTATTATTCAAAAAAATTCATACCAATTATACATTTGTATACATATATAAACTCATATTTATTCTCTTATATATTCTAATGATATTAAACTTTTATTGTATCCTAACAGTACTTGAGAGATTAACAATTATATATATATATTATATACTGTCCGTATATATTTACAATATTTATTGAAATAATTTAACTTTTATTAGATAAATGTTAATGTTATATCGATGAAACTAATCTACCACCAACTGTTAATATGAGAAAATAAAGGCTTATAGTTTATTCATGTCATGGGCGAAAGACAGTGAGAATGAACTGTCATTTTACAGGATGCGCGTTTAAGTTTGATTTTCGCTGATATACACCGAGTCTGAGCACATTCAGCAATTATATAGTTTTTATCTGATATTCATTTTTGGATAAATGATGTGCATTCAACTCTCAGGAGTCCAAAAGATGATGGGTATGCGAATCATTTTTTTTTTTTATCTAATTAGTCAAAGATACCATATTAATTGCAGTAGGAAGAGCGAAATGCATACCGGGATACCACCTTGATGATTGAAAGTGTAGATGGGCAGAAGTTATTCATTTGAAAAAAAAGAAATAAAGCATGTTTTTAGTTTGGCTTGTATGTGATAAAAGATAAGGTTGATCCATGGAAGATAATAATATGGTTTAACCCCTCTTGGTACAACTAGCTATAGCTTTTTTAACCAAACACCTTCCAATCACACAAGAAATAGTGCTACTTTTATAGTCAATACAGCACACAGAAGTAAATTTTCTTTATTCACAAGTTCTGTATATATTCACTGCATGAAACCGAATTATAAAAATTTGAAAATTAAACACTTAGTCAACGTTGAACAGTGTGAAATCCAACAATTTAAGTAAACGTGCCATTCTTAATATATAATAAGATAAAAGAATGGTTGCAGAAGATTTGAATTTGCTGATAAGAAGCCTTTATCAGCAAAAGTGGGCATGTCATGATGTCTCGCAGCATTTGCAATTTCGAGTCCAAATTGGAAATAGAAATCACGGAGCAAAAGTCTTGATCATGATCAAGATGTTGGTTGATAAAACTAGTCAAAAAAACAGCATATTTCAAAGTTAGTGAAAGAATATATATAATAGATAAAAAAAAAGAATAAGTAACAGTATGTAAGATGCATGTAAGAAAGTGGGACAGTTTGATTTTTATGATTAACATTTGTGAATACAACAATTTGTGTTTCGAAAAAAATAAAAAAAGGAGTTGTACGTGAATGGTAAAAAGATGTCGGGGTGTTGAGAGTTGTTAAGAACTTGCAGCTTCTGTTAAATTTGTGATACTGCAAAGTGCCAACAAGGCTACATTGTATTAATTAACATTAAACAAACGTGTCAAAAAAGTGTTTGCCACGCATTTAGTTTTGAATATCTAGAGTAGATTTTGTTCACATGTAAAATAGTTCACAATTATGGAACAAAAAACAAGTAGATCACATTTACTTTAGGTTTGTCGTTGAACAAAACCAAGAAGATCACGGCTACCCACACCAGTAACTAGACAAATACCAGAACTCTTTCCAATCCTCAATTAAAAATTAAACAAAAATATACGCTAATTAAGAAATATTATTTAAATCATTTAATTTTGTTAATTCTATCTGAACAAAATATCTTATTTTCAAAATCATACTTCCTTAAAACTTGATATTGAAAATAAAAGAAACATTAAAAATATAATCTCAATTAAATAAAAGAATATTTTAAAAATGAAAATATTAAATAGAGTTAGATTAGTTGAAATTTACTTATATTTAAAATCAATGTAAAGAAAAAATATTATTTTTGTTTTTATATATATAAAAAAATCACTTTTCATTTGTCTTTTTATAAGATTATCTTTTTACTATCAATTATATTAATTATATATTCTTTTAGTGTCAGAAAGAATGTATATCTTCTCTAAAATATTCTTATTCAAATAACAATTCTTTTAGATAAAAGATAATTTTACTTAGGATTGGAGAAGAAATCTCTTTCTTACAAACATTAATTAATTATGTAAAAATAAGAGAAAGTTAATTTTGAAAAATAAATTAAATTATTGATAAATTTAATATTATTAATTAAATTAACTAATATTTGTAAATAGTGTTATAGTTTGGGATGGAAGTAGTGTAAGAGAGAATAATGGGTGATTTTATCTTAGATCAGGACCCCGCAGTCTGCATACAAAAAACGTTGTCTAATGTGTTTGTTGTTGTTACACATTAATTGAACAGCCGAAAGGCAATTTGGGAAGAAGTCAAAGGAAATGTGGCAAAATGGTGAGACCAACTTTATGCCTAAGTTTTCTTACGAACTATCCATTCATAGGATTTATTTTCATTTTCATTTTCATAAAGTCGGCTTATTTTTTCTAAATAGATTTTGGAATTCTGATAAGGTAAGAGAGGCCTCATTGACCAAGCCAACCTCAAGAGTTTAAGAGAGAAATTGACAAATAAACTTTCAGATACCGATCACTAAAATCCCCTATAAACACTTATAAAAAGAAAAAATACTTTAAATTTTATTTTTATTTTTTAATTTTTTTGTTTTTCATATTTCTTAAGTTTATTAACATTGTTTTTAATTCTAGTAAAATGAATATATTTTTGTTTTTTTTTTAGTAAAGATAGGAAATATTACAAAGATGGTCACAATGAGGATTGAACTTAGGTCTTCATGCTTCTAACTACCCCAACCCCTCCCCACCCAACCACTAGGCTAATCCTAGTAGTCGAATATATTTTTGTCTTAATCTCAATAAAATATTTTTTTAATTTTCATTCTTCTAAAATTTAAAGTTATTATTTTACCCTTAAGGATCATTTTAAGATATATAAATAATATTTATTTTAAAAATTTATATAATTTTTAAATGTGTCAAAAACTGATATAATATTATTTGTAACATATAAAATGGTCACTTAACCTATAATAAACCAAAAATAATTAAAAATAATTACATAAAAAATAGGACTATTTTTATGAGACTAAGTCCAAAACTTGTTAATTTTATAAAGACAAAAATTATATTTAAGACACCAGAAAAATATGAAATAAAATTTTTGATAAACTAAAATTAATTTATATATAAACTAATTTGTATAAACTCTTTTCAATTAAATTTTCCAAAACTTTATTTTTAAATTGCACACAAGCTAATTTTAATTTATAAAAATTTTATAATCTTTTTATATATTTTTTAAAAGTATTTCTAAAAAAAATATTCAAACGTACCATTGTAATACGTTCATGTGATCATTCATTAATTATACTTTGTAACAATTCCCTGTTATATTTATTTAACATGTGATCATTCGTTAATTATACTTTGTAACAATTCCCTGTTATATTTATTTATTTAACATGTGATCATTCGTTAATTATACTTTGTAACAATTTCCTATTATATTTATTTTAGGACATCATACTCATAACAAATTAATGAACATCTTCTCGAACATGACGTATTTGGTATAGGGGTATAACCTTTACTGTTCCCAAATCATGGTTCGAATCATCTCAATATTTGGGCCTTACTATTCTACTGATTGTTAATGGGTCAAAATTGGCCAAGTCTAGTTCTGAAGCCTGGTTAATATTAAATAGTTAATGATATATACACCTCCTATCATTTATAAATACACTTCCAATTTTTTTTTTAAAAATAAAATTCTTAAAACATCTTTCTAATAAATTTTTTATTTTAAGTTTTATTTTTAAATTATTTTTTTATTCACCCCCTTCTTTCATCATTCTTCTTCTTCTTTCTTTTTCTTTTTCTCATTTTTCTTTTTCATCACTCTAGTCATTTTTTGATAATTTTATTCTTTTTCGTTTTTTATTCTTGATTTTTCTTCTTTTACAATCAACATAATCATATTTTATATTTTTATATTTTAAATTCTATTTTTCACTTTCTATTTTATTCTTTTTTAAACCCTAATTTTTCATTCAATCTTCATTATTCTCTATATTCAATACAAGGTACAAATTAATATATTAAATTACATTCTATATTTATAATTTTTTAAACTTATTTAACATTACTTATGGACAACAGGAATATATAATTAACCTACTTCGATCGTAGATGACGGTGGTGGATGACGAAGATAAAGAAACACGTAAGTTAAATTTGTCATATTTCTGAAAAATAAGATTCGAAATGTTAATTTTAGCATTCCAGAAATTCCTTTCCAAAATAGTAAAATTATTGTTCCGGAAAGCATTTTTTGGAAGTGTGTTTCTTATATAATTCCGGAAAGAACTTTCCAGAACAATAATTTTAGTATTCTAGAAAGTACTTTCCGAAATTACGTAACAAAACATTTCCGAAAAATAGTTTCCAGAATAAGAATTTACTATTATAGAAAGTATTTTCTGGAAATAAAAACTTTATTATTCCAGAAAGTACTTTTCGGAACAAAAACTTTACTATTCCGGAAAGTACTTTCCGGAACAAAACACAAAAGGAAGAAGATATTGCAAAAATTGAAAAGGGTAGAAGAGGAGGTAGCTAGGTGGAAGAAGAAAGTGACGAAGAAGAGAAGAAGAAAGGGGTGAAAAAGAAAGAAGAAGGGAGGTGCGAGGAAAAGAAAGAACAAGAAAGGTGCAAATCTGGAAATTATAAGTTCAAAAAAATATTAAGGATAATTTAAGGATTTAATATATCTTTTGAAAAAAGGAAGTGTGTTTATATAAAAATGAAGGTGTGTTTATCATCAGCCAAATTCCCTTTCAAAAACTTGACACAAACTATTTCTTTCTCATCTCAATATTTGGGCCTCGTTTTTCAACGAAATGTTATTGGGTCAAAATGGGCCAGTCTAGTCCTCAGACCCGATCAACACCATTGTTCGATCCCCACTACAAAACTTAACAGTCCACACAAACAATTTTTTAAAGACTTTATTAAACAATTTCTCTCACTCATTCAGCCATGAATATGTCTACTTCGACTCAGCAATCAGCATGTCCCTTAGATAGAGATGATATTTGTACAATTAAGAGAAAGAATCAGAAAAATTGGGAAAAAGAAATGAAATGTAATAGTAAATTATATGATAAAGAAAATAGATTTAAATAATAATGTTATACAAATTATTCCTAAAGGAAATAAGTAACTACCAAAAAATAATCTATGCCCATTAGATTTAGCCTAGTCCAACCACTCCTAGCTCACCATATCTATATTCTAACCATAACCAATGAGAAGGTTTAAATATCCTGAAATTTTCATTAATTTTTCTTTTAAATTTTAAAAAATTTGCTAGTATTAATTCTTATTCATATATGTAATTCTTTTAATAAATAATCTCTATCATCATTTAGCGATAACATGACATGCACCTAAATTTATTATGAAAATGCTCATTTTGAAAACCATACAATGTGGCATGTTTCTTATGCATATCACACCATTAGTAAATAGTTATAGAAATCATCTCTGAAATTTTTTTAAAAGATAATAATAATGAATTATAAAAAGATGAACAAAAATAGTAAAAATAATAACAGATTAAAGTTGCTCTCAAAAAAAAATTAATACAGATTAAGGATGTAATTAATTGTATCATTTATATTAAAATTATTTTAAATTTTTTTTGATATTTTGACTTATTTTTTCTCATTTATGCGAAATATGTAAAATATTTAAAATAATAACACAATAGCGATGCAAAAATAAGTAAATATAAATTAATATTATCTTCAAAAATTATATAAATAGATAAATTGGAGGATTTATTTCAAAAATAAATAGGATAAGTTAAGTAAAATTTAAATAAAAAATAAAAAGGAAGAGAACAAATACTTTATCTTTTATTCTATACATATGCAAGACAATATGATAAGTATGATAAAGGTACCTTAGGCAAGATATCTTAGTATGTAAGAATAGTTCCTTAATTTGTTATAGTTTTAGTACTTTCATATTTTTAGGATTTAGTTTTACACATAGACTATACTATAGTGAGGATTCTATCCTTATTCCTAGTAAGTTTATCCTTCCAAATCTAGGGTACCCGTTAGAACTATAGAAGGAAATCATCATAAGGTGCACTTTCCACATATAATATTGGAATATATCATCTCTAATGCTTTGTCTCTTGCTTTTCTTGTAGGTGATATTGACTATGTAGAAGAACCACTTGATTTGAGGACAAATCCTTTCGAAAGGAGAGAATGATGGAAATCTACTTCCCAAGGTTTTCTTTAGAAGAGATAAGATCAAAAAGAGTGAAAGTTGATCCATAGGAAGCTCACACTTGAAGGTCATTGGACCTTAACAAGATCCATGGTTAGGAGGCTACACTTTTAGAAAGGTAACTAAAGTTTGTTAGCTTAAGTACAAGATAGCTAATCATGGTTTCACTTGACCATGGTTAATTTAGCTTGCACCATAAACCAACTACACACTATATATTATAATTTTTCATTTTGTAAACATTTTTGAATGTTAATAGAGAAGTTTCCGAGTTATATCTCTGAATTTCTCTCCTTAAAGTCTTGAAATCTCTTTAATTTGGTTTAAATTCTCTTATTCTCCTCCTGAAGAGTATGGCAAGGATTGAAGTGGTTTATCTTCCTTCTAAGAGTGGTACTACTTGAAGAGAATTTCTCACATTCTAAGATGAAATGAGAGATCTTTATCTCCATTGGAGACCTTAGAGAAGCTTAATAAGAATCAGAAAGTCAAAGATTTAAGAAGTAACATGAAGGAAGAGACAAGCCAATCCAAATTTTTCAAGAGTTTTTCATCGCCGTTCTGTCGGTCTAACATTTTTTTCTTATAAATATTTTTAATAAACAAAAAAAATGATAAAATAATTTGACATTATTAATATGTTTTATACTTAATTTTTTATATAAAAAAGATTTAAAATGGTAGGAGTAACATTTTGTTTTTTTGTTTGTGTTGTAAGGAACAAAACGAAAAATGTCATTCTGGGAATGATGTATATATATTGATTTATTTATCGCAGGAAACAAAAGGTAAAGATGAATTGTTGGAATGTGGTAGGGGCGAAGAAGTTTCGGGGAAAGTAGAAGGAGCGGAAAAGCAGGGCACAGAGACAGCTAAGTATGGAAGAAAACAAAAGGTTGGTGCTTTCTGCGTTAGTCAAAACCAACAACCAACGTATATTCCAACACACTAATCATTCATCTTCTCATCTTTCATTTCTGCCAGCTCCCACTTCCAAAAACAAAACACCTTTTCATAAAATTCAAATGATTATAAACATACTTCGTAAATTACAGGTGTTGTTATTAAATATAAGTATCGCATAAATCATATAATCTTTGTATGGTATAGAATTTCATAAGTATTTAAAATTATTAATTAAATTTAATTTAACTATTTTACTTGAAGAATTAGTTTTTTTTATTATATAAAAATATAAGTAATTTCTTTTATAAAATATAAAAATTCTTTATATTTATAATAAAATTAAAGATCTCAAAAGGAGAGAGGAGAAAATTCTTTTTTTTTCGTCAATATAAATGAAGGTTAAATTACATTTTTAGTATTTTATAATATCAAATCTGCAATTTTTTTCTTCTATTTTTACTATCTTAACTTTAGTCCCTTAATTTTATAAAATTCATAAATTTGATTCTCTCATCAAATATTTATTTATTGATCATTAAAATTATAATAGTCATGATATGAAATTCAATATATGATATAACAATTAATATTTAATAATATTTAAACTAAGTTTTATTTTTAATTATTATTTTTATCTTATAAAAATTGTAAAATGAGATAAACTACAAATTCAAAGTGTAATTTAATTTAAATATTATTTATATATTAAAAAATAATTATTTGATCATATTGTGACGTAGCAAGTTGGTGTTTTAGTAGCCCAGAACGGGCCGTTCCAAGCTATTAAAATGACCAGTAAATCGTAGCTGAGAACAGGCTGTTCTGGAGGGAGAACGGGCCGTTCTGGTTGGAGAACGGGTCGTTCTGGAAGGGAGTACAGGCCGTTCTGGTTGAAGAATGGGCCGTTCTGGATGAGTTCCAGAACGGGTCGTTCTGATTTCAGAACGGGCCGTTCTACATGTAATTTTTGTACGTATTGAGGAGGTGCAGAACGGGCCGTTCTGGTTTCGGTACAAGCCGTTCTGGCCACTCCAGAATGTCTATAAATAAGGGCTATGGGCAGTTGAGGGGAGGAGGTTTTTTTAGAGAAAAGTTCTAGAGAGAATGGCTCTGGACTGGAAAGCTGACTTTTGAATGATTGAAGTTCCGGGCTGAGCTTCGGAAAGGGGATTTCGCCTCTTGGCTATCCTGATCCAATCTTCAGGTAAGGGAAGCTAGTTGAAGTTAAGTTGATAAGTTGCTATAGGTGTGGACATGTTTATGTTGTAAAGTGGTTGATTATGCTGACTAATGTTGTTAATGTTGTATGATGAAAAGTCGAGTTGTGAAGTATGTTGTTTATGTTGTTAATGATGTAACGATGAGTCGTACTGTATGATGCTAATGCTGAATCCGTTGTTGAGCTGATTAATGATGAGTTGTGTTGTGGGATGTTCATGTTGAATCATGATATTTAAGTCGTTTTGTATAATATTGAGCTGTTTTGATGAAAACGGGTTTTTGGGGTTTTCGGGGTTTTGATGAAAATCTTGAGGTTTTCTTGATTTTGGCTGCATGTGGGTAAAGCTGAGATTTTTGGGTTGTTTGATGAAAATGTGATGTTTTGGGCCGATTGCATGTGTTTGGAAAGCTAATTTGGTGCAGGTTTAGAAGAGATTTTTGAAGTTTGAGGGTTGATGCTGGGTATCACGCCGGGCGCAGTTCTTTGCGCCAGGCGCGTGACCATCAGAGGGCCCCATTGGGCAAGCCGCCGGGCGCAGTGGTGTATGCGCCGGGCGAGCTTGAGGGTGTGAGCCTCTGGATGGCCCCCCGCCGGGCGTGGTTGTACCGCGCTGGGCGCGATATCAGTAAGTGACATTGTTTGGAGATTTCTGGTGTGGCGCTGGGCGTGACTTTGTCTCGCCGCGCCGGGCGTGAGACTTTGGGGAAGTCTCTGCTTACCCTGCGCCGAGCGAGGGTTTGCACGTCGGGCGTGTGAGACCCTCTGAGGTCTATACCTCCTAGCACGTCGGGCGCAATGGGAATTGTGCCAGGCGCGCTGAGCCCTGGTGCTCTCTAGTTGTGTCGCGCCAGGCGCGACCATGAGCGCGCCGGGCGCAGACATGTTATTTGATGTTAAGCTGTTATGTATAGAAATTTGTTGATAGATATGCTGAGCTGAGCTGTAGTTGTTAAATATTGTTGTGCTGACTAGTTGATAACGCTGAATTATGATGTTGAGCTGAAATTGATGAATATGTCGTGTTGTTAGATGTTATTGCTGATTAAGGATGTTTAGGCTGTGTTGTGAGCTGTGTTTAGATGTTAAGCTGAGTTGTGTTGTATGCTGATATTGTTGTGCTGTAAGTTGTTTAGCTGAGCTGTAAGCTGCTAATTGCTGTATGCTGATATTGTTGTGCTGTAAGTTGTTTAGCTGTGTTGGATGTTGATATTGTTGTGTCGTGTTGAGCTGTATGCTATTATTGCCACTAAGTCGGTGTTGTTATTGCCGATAAGTCGATGTTGTTATTGCCGCTAAGTCGGTGTTGTTATTGCCGCTAAGTCGGTGCTATTGTAGCCACTAAGTCGGTGCTGTTATTACTGCTATGCAGTGCTGTGCTCCGTGCTGATAGGAGCTGTTGTAGGCCGTAAGGCTGAGCTGTTGTAGGAGATCTCCGAGCTGATATGCGTGACGACGCATTGTGTGTTATTACTGTTTACCGTTGTGTATTGCTGTTTACTGTTGTTATTGCTGAATGATGTAGATGTGTACTGTTATATATATTAAGCTGATGTTTTTAAGCTGATTGATGTGCTGATAGTTGTAACTGTTTATTATTCATATATTTATATATGTATGTTGTTTCTTTCACTAGCTTACCCTTTGTTGTTTCCATGTGGTTTGGACTGCGATGATCATACAATGTATGGGAGCAGGGCAGGGTTAGGTTGGTGTTTGCTGAGGAGAGTCTGCAGCTAGCAGATGAAGTTTTCTTCTTTTGATGTATTTAGCTACTTAGTTAGCATTTGCTGGATGTATTTTGTACACTCTGATTCTAGACGGATTTTGGACCTTGTATATATATATATTCTAGACCCTATATGTATATACTTGTTCGTTTCTGTGTAGTATTCTGGTGTGTTGTGCTGTGTGTATTGACCAGGCGGGTCGTTACACATATTATATAATATGAAGTTATGACAAACTTTACAAACAATTAATAGATAAACATGTAATAAAGAGACTAAAATTGTGAATAAAAGAACTAAAATTATAATTTTATCCTAAAATCAAATAAACAATACTAACATTAAGTGGGTATTAAATATATTTTTAATCTCTTAAAACATAGGACGGTTTTTTTTCTATAAATTTAAAACATACTCCCTACTTTTATATATATATATATATATATATATATATATATATATATATATATATATATATATATATATATATATATATATATATATATGTATATATATATATATACTAATTTTATACAAATTAAAAAAAAGTTAGTTAAATTCATTTAGTTTCAACAATTTTAAATAAAATATACACTATGTTTTTTAAAATATCTTTAATTATATTTATTGTAGATAGTTTTCTTGTTTATTTCTTAGGAGTATTTTTGAAATTAAAGCATTAAATAAAGTCAATTGGATTTTTTAAATTTATTTATATTTCAATAAAAAAATTGAAGCTTTTTTTTTTGTTTATATATAATTTTATAAGGAGTAGATTTTTTTCATTCCTTGTATTGAGAAATAATCCAGATTCAGTCATTTAAGCTAACTTTGCTGTGCTGGATGATTATGTGGTTAATAATGGATTAAAAATCATTCCTAGTCAGATATCACTAATTATGTTCCATTTTGAAGAAGAAATCAGATGCACATGACCTTTGAGGATAATCATTCATCAAGATTTAAATCTAAGAAACTTTATATTTTACTTCAATTTTACTACTAGACCGAGTTTAATAATTCAAGATAATGAAGAATTTAATAAAGATATAACAGATAAAGAAAATTATTATTAAGTTATGTATATTTTTTTATAGTCCATTATTTTGAAAGATCTGTCAATCTAAATAAAGTTGTTTTGAATAAATATAAAGTGATTTTTATGTAAAATCTCATTCCATATCACGACAATCAATTTCCACAAAGTGGAATTGAGTTACTTTTTTAAAAAAAAAGTTGATTTTTGAACGTAACTTTCTGTTACAAATTATAAGGAATGTAGTTCTTTTCTATAGTTAGAATATTTAAGAATTAAAATTTTAGAGATTAAAATTGTATAATTATAATATTTGAAGGAATAAAATTGTTTAGCTAAATTTTAAAAGATTAAAATTGTAACACTTAGGTTAACAGTAAGGTCTTATCGTTATGTTTAGTTGGTCTTAATTAGTGTAAGAGGAGTGAACTCTTTCTTTTCATTTCTAAAAATTATTCTTTCTTTTCTCTTTATTTGTATAGTTGGTGAGTAATTGTGAGAGTTTTTTCCTCGAACTGTGTTGCGGAGCCAAGCTTGGAACCATGCAAAGCTTCTTCTTCCATTTCTCCCTCTTAGCTGATTTTGTTTCTCTTAAGAGATAAGGGAAGCTTGCATTGTTCTTACGTGGTATGCATGTTTTTTGATACCTTTCAAAATCCCTAATTTCGTGTTGGATTGTGGGTTTTATTGGTGGCTAAGTTGTGAGTCACAAAGAGGATTTGGGGTTTTGATATTATCTTGAGTGAGTTGAGCAAAAATGGATATTCTTGAGCCTTAATGGTTCCATGTGTGAATTTGAAGTTTTGGAGTTGAATGACTGAGTGGTTGTCTGGTCTTGATGCTGAGAATTGCTTTCAATGTTGAGCATTTGGGCTCATAGAGTTTTGATGTTGAGCATTGATTCCAATGCTGAGCATTGGACTGACAGAGAGATTGGTGTTGAGCATTGCTCCCATTGTTGAACATTGGGTTGATGGACAATTTGAGGTTGAGCATTGTTTCCGATGTTGAGCATTGCTCCCTATGTTGAGCATTGAGCTGAAAAAGAATTTGGAGTTGAGCATTGCTCCCAATGCTAAGCGACCAATCCTCTATTGCTTTCCCATGTTCCTCTTGATAAAATTAACAACAAAAAGCAGTTTTTTGAAGCTATAAATCTTTGGCTCATGGTGAATTCTTGATGTATAGTTGTATCTTGCTTTGATTGTGAAATCTTGATGTATATGTAAGTTGATAGATGGATTAATGATGTTACATTGTAAGTTATATGTTAAATAGTTGTTATGTTGCAATTGAAGTTGTTATGTTGAGGTTGATGTTGGTTAAGTTGTTAAGTTGTTTAATTATTTTAAGTTGAAAGTTGTAAAGTTGTATGTATGTAAAGTGGTAAAGTTGTGGACATGTGGTTGAGATACATAGATGCTAGAGGTGAATTAAGTTATTTTTTTTAAGTTGCTTCTCTCTAAGGTCTATGTGATTTTAGTATGGAAGTAGTCAAACTGTATCTAGTTTGAATGACTAACCAAGTAAAGTACGAAGTCGAAAGTTAAAATCTCTAACCTAGTATTAGAGGGTTATGATATTTGGAAGATAATCAATGGATTATTTCCATAAGTGACTTAGTTAAGCTAACTAATGTCGTAATAGACTCGTATCCAAATTGTTCTATCTTGACATTATACCATACTTCCTTGTTTAAGTGAAAAAGTCTGAGAAATCAAATTAAGTTATTTATACCTAGCTTTCTTTTGAGGCCTAACGATGTCTTATACTTGAGTTGACTAAAATAGGTATAAAGTCGTGGTTCGATAGGGTCAAACTCCTTAAACTGCTCACCTCAGTTGTAGGAGATCTCTTTAGATGACATACATGACGATGCATTAGTTGTTAATATATGCATGTTGAGCATGTTGTAAGCTATGAGTTTTACTATTGTTGATCTATGCTTTTATTACTTTAGTTGTATTGTTGTATGTTGTTTCTTTCATAAGTTTACCCTTTTTTTCCTTGTTGTTGGGATTACGATTACCATACTTGGTATGCAAGTAGGTAGGATTAGATGGTCAGCTAGCTAGATGGTAGCTGTTTGGTATGACTCTTTTGGTGGAGACACATTTTGGAACTCTCGACTAAATGTATAGAGGATGCGTACCCAAATTTTACCTCCAATGGGTATTGGAGGCGGGGGCGGGGGCGAGGGCGATTTAAATCTATGCCCTGTCCCGTTGACATGCCTACTCTCAACCGATTGTATAGATGACATTTTATAGTTGTCTAGTTGTGATGTATATGTATACTAGTGGATTTTATATGTTGTATATATTCCATACATTATACTTTATACATGTTTTCGCTTCTGCTTAATGTCAATTTTTCACTAATAAGTGTGATGATGTGTCGAATTGTTACAAAAATCATACAATTGTAATACTTATAATATATTTTTTATATGAGCAATTACAAGATTTTAGGAGCTTATACTCAAAGATTTGCATTAAAATTTGTCTATTTGATTTTACGACATTATGCACATTAAATTTGTCAATATAAAAATATGATTCATTTGAATCATTATAGTATAGATCTATAATTTAAGATAGACATTTTTAGTCTCTATACTTATCACTTTTAATACTTATAATTTAAAATAGATTTTTTTAGTTCTTATACTTATAGTTTTGTAAATTTTTTAGTTCTATTGATAATTTTTTTTGTAACATTATTTATTTTGTATTGATATGTTAGAGTTCTTTAATCTTGTGATGGTAAAAAAATGGTGTCTGAACAATTAACATTACAAGTGAAAGTACAAAAAAGACGCGAAGCAACATTAAAAGACCTAACTTAGAGTAACTTCAGCGAAAAAATTCGACATTAGACATATAAAGTTGAATTAATACATATATCACATTAATACAAAAAAAAAAAAACAACTTGTCAAAACAAAATAAATCGAGGTATTTTCACTCACTTTATTTTTTAATCCCTATAATTTAAAATAGTATTTTTTAGTCTCTATACTTATATTTTTTTAATCTTTTTATAGTTTTTATAGTTTAAGATATATTTTTTTAGTTTCGATTGTTATTCTTTTGTAACATTGTATTGTCTATTTTGACATGGTAGAGGTTTATGATTTTCATAAGAGTAAAATAAAGAGTATCTTAACAATAGACATCACAAATAAAGGTACAAAAGAGACATAAAACGTCGAGGAATCTAATTTAGAGAAACTTCAACAAAATAAATTTGACATCTAACACACAAAATTGAATTAATATTTCTTTTACATCAATACGAAAGAGACAACGTTACAAAAGAAGTAACAACATGGACTAAAAAAATTTAAAAAATTGCAAGTATAGAGACTAAAAAAAATCTAGCTTAAACTAAAATGACTAAAAATAAAAAAAGATTGAAAAAAATAATTACAAAAACAAAAACAAAAAAATTAAAACTATAAGAACTAAAAGTTAAACTAAGTGAACTTATAGAGACTAAAAAAATATTTTAACAAAAGTTAGTAACAATAACTAAAAAGATTTAAAAAAACTATAAATATAAGAATTAAAAAGATGTATCTTAAATTATAGGCTTAATTGTGTTTTTGATCCCTCAAGTATTGCAATTGTGGAATTTTGATCCTCAAGGTTTTAATTGAGTAATTTTAGTCCTTAAAAGATTGTAATTGTGTGATTTTAGTCCCTTAATTTTTAATTGAATAGTTTTAGTCCCTCAACTATTATAATTGTTCGATTTTAGTCTTTTCCATTAAAAATTTAGTAATTTTAGAATATATATATATATATATATATATATATATATATAATGTTCTAAAATTATACAATTGTTTACTTATTTAAGTTAACGTATATTATAATTTTTGTTAATATATCAAATGATATATATTTATTATTACTAAATAAATAAATTTTATATCTTATTAGTATTTTAATATTATTAATAAATTAATATCAATAATATTTTTAGTATATTTATAGATAAACTAATAATTTGGTCAATATGACTTAGTATATATTAATATATTTTTACAAAAATATAAATATATAAGAAAAGATATGTATATTTCTAATTAATATACTTATATTTTTGTTAAAGTATATTAATATATAATAAATTATATTTATCAAATTATTAGTTTATCTATAAATATACTGATAATATTATTGATATTAATTTATCAATAATATTATAAAAATAATAATATATAAATTTTATTTATTTATTAAAAATAAATAAATAATATATATATATATATATATATATATATCATTTGATACATCGAAGAAAATTATAATATGCGTTAACTTGAATATATATATATATATATATATATATATTAAAATTATTAAATTTTTAATGAGAGATTAAAATTGCACAATTATAATATTTGAGGGACTAAGATTATTCAATTAAAAAGTAAAGGACCAAAATTGCACAATTATAATCTTTTAAGGACTAAAATTACCTAATTAAAATTTTAGGGGTCAAAATTGCACAATTATAATACTTGAAGGATCAAAAACACAATTAAGCCTAAATTATATGGACTAAAAAGAATTAAAAGAGATAAATATATGAATTAAAATATTTATTTTAAATTATAAAGACTATAAAATTATAAAAAATATTTTTTAATTAAAATAATAAAATATTAACAACTAATTTCATTATCAACCATTCAAATTTACTACAGCCGCCCGCACACATGTCAAATTTTTTATTAATAAAAAATTATAAACTATAATATCATATAATATTAATATATTTTGTTCGTTCTTTACCAAAAAAATATATTTTGTTCGTTTACACATTTTTTTAACTAACATTTTTACCTGTAATTACTCTCCAACTACTCTCTCTTCTATTAAAAAAAGAAAACTACTCACCTTTTAATTATAATAACTTGTAGGCTAAAATAGTATTTTAGTCCCTTATAATAATTGTTTTTTTTAATTTAGTCCTATTTTTATTTTTGGTCTCAATTTGGTTCCTAATAAATTAATTGGTTTCAATTTGGTCCCTAATAAATTAATTGGTTTCGATTTGGGACTTTCATCCAAATTATTTAAACGGAGTTAACTGTTGGCCACTGGATACCACGTAGATGCATAGGTGGATGTCATTTGGATGCCATGTGGATGCCACGTAGAAGCCACGTAGATGCCACGTAGAAGCCACGTGGATGCCAATTTTTTGAAAACACCTGGAACAGAACGGCCCGTTCTAAAACCAGAACGGGTCGTTCTGGGTGCACTCTTGGTGTGTAAATTTTGCATCCGGAACGGCCCGTTCCAGGTGCAACATTAACACACTAAATGTGCAACCAGAACGGGTCGTTCTGGTTTCAGAACAGACCGTTCTGGTTCCAGACTGCTAAACATAAACGATCAATGATTATAGTTCACGATTGTTAATCGTGGAAGGAAAAAGACCCAAGGTACAAAGCATTTCAAACACTGAATTTGGTAATATTGTCAATGGAAATTGATAACTTCAATTGCTAAACAGTTAGGCTATACAGTGTATCATTAAGGACAATGTAGTGTATCACTAAAGATAATGGTAGCAGATTTTATTTCATTTCAAACTGGAGTGAACCATTTACTACCAAATTGACACTATGCAGTAAAGGATGAAATGATATGATATTTTTTCTTGAAGTCATTAACGATGTACCCCAACAACAACAACCTGTTCTTGAAGAGGTAGAACCTGAAGTAAAAAAAGAGGATACACATAACTAACATTTCACCACACAACCACATGCAGGGACAGATCTAAGTTAATCATAGTGGAGACACTAAAATTTTTTTCATTTTTTTTATATATATAATATTAACTTTATAAAATATATATTATTAATTATATTTTAATTATGTTGTTATATCTAATATAATAAATACTTTAATATTTTTTTATATTTTATTTTATTGTTTAATTGTTTTTTATTTTGTGGTAAAATTATCTTGATTTTCAATGAAGAAAAAATTTACTTACTTCAAGAATAAGTCTTAATAGATTTATTCTATTTAATAATTAATATTTTATATCAAATTTTTAAAAATTTAATTGTTAAATTAAAAAGCTTTTCATGTATAAATCAAATTTATAAAAAAATTTAAAAAATTAAAAATCATATGATACTTCGTTAAATTAATTTAAATTAACATATAAAATGTTTTTGTTTTAAATGAATGTAAAAATTTAGAAGACACTAAAAGAAAATAAATTAATAATTTTATTATGTTTATCTTATTAATTTTTATCATTTTATTCCTCTAATTTTAAATAAGTTGCAAAAAATTATAAAGTGACACTTAAATATTTCTTCAGACAGAAAGAGAAAAAGGAAAAGTTATTACTCTATTTATAAGAATTATATTTTATAAAAATAAGTAATTTTAAAATTTTAACCATAAAAAAATATTTTTTAAAATTATTATATTTTTTAATAAAATTAATAAAGAATATTTTATTGTCTTCATTGTGTTCTGGAACGGGCCGTTCAGGATTCAGAACGGCCCTTTCCGAAACCAGAACGACCTGTTCTGGTTTCAGAACGGACCGTTCTGATGTACTGGTGGTGTGTTGATTTTGCATCTGGAACGACACGTTTCATATGCAAAATTAACACATCAAGAGTGCACCCAGAACGACCCGTTCTGGTTTCGGAACGGGCCGTTCTGGTTCCAGGTATTTTCAAAAAATTGGCATCCACATAGTATCTACCTATGCATCTACGTGGCCAACAGTTAATTCCGTTTAAATAATTTGGACGGAAATCTCAAATTGAAACCAATTAACTTATTTGGGATCAAATTGAGACCAAAAATAAAAGTGAGACTAAATTGAAACAAACAATTATTATAAGGACCAAAATAAGTTTTTAGCCTAACTTGTATTATTTTTCTGAATTATTTTATTATTATTATATTTTAAATAATTATATAAAGACAGAAAATGTCTCTCCCCTCCAAATAATAATAAAAATTAAACATGTATTTTGTTGCAACTTTTCTATCCCCTGGGCTCCACCATTAGAGCTCCATTCCAACCTCACCGTCCACGGGTAGACGTTATTTTGTTTTTAATAGCCCAGTCATTGATAAGGAAGATGACTACCGTCTTTCCCAACCACACCGTCTTCAACTCAACCCAATTGAATAAAAAAGTTATGTTCATAAGTTTTTTTTTTTTTTTATACTTTTTTTTATTTTTCCTGGAAACACATTTTTCATTGATCGTGATTTTAATTGGGTTATTTTTTCAGTGAATTCAAAATCTTGAATCCGGTAGTTGGTGTTACATATATTAATTTAATTTTTTAGGAAAAAAATATAAATTTAATTAAAATGTGAAATAGTAAAAATTGCAATGATCCAATTGTAAAATAGATATTTGTTGATTATATATACGGTTTCTCTTGTGATTGGCAAAGGTGGAATTCCCTAATCGCATACACGATGGATTGCAGTTTGGCACTGAAGATTATACATGGAAATAAAAAAATAATAAGAAAGAGATTAAAAAAATTGAAGAAGTTGCCTTCCATCTTATACATCAAATTTGAAATGTTGGACATGTGATAAGATGATGATGATGATGACGACGATGATTTCACCATTCACCAGTTGTGCTGCAGGTCCATCATCTGGGAGAAGTCCTCGAAGCAGACGAACCCGTCCCCGTTTCTGTCCACTCCCTCTATCATGCGCCGGCACTCCTCTAAGGTGCACCGCTCGTCCCCGATGGCGCGGAACACCCTCAGCAGCTCCTCCGCCGAGATCCTCCCGTCGCGATCCGTGTCGAACACTTGAAACACCTCTTTCAGCTCATCCGGGTCCGACCCGGACTCCATACCCGAGCCGACACGGTCCACGAGGGACTCGACGGTGATGGTGTCCCCATGGACCTCGGTGAGCATGGTGGGTACGTCGTGGGCGCCGAGGCGCGTGAGGAGGGCCTCGAGGTCGTGGCGCGTGAGGAGGCCGTCGTTGTCGCGGTCGATGAGGCGGAAGGCCTGGGCGAGGTCGGGGAGGACGCTGGTGGGGGTGTGGGGTTTGTGGGTGGAGCCCTCGGAGGAGGAGGAGGAGGAGGAGGATCCGGAGCCAAACGAAGGCGGGTCGGATCGGGAGGAGAGCTTGGAGCGTTCCCTTTTGGAGCGGAAGAGGCGTTTGGGGGTGAGGCTAATGAGCTTCATTGGGAATGGGGATGGAAGGAAAAGGAAAGCTTGTTTGGTGTTGAGGGGAAAGAGAGTGGAAGGTGGAGGGGATTAAATGGGGGTTCTGCTTCTGCGTGAGGGCCATTTCTCACTCTTGCTACCTTCCACGAAGTTTCCTACTGCATCATCAACCAACACTCTTTATACTTTATAACTCATTAACACACACTCCCCTTTCTTTTTTCTTTTTTCTTTTTTCTTTTTTCTTTTTTTTTATTAATACAATTAAATCCTCATCTTTTTCTATGCAATAACTATGTTTATCATAAATATCTTCTTTTCTCTCTCCACATGCTTTTCTTCCCAATATTATATTATATATAACTCCTCAAATTTTATTCATTTAATTACTTTTCTTATTTCTTAATTCATCTTTTTCAAATTCTCTGTTTTTTAGTATTCATACAAATTTTATAAATTATCAAATTTCTAAATGACATGGGATGTTAACACCATTTCCTTTTGTCTTTATATTTGTTATATCTTTTTTTTAAATATTTCTACTATTTTTACTTTTTCGTATTTGTACTTGCATCATTTTTATATTTTTTATCTTTTGGTTCTTATACTCATATACATAATTTTTATGTTTCACATATTACACTTGGAAACTACATATTTCACTCTTATATGAGTAATTTATTTAATGCATCAGTTACTACAAAACACTTAATTCTTTTACTTTTACTTTTCATTCTATTTTTTCCTTTCTTTTTTCCTTTTCTTATTTTTCTTTATCAATATTTCCTTCCTCGTATGATTTTCTGACTAATGTTTTTCTAACCTTCTCACATGAATCAAATTTTATGAATCTTAAATCAAAGAATCTTGAGACTTTAAAATTCAAACACATTTGCTAGATAAGACAAACTAGATTATAAGTAGCAATTTATGTTGTGATTCTTTACATATTGTAATTACATCATTTTAATCTCATTGCATTAAAAATTTGGAGCATGTGAAAGTTTTTATTTAATTTGTTTTCTAGATTATATAATTTTCCTATTGTTATCAAAAATCACTGTTAAAGGTAATGTTTAGTGTAAACATTTTTATCTTAAAATTATGAGGATTAAATAATTATCGATTCAACAAATGTTAATGTATTGTATATTTCTAAATATTTTATACAATAAAATGAAAATGATACAGTGAGTCCACGCCATTATAAGCAGTGTTGTTCCTGCGTAGGAACACTCCTCCTGTCGCTCCTGTCATGCGGTCTTCTAAGTCTCCGAAGCCGACCGAATACTACTTCCAAGTGGTGGGGGAGGGTACCTGCAAAGGCACTCCGACGATCAAGTAAGTATTCGGTTCAAAGCAATAAAAGCTTTATATGGAACAGTAACGTACTTCATTTATGTCACATCACCTGTGTATTTATAGTGACATGTGTGGGCCTGGTGGGCCTTCATTATTGGGAGATGGGTAATATGTAATTATCCTTAATCATTCTTAATTAAGGGCGGTAACTATTGTATAACAAGTAATTATTGTCAAACCCTCATTCTTTGTTGGAGTTCTCGGCCAGGTGCGTGGACGAAAGGGTGTTCGGCCTCCCTTAGGGCCGAGGGGGTGTTCGGCCAGGTGTAAGACCGAAAGGGTGTTCGGCCTACTTTAAGGCCGAGAAGGTGTTCGACCTGGGTGAGTGCCGAGAGGGTGCACTTTGACACTAAAGGGATACTTGTCCTGTCCTTGGTGGTGGTGGAGGTATTCGGCCTATCCCAAGGCCGAGGGGGTGTTCGGCATAGGTCAATGCCGAGGAGGTGTTCGGCCCAACCTCTAGCTGAAGGGGTGATGTGTTTTTTGTCGGCTCGGGCACCTCTTTCGGCCTATTGCCTGAGCGAAGGGGTGCCAACTGGTGTCTTATCGGTTCGGGTACCCCTTTCGGCCTATTGCCTGACCGAAGGGGTGTCAACTGGTGTGTTCTGTCGGTTTGGGTACCCCTTTCAGCCTATTGCCTGACCGAGGAGGTGCCTACTGGTACAAGTGTCATCATAAATTATTACTTACAAGTAATTTTGTTTTATTTAAGTAGCATATCTAAACCTTACAACCTCAAGATTATTTAATGTTGTATAAGTGTAAATTAGTTGGTGTAAGATGATTTAAAAAAATTTACATGTATAGATTAGAGACTAAAACATGTGGTTTCTAAGTGTAAAAACTAAAATGTAAAGATTATACTAGAGATCAAAAGTTAAAAACAATTTAAGTATAGAAATCAAATGGTAAAGAAAGTACAAATATGGGCACTAAAACTTAAAATGCAATATATATCAATGTCACATCAATACCAAGTTAGTCATGATTAATGACATTAAGTTTTACTTAACGTGAGAGACCCAAAAAAAATTACAAAAGCTTGTATAGGGTTTGAAGCTGGAGATCCTTCAAGTATAAAGACTAAAAGAGTAATTAATCAAAATTCAAGTATAAGCTAGCAAACACATTCAAGACACAAACTTTAGTTTAGTAGTTAAGTTAAAAATAATCCCACACATACATTTGGGGCACAAAGTTGAGCTTAGTTGTTAGGTTAAAATAATCAAATACACATATATATATTCAAGACACAAAAAATGGAGCTTAGTATTTAAGTTAAAGTAACCTTATTATTTTTAATATCAATTCTTTAAGTATGGTAACAAAATTCAATTCTTTTATCGTGATACTTTGTTAAAAAAGATAAAATCTACTTAAGTGATCTCTCGATCATAAAAAAAAAAATAAATAAAAAAAGTCTTTAATTACCACTTAGAAGATATCTTAGTGTATAAGAAATATATTTTTCAGTCTTTTAGATTTAAAGTAACTTCATTTTTATCTCCAATAAAATTGATGTTTTTGGTTTTTTAACTTTTAAAAAAAGAATAAATTCACTTTTTCAAGCGTAAAGGTATATTTGGATAAGTTTTTACAAAAACACTTTTAAAAGAGAAAAGAAAAATATGAAGAAAAATAAAAAAGAAAACCTTCATAAGTTAAAACTAGTTTATGCAAGAGTTAAAAATAAGATTTTGAAAAAACTAATAAGATAGATCTTTTACAAATTAGCTTATACACAAACTAATTTTAACTTATAGAGAAACTCATTTTATTTTATTTTTTTCTTCTAAAAGTACTTATAGAGAAGTTTACCCAAATAGACTCTAAGTCACCCTAGACCCTAAAAGTATTTATGGAGAAATTTACTCAAACATGTCCTAAGTTTTTGAAGATGCTACACCATTGGAGGAAACCAAATTGGAAGACATTCGGATTCATTGGGGAAATTTCTTTCTAGAAAAATTTAGAAATAGATCATGTTGAATTGTTTAGTATGACGTGTAAACTTTAGAAATAGGTGAATGTGGCTTTAGCATTAGGCAACTAAGTACATGTCTAATGTAGTATGACCTATATTTTTTTTTAGTTTCTCTTTTCCTTGTAAGAAAAAACTATTCTTTATGGATCCTAGATTGACCTTTATTGGTTTTTGAGTATATGGCTTCTTTAGTATTATTTATTATAAAATGATAATAATGTAACTGAGTTATTCCTATAATGATATGGATCCCAGATTGACCTCTCTTGGTTCATGTTGGATTTTGATGTGGCTTCTCTTAAATTGGATAATTGGATAAGTTTTATTGAATCAATTTTCACAGGTTATTAGTTCATTCAGTCTTATTTTAAAAATTAACCTGGTTAAAAAAAATATAATCTACAACGGTTCTATGTAAAAACCGACTTAGATGTATGTGTTTATCTAAGTCGGTTCTTAACAAAAACTGACTTAGATGTACACATACATCTAAGTCGGTTTTATGAAAACTAACTTAGATCAACACATACATCTAAGTCGATTTTTACTTAACCGATGTAAATATGTTCATTCATCTACGTCGCCCTCATCTAAGTCAGTTTTAGAACCGATGTAGATATTACAAAATAACCGACTTAGAATACAATTTTTCTAGTAGTTATGCAAATTAATATATATATATATATATATATATATATGTTTGATACTCCATGTCATTAACTTAAATCAATGTATAAAATATTTTCTTTTTATATAAATATCTGTTAATTTAAATTAATGAAACGAAATATCAAATCATTTTAAATTTTTGAAAAAACTTGTAGACTTCATCAATGTATTAAAAAATTTTAATTTAATGATTGAGTTATTAAAATTTGATATAAAACATGAATTATTAAGTAAAGTAAATATAAGTAAATTCACTCGTAGAACAAGTAAATCCCTCGTATTCTAAAAAAGAAACATGTTTTAATCTTTTAGAACCATTATTTAAGTTTGATATAATTAATATCAGTGAGAAATTCCATAATAGTTCGTGTGATAATTTTACTAATAATATTTTAAGAGTTTTTTTTTCAAATTATGTAAATATTTAAAAAAACTTAAAATATATATATATATATATATATATATATATATATATATGGGGAATGCTAATGTACTCCCACTTATTTTTTAGTGGGAGTATGTTAACAACCTACACCAAAATTTTAAGACAAAAAAATCACTCATTTCTTTTGATTTGGTTAATTCGTACAAAAAATATTATAGTAATTTAATTTAATTTTAAATGAAAATAAAAATATTTCCTCTCTCTTATTAATTTTATTCTCCAATTCATTTATTTTTTCTATTAATTAATTTTTATTTGTTCAGAGAGAGAGAGGGGAGAGACATTATGAGAGATGAGAGAGAAATGAGTTAAAGAAAGAATTTAATAAGAGAGATAAATAAGTTAGAGAAAGAAATTAATAAGAAAGAGAAATGAGTTGAAGAAGATATTTAATAAGAGAGAGAAATAACTCAGATAATGAAGTTAATAAGAGAGAGGAAATATTTTATTTTCATTTAAAATTAAATTAAATTACTATAATATCCTTTATACAAATTAACCAAATCAAAAGAAATGAGTAGTTTTTTTGTCATAAAATTTTATTGTAAGTTGTTAACATACTCCCACTAAAAAATAGTTAAGAAAACATTAACATTCCCCTATATATATATATATATATATATTAAAAAAGTGAGTTTGAGTATTTAACAATATTTTGATAAATTTCTTATATTAATTATCATTTTTCTCGCCAGTGTACTTGTTCTTGTTAAATGATAAACGTTTATGACAATAAACTCACTCGATTCGTAAATGTATTTTTTCACCATCAAAATACAAAATTATGAATAAAAAATTACTAATTAAAAAATAAAGCACTTTTTGTTTTTTATTAACATTATATTTATTCACTATTCTTAAAAATCAAATAATAATATTTTGACAAAATTTTGTAAATTATAAATTTAAGGATTCATAGTTTTGTTACGTTAAATTATTTTTAATTTCTTGATGTAATTAATAATAATAATAATAATAATAATTATTATTATTATTATTGTCATATAAAGTAATTAACTATTGTAATCATCATAAAAGTAGAGGTAAAAAATTAAATTATTTTTATTTAATTGGATTAATTTATTTTTTATTATTAAAAAGCTAAACTTAGTCTCTTATTTTTTTTTTTTTAAAAAAAAAAGATGTTACCATTTCCCTTTAATTGAGAACGATATTACCCATATGTTCACAAAATAAATATATGTCATGTTGTTATTGCAGCAAGTATATAAGCGGTAAGTATATACTTGAGACAATAACTATAGAGAAAATGTACATAAAAAAAAAAGTGTATAAAGAGCTCGGATTCACCTTGTACCATGTGGGGCAGCTCTCCTCACTACTTTTTTTTTTTATTTAAAAAACTTGTTTTAATAAATAATATATATATATATATAATATTATTTTGTTTTAAAGGATTCTATTTGCTTTAATATTTTTAAGAAAGAACAATAATTTTAAAACTTCCTTGTGCATCTAATTCTTTATCTCCAAACAACTTATTTTTTATAATGTTTTTCTATCCTATTTTTTCTTGTTATATGGTGTTGATATTGAAAGAATAATCATATATTTCAAAGCTTATTATACTAAAGTTGCAGTTCAGAGTGTGCGTATTTTTATCTATTATGATATGTGCATTCATTTTTTTCACTTACATGTATTATCTTAAATATCAACAAAAATTGATATAAAAAATAAAAATGAGAGATGAATAGTTTATTTTTTTAATTATTTATGTAAAGAGATTTTTCACTATTATTAAAAATGAAAAAAATCATTGATTATTTTTATAGTGTGAAATATTATAGAAAGTAATTAAGACATATATTAAAATTTTGAAAATAGTATATTAAAATTTTAATATTATAAATTTATATAAATACTTCCTCTGTTTTTTATTCATAGTTGTTTAAGATTTTGCACGAAATTTAAGAAAATAGCTGATATTTTAGTTTTTAAAATATTTATTACTTACTTTTCTATTTTACCCTATATTTTTTATAGTACTTCGTTGGAAACATATTATCGTTTTAAATGCAACATTAAATTCACATAAGTGATTGGAGAAAAAATAGGTAGACATTAGAAATAAATAGACACATTGTTCAGTAAACATACATTAATTATCAAGGATTAAAAAAAATAATAAGTCATTGATTTTAGTAAAATGATAATGAAAAAAAAATGATAAATTATGATAAAATGACTATGAATAAAAAACGAAAGAGATATTGTCCAAGATTCCAAGTTTTCTGGACCTGTCACTAATAAAAGGTATGGATAAGCAATAAATGTAGTTTTTAATTGTGAGAAAAGGACAATATTGCATTAATTTTAAGAATTAAATGATCAAATGATTTTTTTAACAATAAAAAACTAAATTAAATATGAAAAAATAGCCTAATTAAAACTGTAATAATTAAATTATTTGAAATTTTAAAATAAAGATATAAAATAAAATTATCTTGTGAAAGTATAGTTTATGTGGAAGAAGTGAGAGTAAGGAAATGTATATGAAAAAGTGTATCATTAAAATTTTGGTGGTAAGTTCAAGAGATACGTAGCGTAGGTAGGGCTAGTGATGAAAATAGAAATAGGTGCACGTGGGTGGGTGTGGTTATTGAATGGGGTGAGAGTGAGTGAAGATTGGCCACTTCTGTTTTGTTGCTTCTCTTTAAGTTGCTTCTACCTGGGGTAATCGAAAGTTACAAGAATTTTGGGAAAGTTGCTTTCTTAACGTAAAAGTCGCATGAATCTACCACTTTTTGCCCCTATTTTTTTAACATTTTCTTTACACCTAATTTCATTAAGGAGAAAGAAATTGAAACAAAAAAAAAGGACAGAAAATACACTTAATAATGCGCTTTTTATTTGATTGAAGATAAAAACATTAAAAGGATTTTTTTTAAATCATTTTATCTTTAATTAATTATATTTTTGTTCTTCACTTTCTTTTTATTCAAATTTAAAGAGAGTTAAGTTCCGGAGAATCATTATTTTAAATATCTGATTAATTCACAATAAAAATGTATTAATATTTTTTTCTATAAATAAATAAAAATACTTATAATTTCTTAAAGACACCCACACTTATTACTTTTTTTCTTTTAACCTTTTATTCTATGTTAAACTTTTTTAAGAGAAAATAATGGATGCATGTATTGTTAATGAAAATTATTTTACGTTTAAATTTAATAAACTTTAATCATTTTGTCACATCAAATTGATTATTAAAAAATATTTTAAATTGAAAAACTTCAAAAATGTTAATCATCCCTTTTTTTTCATTCTCCTCTGCCTTAGTTATTTATTTGTTTATTTATTTTTTATCTCAAATCTCAATCCCATAACAAAACAACTTCGATCCTTTTTCTACTCCACTGCTTCATCTTAAAACCTTAAACTTCCATTTTTATTAGGCCACCCCCCTTTGTCCCACTACATTACATGTTTGTTTGATTGGTATCCCACCACATGTTTAACTTCGTTTTTGTAAAATCTGAAGCTCTTGTGTGTAGTTGTGTTTTAATTACGATTAATGTTTTGAGACCAATTCATAAGTCTTTCGAGTAAAAGTCTGCTGATGAGTTTGCTTAAATGTATATATTCAGAAATCTTACAAACTTAAGAAAGTTTTGATGAGGATTCAAATCTTTTAAGATGTATATTAGGGGAACTTAGTAGGCTCTCTAAATGAAGAGAAAGTTTTAGTTACACGAAGGAATCACTCCTCAAGGACAAGAAGAAAATTGTTTTTAGTAAGCAAATTTCTTAAACACTTCTCATGCTAATTACAGTAAAGTAGTCATTTGACTAGAAGTATTTGTGATTCCTACATGTGAGAGTTGTATATTTTAAATTTATTAAACATTATCTATGACAAGGAGTGAATGGTGTAGATAGGAATATTTGTCCATTTTATATAATGAGAGTTGTGTCTTGGATCTTTTAATAAAATAAGACGTGAAATATAATAGGTCACACAATAATAGATTAATATATAATATTAAGGTTATTTATGATTTTCTACTTAAAAATTAAGAAAGATGATTAAATTAAATGAAAATAACACTTTTATATCTAACATACGAGTGAAAAGACAAATTACTTTATCTTAAATTTGGTTGTAAAAGGTTAAAATCACACTATTGATTTTGTGATTGGTTGAACAACAATAATATAATACTAGATATCATTAATTATTTATAATACTTAATATTATATTAGATACAATATTTAGTATTAATGTCAATTAAATAAGAATATATAGCCATACCTCACACACATTAGAATATATATTTAGAACAAGTAATTAAATTAAATATGAATTACTTTAATGATTAATTAATTAAATGGTATTTAATTAATAAAATAAATAAAGAACGAAATGACTACAAGCGAAAATCGTGACAGTGGTGATATTCCTACAAAGGAAAATGTTGTATCATCCGAAAAGAGGAACCGAAATTTCGTCCAAATAATTAAAGTTATTATTTTTTAATTATTCGGACGAAATTTCAGTTTCCGTTTCGGACATCTCCTACAAAATCATCTGGCGGGAGGAAGAGTAATGAAAGATGACCTTTAGAGAAAAATTGTCAGAAACATCTCTTAGGCCAAAAAAAAGTGAGAAATCCCATTAAAAATGGGGTCATGCATTTTTAGACTACGAAGGAGGAAACAAATTATTGCCTAAGTTCACTATCAAGACGAAAACGTTTGATGAGTTGTGCTCTCTATGGAAGAGGTGCTTGGTGGTTAAAATCTTATGAAAGACGATTGGCTTCACCATTATGCGCGAGAAACTTCATTTTCTTTGGAAACTGGAAGGCGATTTCGAGTTAATAGGTGTGTCTCATGGCTACTTCATCGTCAACTTTGATCTTGAAGCAGATCAAGAAAAGGTCGTTAACGATGAACCTTAGATGATTTTTGACCATTATCTTATTTTAAGGCAATGGTCGATTGAGTTTGTGGCATTGGAGGCCATAGTAGATCAAACTTTAGCCTAGGTTCATTTTCTAGGACTTGAAATGGTCTACTATGATGAAAATGTGTTAATGTCAATTGTTTATGCCATTGGTACACCTATTAAAGTGGACACAAATACACTCACCATGCCTAGAGGTCGCTTTGCTAGAGTTTGTGTTCAAATTGATCTTAATGTTCTTGTGGTGGGAAAAAATTTATTGAACAATGTTTGATACAATGTGGAGAATGAAGGTCTTCACATACTTTGCACCAAATGTGGTTGTTATGGACATGTTACACGAGAGTGTAAAGTGATAACCTCTAAGAAACCACAAGATATAAAAACGGTAGTAAATTAGACTGTAATGACTATTGACACCGACATGAACAATCCTAATTAGGCTACTAAGGAACATTCGAGGTGCCCTCCTATTAAAAAAGATAGTGGACATAATTTAATTTTGCTAATCTCAATAAAGATAAATATTTTTCTTATATCACATTTTTATTATAGAGACAAATTCAACTTTTGCTCCCTTGTCTAAATGTGGTATGTTAATGTTGATGAAAATAAATGTTAAGTTTTTTGATATTTCTTGAATTTTTTGCGATTTCATCTTTTAACTGATTTGTTGATGATTGTTTTTGGTATAAAGATATTATATTAAATAAGATATTTTTTTTTAAAAAAATTATTCACATTTTAGTTCATCGTTCATATATATATATATATATATATATATATATATATATATATATTATGTCTTTTTATTTTTTATTTTTATGCTTTAGATACTTAATTAAATTGGATCGTATGTACCACGTTGTTGACATTTTTGCCTTTGCATAATTCATGAAAAATTAATGTAGATTTTGAATATCTGATATGCACATGATGGATATAATATAGTAATTAGGGAGATAAGGATTGGTTTGGCTTGTCCATCATTTTTAATCATTGGCAGCTATATTCTAAGCGCTAAATTAGGAAATAAGAAAATATGTTGGTTAAATATCAATCCGATAACATGTTTGTTCTAGCATTGAACTCTGTGCACCGAACTTGTGTTTTTAAAGGATTTCTTTTAACCGAATAAAAAAGTATTCATATTTTTTATAAGAAACATTTGTATACTAATATTCAATCCATGTTGTATTAAACTGGAAGCGGAAGAGGGATATTTTAAAAAATAAAATAATAAAGTGAGTAATGAATAATTATCGAAAGAATGTGAGGAGGTTTATGATTAGTTAGAGTTTTTAAAAGATAAAAATAAAATAAGAGAATAAATAATTAAGTAGGTAATTATTGAAAGAGTGTAATCATAAAAGAAAGACATTAAAAAAAACACTTGCCCTCTTTTAGGCAGAATGTGAGGATGCGATGAAATTAAATGAGAATTAATTTGATAGAAAATATGTATTAAAAAATAGAGTAAGATTTATAATTGATTAGTAGAGTAAAATTAAATGAGAAATAATGATAAATTGATATTTTAAAATTATATTTTAATATATTAGATTTTTTTGTAAAATAAATTATATAAAAAATTATCATTTTAACTTTTTATGTATTAATGTCTGTTGTACATTTTTTTCATCTAAATAATACATTAGAGCAATAACCTATTGAAATATAGTGAGGTGAGTCTCAATTTTTTATGCACATAAGGTAATACAAGTAATGAATCGGATAATTAATCATAAATTAATATCATAAGTAACATAATCTAATATTAAATATAATCATTCATCATGTCTGATTAATATGTAACATAGTCAAATATCATATATTATAATCGAATATTATAGTGATCATAATAGAGTATCATATAACATAATGAAATATAGGTAAAATATGATATATAAGATGTTTGAATATAGTTAAACATGATGTAATATACATGACAATATTTGAATATCCTACATAACATATTCAAATATTAAAAAAAAAGTCATATATAACCTATTTGAATATAATACACAATAAAGATGCACATAATGGAATATGGGTTTAGTTTAGTTTTTTTATTTTTTATTTTGAAGGAATACTGCAGAGAAGCAGATGTGAGATTTTTAATGTACACAGTGCAGGAACTGGCACCAATGTCTTTCCAAATTAAATTAATTAATTCATACTTGTCAACATTTTCCATAGAATTAGTGGCCGAAAGAGACGCTCTGGACACTTGTTTAACGTGCACTCTACTATTTCTCCTAATATGTAGCTTTTAATTCATTATTCTTCTAAATTTATCATCTCTCCTAATCATTCCCCAGAAACAACACCATAGACGTACGTGTTTGCCTCTCTTTTTAAATATAAAATATTTTAATCAAAATCTATTTCAACAATAATCTTTTATATATCTTTCGCTAATGTATTCTAACTTTACCAACATTTCTTCCAAATTATTTTTACTCCCTATTATTTTAAAAACGTACGGTAATTTAATTTGGATATCATGTTTACAAAATAGGTGCTAGCAAAGTCATATTTAAACTTCAATACAATTTGATGTAAAAAATTAAAAAAAAAAAAAGTTCAACAGAATTTAGTAATTATCATTTTTATTGAATATAAGATTAATGATCAAAATTACAAAAAAAATTGAAGAAAATTAATGTTTTTTTTTTTTTAGTTTCGAGATAAAAAAGTTCAGGACCTAATATATTAAACAATTAAAGAATCAATCGAAAAAGAAACCTCGTACGACAATTGTTAGTTAAGGAATTCAAAGTATTTTCTTTTATTGCAAGTTACAATACTGAAAATATTCCAATAAAAATATTTTTGTTCCATTTTTAAAAAAATTTAAGCGTACTCATTTGTGTAAAATATAGAATTTACGTCAGCGTTTTTTCGTCGAACATAAAAATATCTGACGTAAAAAAAGATGCAATTACAATTTTGAAAATAAAGCAAATTTTTTTTACGTCAGACTACATTGGGGCCGACTTTAATTTCAAAATCTACCTCGGATGTGACTGATGTCCGACGTAGATTATCAATTTTACGTCAGCCCCAGTATAATTCGACGTAAAAGAGCTTTTTATTTTCCCTGCAGCCATTTCGTTTTCTTCGCGCGCCAGTTTTACAAAATAGAGGAGGGTTTCTATTCGTGGTGCGATTTTCGGTGAGGGTTGGTCGACTTAGTGTGGGCGTTTTCGGTCACTGTTCTTTCTAGCGAATGACTTCTCAACTACCGTGGGTGGTTCCAGATCTTTCTCACCGATTGGATTGGACATGTTTAGGGTTTAGGGTTTTGGACGATTTGAGGTTAGGGTTTCTTCCTTCCATTATGAACGTTTTTTTTGTGTTTTAGACGATTTGAGGTTAGGGTTTTCAGTCACTGTTCTTTTCGGCGAACGGCTTCTCGACTACCGTGGGTGGTTCCAGATCTTTCTCACCGATTGGATTGGGCTTTTTTTGTGTTTTGGATGATTTGAGGTTAGGGTTTCTTCCTTCCGTTGTGAACGACTTCCATTGTGAACGGTTTCTGTGTTTTGGACGATTTGAGGTTAGGGTTTTCGGTCACTGTTCTTTCCGGCGAACGGCTGTGGGTGGTTCCAGATCTTTCTCACCGATTGGATTGGGCATTTTCTGTGTTTTAAATGATTTGAGGTTAGGGTTTCTTCCTTCCTTTCTGGCAACAACTTTATGTCGGTTCTTGGCTATGATCGACGTAAATTTACGTCGATTATCACAACCAGCGTAAATTTATGTCTTCCGCATTAACGTCTGACTATTTTACGACGTAAAAATCCTAAAATAATAGACTTAAAACACACTTTTTGTACTAGTGACTTCACTAAAAAAAATTGTTATATAATAACATATATTTTATAGTGGCATACACAATACTTTTCATTACAAAAATTATTTTATTTACACTAAATATAATATATATATTAATATATTATTAAAAAATATATAAGTATATAGTATAATAATGACACATAATATATATTATTGAATATCATTCAAAATTAATACTAAAATTATGTATAATTATATATCAAATAATTGTATTCTTATATATATTATATTTATAGTGACTTTTTTTTATATATAATTGTATGTAATATTTTTTTAGTATTTATTAACTACTTTTTCTTGTATTGTTTTGTGCTTAAAAAAATTATATCAAGAATTCAGTACAACACAATTTTCTTCTCCCCTATTTATCTTGTTGTATACGGTTTTTTTTCTCTCTCTTCGTTTTGAAGCGTAGGATGGGAATCGATTGTACTTCAAGGTGAATCAGGATTTGCCGTTAGGTAGGGTATTCAGACAATTCTGTCATCGACAGAACTTGTATTACGACGGCTTGAAGTTCTTACATGATGGTGCTCAGGTTAAAGAAACTCATACACCAAAAATGGTTAGTTTCTTAATTTCGGACTCCATAACTTTTGGTGCTTGTTTAGAAGATATATCTCATAGAAACAAATACTTTTTAGTATCTAAGAAATTATTTCTTACAATTAGTTTTTTTTTTCTTTCTTAATTTCATATTTTCTAATATCCATGATGATGTGTTTCTTTGATTAGCTTAGATTATGATTAATATAAATAAGACACAGTAGAATGCTTACATTTTATGAATATGTAACATCATCCCAAATTAAGCTTAACAAAAATATGACATTGGCAAGAAAAATATGTATCCATGATGCCTAATGCACATGAAATTCAATTTACTTCAATTCACCAATTTCATTATTTTTTTTAATATAGAATAATTACCCTAAAGATAAAGCCTACGACCTCGTGCATATTATCCAAGTTCAATCAAATGGCAATTCTTTGTGAAAATGAAATTCATATACCCTGAGTGAGAGAGGCTGTAATATAGAGTTATCCTAAACGGATGTAATATTTACTATTTAGATCTCATAATTACATATAGGGTTTTTATTTTTTCAATGCAACTAATAATCTAATATAGTTTAATTTTTTTTTCATATCAATGTAACTTAATTGACTTCAGGTTGATATGGAAGATGGTGCTGAGATCTTGGAGGTTAGGAAATGAAGTATCAGTAGTTAGGATATTATATAGGAAATGGTTGATATAGTGTTTGTTTGTTTGCTTAATTGTTATGGAATTATCAGAATAAGTATGCTTGGAAATCAAGCATATATTTTCTTCGGTATTTTAAGTCTACGCATTTGTTCCGGTTCTTGCCCCTTAGCGAACAAATAAAAAAAGTTAGGTAAGTTAAGTTCATTTACTTGGTATCTATCAAATTTTTTAGGGAAATTAATCCTTGTATTTGATGAGAGGATATTTTTGTTGTCCATGAATTTTGAGAGCACGAAATAGTCTAATAATCTAAACTTATGAGATGTACAATGCATTGTGTTCTAACATATTTATTTGCAGACTAAACAAGTCTCATAGGATATAATATGATCTTTCCATATGTAGATTCCTATGCAATTGTCTCGGGATATAACATAATCTTTTCATCCACGATTTTATGGTTTTCTCATTACTAGAATGAGAATGTGAAATTAGCAAGATTTTAACCTAAAATGGAGATAAAAGAGAAGAAAACGATACTCAATCCATGATACTCTATTGATTCTCAATATTTATAAAAAGGATACTGATTGTTGTAACTATAATTAATAACAAGAATTAAAAATAATTAATTTTGAATGTTTGATCATTTGAAATTAATTAAAACTACAATGGGCAGGTTATTATATCTCATTAAAATCGATATTAATTAGACTTTAAAATTTATAATTAACAAAATAATTATTTTAAATTTAAATTTAAATTTAAAATAATTTCGTGAATAAATTAAAAATTTAAAATATCTCAACATATACAACAATTTTCATATATTTCAAAAGGTTTAGAAAATATTATGAATTCTTATATAGGATGTAATGCATCTCAGACTTGGTGTAGCAAATTATTAAACTAGACCTATATTGATAAAACTAAATATACAATGTAATGATTGCAGCAAACTATTAAACCCAATACACTTGCATGTATCAAATGTTAACCAATCATAATATATTTCTACAATTCTTATTGTTATGTTGCGCTTTTAGGCCATGTGCGCATCCAATATTCATGAGTGCTCTAGAAATCTCACTAAAATCTCATGCAAGTTGCCTCACTTAACACTTGAATATGTGATTTTTCATTAAGTGTATGTTACAAATCATATATCACTCACAATGGATATGAAAATCATTAAATTTTTTATAAAAAGTCAAAAACTTTCTCATAATCATATAAAGCTTAACTATAAAAATTATTTTCTCATTAATGCAATTTTAGCACTTTCTCACATCATAGGAAGAGATTAAAAAAATAAAAATTAATTAAAATCAATTTCAGCGTTAACATAACTAACAAGTGACTTATTTTTTTTCCATTGAACCTTCTTTGTGGAATCTCCAATCACAAAGATTGAGTTACCATCATTATTTGTTTTGAGTGACTTTAATAAAATCTCATTATCTTTGATGTTTGTAAATAATTCACGATGTTTTGTAAATAACTCCTAGGAGTTTAAAGTCAAATGATCGATCAAATTCATTATTGATTACACATAATAAATACACATAAAATTATGATACTCAAATGACACCATCTAACTCTCAAGTAATGCCATATAGATCACCATTTTGTTTCAAAAGCAAATACAATCACCAATTACATAACAACAACAACAAATAAAGAAATCTAGAAACCAATATCTCCAACATATAGAACAAAAATGTTCATCATCACATAAATTGATACACACTAAGGACTTATTCGTAAACTCTCATGCAAGTCTTCAAGATATAATAAGATATTTTCAGTACTAAACTAAGGACGTAGAACTAGTAAGTTTCAATCTATAAAAGAGATCATAAAGAAGAGAGCGATGTTCAATTCACCATCTGACTCCTACTAATTTTCAATTTTAAAAGAGGATACTAACCATTTTGACTATAATTAATTAATAAAAATTAAAAAAATAATTTTAAAATGTTTAATCATTTAAAATTAATTAAAAATACTATGATAAAATTATTATATCTCATTAAAATCGATATTAATTAGATTTTAAAATATGTAATTAATAAAATTTATTTTAATTTTAAATTTAAAATATTTGTTTTAACAAATTAGCCTTTTCAAATATCTCTTAATCTATAATATTTTTTTATAATAAAAAAATACTCACTTTACATGAAAGATAAGTCGCGTAGTATTAATGTCTTTACTATTCAGTTCACGACACCCAAAAGCTTAAATTTCCCGTTAATAATTTTCATGATAACCATTGAGTAAGCATGAATATTCACCATTAGAAACAATGATTAATTTTTGTTAGAGACCAGGAACGCACATTTATTAATGATTTATTATTAATATAGTGTGTATTATTTTTGCACTCTTATTTCTTGAAAATATAAATTAATTATTGAAATAACCAAATAAAATAAATTAAAATATTCAAATAATTATTTTTTTAGTCACACCATGTTAGAAATATATGTTTACCAAGTTTATCTATGTGCCACCTAGTTTATCTATTGTGAGTAACCTATTTCCATATATTATAATTTAAATTAAAATATAATTTTTTTTTACATTTCTTAATTTAACATTTAACTCATGTCGATTCTCACTTAAAGAAGTTTTTATGTTTTCTAATTGTGTTGTTCTCTAATTTGAAAGCATATCGATTTAAACTACAATGAGCTTACAAGATGTGTCTACTTGTGCGTGAATCCAACATGCTTTGCTTGCTCCTTTGAAAGCATTAGAAATACTTTAATATATAAAGACTCAATACTTGAATTGTCTAAATAATATGAGATTTATTATTTTAAAATAACATTTTCACTTCTAGGTCTCATAAAATATATTTAAGAATAATTTAATTATGTTTAATAAAAGCAAGTCCTACCAAATGTGCCAATTTATTTTCAGTAAAATTCATTCATAACTAATAATTGTATAAAATTTCAACTTAAATATGCTTTTCAAAGAAATAACATCAACACAAATCATAACATTAATATTTTATTTTATCACAATCTCACAAATATAATTGAAAATAGTAATTTGAATAACAACTTTGTACTTAATAAATATTTTCATAAGTAAACCATATTTTTAAGAAAAATAAAAGAAAACAAAAAAAGTATAACGATAAATGTAAGAAAAAGAAATCACTAACACTTAAAAAGAATATGGTCCATACTACAAATTCTTGAAACCGTTAATCATTATTAGGAATTACTAATTTGGTGCACAGAAGTTTTGTGAAATGTTTCTGACTGATAAAAATTTGAGTATTTATAAAAAAAAATTATACAACGGTCCAATAATATAAATTCCACATGTGTAAAATAGTTGTTGCACATTTTAAAATTTATCAAATAACTTTAACTATCTTATCTTCTCGATCAACTCAAAAGATAATCCAAATTTATCTATGAAGAAATCTTCATTTAACCCCCATTGATGCTTAAAAACCAAAGGGTTATTAATCAACTCCTTCTAATGACACTTCAAACCATTTGACACAAAAGATTTTCATATTATTTCAACCCATTACAAAAAGTATTTCTCACAAACTTCTCAACACCGTTATTTATTTCCAACCATGTATTAATACTCACCAACTAGTTTATTCATTCAAAGCTTCACCGATTGTCCAGCAATCATAACTCACCCAATTAGTTTGGTACCACACTCTAATAGCGTTGGTCTTGTTTGAGATTGCAAACTCTTAAATGTACACTTTAAATTTCTGAATAGTCAATGAAGGTGGTGGCTAGGGTGAGAAACCCAGTCATATCTCCCACCGTGGGAGACTAATTTTGAACATAGGATCTATTAGATTTTAAATATATGGATGAACTTTTCATCTTTTATTTATTCTGTCTTTCCCAATTTACCCCTTATTATTAGTTATATTTTTATATTAAACAAGTTTGTGTTGATTTTAATAATAACTATCTCAAAACATATATTAATTCTACCCTTATTTTTAATTAATTAATAATATAAAATATTTACTACTAATAACCTTTCAAAATTAAGAACTATCTTCTTTGTGATTACTTTTATGGAAAAGGAAAGTAAAAAATGGAAGAAATAGGAGCACAAATTGTCCACAAATTCGGCAACTTGGATTAAGCGCCCCGCTGATATCAGCACGCAGAATTGGTTAAGCACACGGAAATTTCTCCATAGAAAATTTTGACACTTAACTCAAACACCGATTGAATTCTTTTTTATTCATCAATATTGTGATCGCAGCTTTTTAAAATCCACAAGTTTATAAAATATACTAGTAATGTTTATTAGTCGAATATTATTTAGGAGTGAATTAGATTAATATTTTTTAATATAATTTTTTTTTACAAATTTTATAAGATTTTGTAAAAATTCAATGACTTTTAAGAATTTTTATTTTTATTTTATAGAAATGTAACGATTTTTAAAAAAAATTTTAATTAAAATTTTGTAATATAAATTTGAATAGATTTGTATATTAAAAATTTATAAGATTTTGAAAGAATTTTATTAGATTTCAAAGAATGATATGGATTTTTAAAAATAATATAATTAATAAAAAAATTATAAATGACAATGTTTGAAAAAATTAATAAATCTTTTAATCTTTTAATAAATAATTAATTTTGATTTCATGTCTTCTTAAGGAATATTTTTCTGCATCTAAACAATATATTCAAATTTATGATATTGTAGAATTATTGAAAATATATTTTTAGTATATGTTTAAAAATTTGATATTTCAGTATCAAAATTTATTGAAAATAAATTTTTGTTGAATTTTAACAATATATAATATTTAATAATTTAAAATATTTAATAATTAAAAATAAATATTGATAAATTATACATCAATATTGATAGATTAAAATGTGACAAAAAAAATATTGATAAATTATACATCAATATTGATAGATTAAAATGTAACCAAAAAATATTGATAAATAAAAAGATAGAAAAAAAATAGAGATAAAAAAGAAGAAAAAATAAATGAGAGTAATAAAATAAATATGAGATAAAAAAAACATAAGAAGAGAGAGGGGACAAAGAGAGAGAAAAAAGAAAACAAGATATGAGAAAGAAAGAGGATAAAGAGAGAGAGAAAAAAGAAGATGATAGGTAGTGTGTACAAGGCCTGATAACAAATTCATTGTTGTATGGTTGACTGGTGATTACTAGCAATTCTAGCTTTATGTAGACAAGTTGCAACCTATAACCCGAACTAAGGATAGGTTTCAGAGCTAATTCAAAAGACTATTTTTCAATACCCAATGGACTCTATATCAAGCAAAGGATGATCAATCCAAAGCAAGCATTAAGAATAGAAACATAACACAAGAATGAATGAAACAACATATATATCATTAATAAAATGAAGATTAGATAAGAGTTAAGTTGGTTACATCTAACCCCACAAAATAATGGGTAGAATCGCTCAAAATAATGAGGGTAAAACAAAAATAGAGATGGAAGAACCGAAGGAAAGACTCACACACGAACGGTCCCAAGCACCGAGAATCCCTTCCACAACTCCTAGAAGTCGCTCAATGTGTGAATGAGGGAATGAGCCTCGAAGATTTGATCAAATACGAGCTGTGGGAGACAGGATAGGGTTTACACACCCGATGCGTTATACTTCGCGCCCAGCGCAGGGTCTTCCAGAGAGGTAATTACTCTCTGTCTTGAATCACGCCCGGCGCAGATGCGCTTACACCCAACGCAATGTCTTCTAGAGAGTTTTGAGTGCTCTCTGTTTTGAATTGCGCCCGGCGCGGATGCTCTTGCACCTGGCGCAATGCTGAAGTGCAGAGGTGATGCTCTCTGTGTTTCTCAAGCCCAACGCGGGTAGTCTGCACCCGGTGCAATGATGCTTCTCCTACTCTTAGCTCTTTCAATTTCCAATCCAATAGGTCTTCAACCTCAACTCTTTAACTCAATACCTACACAAAAAATGAGGTGTATCAGGGTATTGTTAGATGAGTTTTGGGTTAGCTATATCTGCACAAAAATTGAATCAAAAAGAGAATAATTATATTGCAAGAGTGCATGGGGTGAGTGAAATTGTTCAATAATTCCTATCTAAACATATGTATAAATGAGACTTAACACTATATTGTCTAATATTTATAGAGTGCGTACTTCTTTATTCGAGATTGGATTATCTTTTCTACGGATAACCAATCTGTTACAATTCTGATATGGACCGATGTGACATGTCGATGTTGTGTTTGTTGGATACTATTTTCGAGTTTCGTGCCCCTTGCCTGAGTTGGTCAACTCGAGCAGGTCGGTACACCTAATCATGATTGTTGGTACAAAGTTACCCGATGCTTGTACCTTGAATACCGTCATTGCTTCTTCTCTAAGAAAAGAAGTTCATGACCTATAGGTGTTCTACCTCCACGCGACATTGTTTTGTCAAGTTTTTGCCCATTGTGAAAAATTTTCCCACTGCTACATCTCATAGGAGACTAGGTGGTGTCTCAGTCTCAGTGTAGTTGACCATCCTTGCAGGCCAGGAAAGAGAAAGAGAAAGGGAGGGAGAGAGAAAGAGAGCAGGAAAAGCAAAAAAGACGAGAGAAAATAGGATAAATAAACAAGAAAAAAATTACGTGAAATTTCAATAATTTTTTTCTAGATTCTTAGATGAGTGAATTATTTGTAAATTCTATTAAAAAGTTTCTTAAAATCTATCCATCAAAATAATTCTATTAATTCTATTTTTTTCTCATTAAAATGTAAAATGAGATGAAAATGATATAAATATAAGAATTAAAAGTGTAATTTAACATAAATATTAATTATTATGTCATCTACTTAATGTCTAACACTAAAATTTTAACGATTAATGAATGAATATTTAATGAATAAACTAAAATAACAAATTTTAAAAATTTAGAAGATTAAAATGTCAAAATAAAAAATTAAAAAAATTATGGATCTAAGATTATAGGAGAGTTAAAATTGCAATTGAGAGAAAATAAAATAAAAAACATAAATAAAGTGTCCTAAAAAGAGTGAAGTAATGTGCATGAGAATGTGGTGTTTTTGATTTTGGTTGTGACATGTCGACAGCCATAGGAGTGAGAGTGCAACACTGATTGCACACGCACATTGAAAGGTTTGAGTGGGGTGGGAAATGTGGCTTATATTGGAGAATTGGACCCCCACCACAATCCACTTGTCTATTATTTATACTAATTGCCCTTTTAATTCATGCACACATCTTTGACTTGTTGCCATCCATTCTTTTTTCCTTTCTTTTTAATCACTCTTGTTTCTTCCCTAGCTATCAACTTGCATTTAATTAGATATTACTTGCCACAGAAAATAACTGATTGTGGAAATCATGCTCTAAATATTATACGCAGCATTGAATGCATGCACAATCAGTCAATCACAAAACCGGTGTGTCCGCATTCTCCGTTTCCGTGAGTCCACAGTGTGTCTCTGTACTCTGTCCACTCCACTGCGAGCAACTGCATAGTAAGCACCAGCATAGTCGGCTAACAACTCATTTATTTAAATGATATTCATTCCAATTCTTTTTATTTAAATTTTTTTATTTTGTAAATAATAAAAATATGGACAAAAGTTTTCATTAATTTTTGTTTTAATTAAACTGATGAAGTTAATAGATATTTTATACCTATCAGATAATTATTAAAACAAAAGGTATATCATATACTCTTCAGTTTTATTTTTAATTTTAAGTGAATTTCTTTAAGTTTAAGGAAATTGGATGTGTGAAGATGTTATATTAATATTTAATTTAAAAGTTTGTATATCTTTTACGTTTCACTTTTGTTTTAGTTCATGCACATTTTTTTAATCTTTGTAATGTTTTGTCTTATTTGATTGACACAAATAATTAGAAGTTTATAATATAAAATATATAATGATATATATATTTATTTATTTATGATGTAATATTTTTAATGATATGATGAAAGGGTGTGACACTTAATAATATCATTATCTCAAAATCACTTAAAACATTTAATATATAACTTTCTAATGGTGAAAACCAACCTTAAAAAGTAAATATAACTCAAACATTTTTTTAAATGAAGTAATAAATGTAACATTGTAAGTTTTAATTATTTTAGGGTTTGAGACTTTTAATTAATAATAATTATATATATGGTGTTTGAGGTGTGTTGTGAGGTTCTGAGAGTTGAGAGACTTTTAGGAGTTTAGTTAATTTTGATGGTCTCTGATCAGAGGTCTAGTTAATCTTTAGGGGAGGAGGTATATAAGGTTTATGTTGATAATTGAGTCTCATAAGTTCATGTTCTCCAAATTCTAGATAGATGTGCTTTGGGTCCCCGAGTTTCATTCTTCTCTAAACTTTTTCTCAATCGGACAATTCTTCTCCCATAATCACTAATGAGTTTGTGTACTTTGATTATTTGTTGTTATTTTCATAAATGTGAACATGTATGTTAGGTTTCTGGGCTTGTTTGCTTAGAAAGCCCATGAGGGTCGCTTTAAGCGAGCGGGCATGACAAGATCAGGAGTGGTCTTTAACTTGACTCGCTTAGAGTGAATTATGATCACTCAAAGCAAGTTTCAGTGGCTCAAAGCGAGGACTCACTTGCTCAAAGCGAATGGAGGTGGAAGTTCAGGGGTAGTCCCTGACTTTGATCGCTTAAAGAGATTTGTGAGTGCTTTGAGCGAGTTTTATCGTTTAGAGCGAGGGTGATGTCACTCGAAGTGACGAAACTGAGGTTCCTACGGGTGCCTTTTGTCTAGGCTCACTCTAAGCGAGTTTCGAGGCACTCAAAGCAACATTGCGTTGCTTAGAGCGAGTATTGGGGGCGCTTGAAGCACCTGGTTCCTTCTTTATTTTATAAGATGTTGATGATACATTGATATGGGATAATGGATGATGATGAATTACTTGTTGAGGATTAAATGTTGTATGGTGAACATGAATAGAAATTCTTGAGTTTATCACATGTGTATGATGTACGATGAATTGTTGAGCATTGATATGCTATGTGTGATTGATATACTATACTTGGATGAGTTGATAAGCATTGGTATGTTGTACTTGAGTTACATGTTGAACATTGGTATGCTACTCTTGGTTGTTAAGCGTTGATATGTTATACTTGATTGGTGTGACTTGATCTTTATATGAATTAACTTGAGATAATGTATGTATAAATGTATGCTGATGTGTTGATACTAAGAATATTGCGGACATTAAAACATGTTGATTGACTTAAGACTAAAGGAGAGGATGTTGTTTAGAGTTGAAGATCCCACATAGGGAATCTTGTTTTGACATTCTAAGATACCAATTATTGAAAACCCTCATTAAGTATGTGCAAAACCCTTGGAGTGGATTTTGTTGAGTCTCTTCTAGGTCCTTAATAATGTGGAGTAAAATATAAAGTTGAGGGCTACAATCCTTAACTAATTACTATAAAGGTTGTGTGGTTCCTTGTAGATAATTAGTGAGTAAACTCCATATGTAACTTAGTAATGTATGTCAAGGTCATGGTATGCCTATACCCAACTATATTAATCTTAACGGTGAAACCAGACTTTTCTAGTATAAATGGTGACACCCGAGAATTTAGAGGAGGGATCAATATGCCATTTTAGCTATGGATCTAGCAGGCGCATATGGTGTGAAAGTGATCAGAGTTTATTCGGTAGAGTTAAACCACTTAGATTACTATGGTGTATTAGGAGATATTTGTATGTGAATGCGTGACAACGCATTAGCTGTGGGTTGTGCATATGATATGGTGTGAGTTGATATATTTCATATGCATGGTGTGAATACCTTAATGTGAGGTATGTATGTGGAAAATGTTTGACTGACTTAGGTGTTTTACTTTCAAACATGTTGGATGTTTTGCTAATTGTTGTACGATGTAAACCATGAGCCGTCAATTTGATGGTTTGTATGTTGGTGAGTAGTATAAATGTTTCATTCCTATACTTGTATATATAATATATATATATATATATATATATATATATATATATATATATTAATTTATCTTACATTTGCATGTTTTTCATGTGAATGGACTTTGATAATCATACTTTGTGTGGAAGCAAGGTAGGAATAGGTTGATAAGGATGATCAATGGAGGCCATTAGGAGGATGGCGATGCTTTTAGATTTTTTGGGCTACTCCACATGTGGTAGTTGTATATAGTTGTGTTTGACTGTCACTTAGAATTTTATACGTGATGATTGTACATGTACTATATATATATATATATATTTGTAAAATGGTTTAATTTCTTATATTTATATACATATTATAGTGAGCATATCCAACTTATTTTGAGTCTAAATCTTTTTGTATGAGTTAGTTTCGTTGCTATTAGATGAGATCCATAGTTGTGATTGTCATAATGGGTCATTATAATAAACTCAAAAAATTAATGTTAAAAAGACTAATGATAAACACTTGTAGTGTAAAAGAATAATGTTTAGCAAAAGAACCATACTACATTATCTACCCCACACTAATAGAATTTAATGGCATGTTTGATAGAGAAGAAAAGTAAGATAAGTTCTATTATTCTACGGTGAGGACAATAAAATTCTTCCGTTGGTAGAGATTATTTTTGAGTATTAAATATATTATTAAAATAAATAGACAATTATAATATTTATAAGAATGATTTAATCTCAGTTAAAAATTGGTACTGTGGGGATTCGAGACTTTTGGGCACTCATCTTAGAGATCATCAAAGAAAAAAAAAAAAAAAAGAGTAATAATGTATTATTTTTTTTTTTTTTGAAGAAAACGTAAGAAAAAAAAGGAAGGAAAAATTGACTTTTTGAAGTGGAAGCGTTGAACACTGAACATGAGAGCCAAGTTGTTTGGCCAGACAATTTAACTGTTGCAGCTAATGTGCATTGTGCAACCATATGTCCTTTACAGTGGGCATGAGAAAATAAGGATACATCAATTGACATCAGAACTCAGAAGGAATGTGCCCACTTTGCCACCAAAAACACTACAAACACTCACAACTTCTCATTTATATTGCAAAAATATAATGCTAAAACTAGATTAAGAATCAAGTTGTAGTCACTAATATTTATTTTAGAAAAAAACTTTTAAATGAAAAATAGTCTGCGAAAATTAAATTTTAGATTTGGAAGTTATTTACGTGTCTTACTACGTTTGTTTAAAAAATAATTTTTTTTATTAATTAAGTAAATTATTTATAATTTTTATAATATTTATTTTATACTAAATTATTTAATTATGATAAATATTTTTTTCATGTGTTTAATATGTGTGCTTATTTTATTTTAATGAATACCAAATTTTATTATTGTTATTATTATAATGAAATGAGGAGAGTTAATATTATTTATTTTCTTCGATAAGAGTGACTTTTACTCCTACGTATCACTAAATATATTGAATAATTAAAATTATGTAATCCTTTGCAAAAAAAAAAAATTTGCATGTTAATATTTTTAATTAATTTTACGTTTATTAAATTTAAGATTTTTGGATTGCCTCAAGTTAATTTTTTATTTTGTAGCAATTTTATTTTATCTTTTTTTAAAAAGATAATCAAGTTATTATAATTTATGTCTCAAAATTCTAAGATTAAAAAGATGTCACATCATATTAATATTTTTTCTAATAAAATTTCTTATAATGATATTAAATATTTTTATAAAAAATCATATTATTATTTTTATTACTTTATATTATTAATATGTTTTAAAAAATATTTTATATTATTAATTTACACTTTTTATTTATAGAAGAACTTTAAGACAACTTGTCACAACTTATATATTTATAATCTATGATTAAGATGAATGTTTTGTCCATTTAATCTTTTCTCTAAAAGGAATTTTAATATCGTTAATATTAAATAATGAAACTTAATTTTAATTAATATTAAGATGGAAATATTTTAGAAAAAATTTTAGCACTCCAATTATCACAACTTGTATCCTAAAAAAATTTAAGTTTAAAAGGATATCATCTTATTAATATATTTTTATTAATTATTTTTTGATTTCATTAACATTGGTTAAATAAAAACTTAGTCACAAGTTATTATTACATTTAATATTAATTATAATATGATTAATTTCTAAATAAATTACGGCTACGTTACAATCTAATGCATGGCTATCTAAAATAAATTTAGTAGCCTATTCTATAGATTAAAACATAAGGTGAAGAATAAAATGAAAATGGGCCTGATTGCTAAAATGAAACGCTAGCCAATTAAAATGGGCTTAGCCCACACACGGTGAAGAAAAAATAATGCAGGCACACCAGTCCCTCAAACAAAAGTATATGACTTAATCATTCATACTCTTTCTGATTAAAGTTTTTTACACTAACAACTAATCATATTTTTTAAATTATTTTATTTTATTTTTATTTTATTAAATAAGTAACTAACATGGTACTATTAAAAGATATGATTGATTATTAGTATAAATTTTTTTTACACTGATAATGTATAGGTGATTAATTCAAAGTGAGTATATTAAAAAAAAAAAAAAAAAGTAGCTTGGTGAACATTTCTATTTTATTACTTGGTGAAAAATAATATATCATTGAACATATTTAATTACATAATTTTTTATTCTTGCTTATCAAATAATAATAATTTAAGCAATTATTTAGTTAGTAATATGAAGTTGAAGTTGAAGTATAGTATAATATGTTGGTAGAATGTGGGAAGAGATATAATAAGAGGTTGTATCGCATCTTAGATTTGAATATGATTTGATGGAAGTTGCAATTGAGTCTCATCCAAACAGGCAAATATCTGATCAATGATGGGTGGTCCCACACTCTCAGAACTCAGCTGGAACGCGTTAATGGGTGGTCCCACACTTTCATTCATCTCAATTCTCACCACATTTAAATTCTTTATATGCTAATCATTACTTAATTACTAGCTTTATATATTTCTCTTATGATTTTTACTTTAGTTACACTAATACACTAATACTTCAGTTTAACCATTAATTTCTGAATCTTTAATTACATTAAATATTTTTTAAGGACAGCTTTATTATCTATACATATTTTGTTTATTAGAATAAAATTGTGTTCAATGAAAGATAAAAGATAGATGTGGCATAACAGACAACATAAATATTGAAAATTAAAAAGAGGCAACTCATGCACATGAAAATAAATCAGTTCATATTTCATAAAGATTATTTAGATTTTGATCTTCTAACTTACGAAAAGTAATAATCATTGATTAAAAATTGAAATTATAATCAATTATATATATTTTATTATGTACGTATTTTTTTAGTATAATTTTTATATGTTGATTTCTTAATTAATAATTATAAATGAATTTTATTTCTAAACTGTACTACTCGTATTTAGAAGAGACAAATCTAATTATTTTAAGAGTTTATTGGTATAAATTCAAAAAGATTAATAGTTTCTACGACTCGTAAGTTATGTAAATAATTATAAAAAATAATTATCATCTTTGATAGTTACACTCATTGATAGTTACACTCATTAATAGTTACACTCATTAAGACAACTCTTAATTCTTAAAATTATGATATCAAATGTAATTTCTATTAAAATTATATATTTGATATTTCATTTCTTAGTTAGAAAATTATATTTCAGATTTCTCTTTTTTATTTTTAAGATTTAATTTGATACCATTAATTTTTAAATGGTTCAATTTAATTTTTTAATTTTTGAAAAATGTTCATTGTTGTTTTATTTATTTTTTTCAAAATTGACATTAATAACATTAATGGAATTGACAGAAATATAACATTGAACTTCTTTAAAAATTAGAGGACCAAATTAAAAATTTTAAAAATAGAGATCAAATTGAATAATAATTTATTTAACATTTTTTATAGATAAATTTAATTTTTTTTTACTTATCTAATATTTTCTTCACCTATTTTGTTATTATTATTCAATTTGATCACTCTATTTTTTAAATGTTCAATTTGATCTTAGTATTTAAAAAATATTTAATTTGATAATCTAATTTTTAAAAAAATTGCTCAATATTACTTTTTTTTTGTCTGATTTCATTGACATTGTTGATATCATTTTAGATGAAAGAATATTAGATTTTTTTAAACTAGAGAGTCACATTAAACCATATAAAAATAATGCAATATATCAATTTAAACATTAAAAAATAAACGAAAAAAACTTATCCAAATAAAATATAACCTAATTTTATAATAACCAAGATAGAATGCTTTGAACATAAGTATATCAAGAGAATGATAAAATTAGAAAAAAAATAATAAATATTTCTTTGATAATGTAAAATGACAAATAATTTTAGAAAATACTGAAATGAAAAATATATTAATATACAACATTTTATCTTATATAGAAAATTTATTCACTACAAGAAAAAGTCAAATTCTCCACGGACCAAAATCCGTCGGAAATTTCCCACGGATTTAAATCCGTGGGAAATTTCCGACGGAATTTCCCACGGATTTTTACACGAAGGAATTTCCGACGGAATTTCCGACGGATTTAAATCCGTGGGAAATTTCCCACGGATTTATATCGGTCTGAAATTTCTGATGAAATTTCCCGCAGATTTAAATCCGTCTAAAATTTTTGACGAAGTTTCCCACGGATTAAAATCCGTCTGAAATTTCTCACGGAGTTTCCCACGTCTGAAATTATTAAATAAAATTTAAGCCAATTATTTTTCAAATGCAACCAATCCTAATCGCATCAATACACACAACAATGCACTATATAATATTTTCATTATTATATGGGTGTTTTCAAAATATAAATAAGATAAATATAAATCAAAGTGTGTGAGGTATGACTTATATTACCTATATATAATTATATGTTTAGGTTATTATAAATTATAAACTAATTAGCGTACATGTGTTTTTTGTTACTTATCTTGAAAAATACCAACACATGACGTTCAAATTTAAGAATAACACATCTTTTCTTTAATTTTTAAAAATCACTTATCTCTTTGAAAATAACGTTATTAATTAAATAAGGGGAAAAAAAGTTAAATTATGTTCTGCGAATCATATATATGTATCTATCATTCATTTCTAAATTACATCCAATACTATGTCATTTTGATGAAAACTTTCATTGATCTTCAATTTTGAAAATAAGATTTTTTTCAATTCATTTTTAAAATTATTACTTAAATTTAATATATTTTTTTAAATCACAGTATGCATGATATTTAAAATAAATTTCAAAAAAGTTGAAATAATGAAATAAGAGATCAAATCTCATTTAATTATTGATATTTGTATTAATAAATTATTTTCTCTTAATAGTATATAAACAGTATTATCTTATATAAGTAGTTGTATTATCTTACTTTTTATTTTATAAACATAATTTGGATTATTCATTTTATAATTAAATTAAATTTTTTAAATTTTTTATGAGTTTACATTCTAAGAATGTATTGAAATTTCTCAATATTTGATTATTAGATAGCAACAACATGGATATTCTGATTATTAGACATTATGTTATAATTCTACTACTGATCGTACTATATATATGTTATTTTTAAATTTGAACTCCTAAACTTTATTTGTTATGTATGACATTTTATTTTGTATGAATGAACTTGTTTTGATTTACATAACTATGATTGATTTAATATCTTTAAATAGGATAATTATTTAATAAAATTTTGAATTTAAAATTTTCACAGAATTTCCCACGGATTTCCCACGGATTTATCCGTGGGTAATTTCCCACGGACAAATCCGTGGGAAATTACCCACGAACAAGTCCGTGGGAAATTACCCACGGATTAGTCCGTGGGAAATTACCCACGGATAAATCCGTGGGAAATTCTGTGAAAAATAATTTTTTTTTAAATTCAAAATTGAGGAGTTTCAATACATTCTTAGAATGTAAACTCATAAAAAATTTAAAAAAATTAATTTAATTATAAAATGAATAATCCAAATTATATTTATAAAATAAAAAGTAAGATAAAATTAAAGAGATTAAAATTATAAAATTTTAATAATGTTATAAAACATTAAAAAAGAAAAGAATTAATAAATAATAGAAATAAAAAATTATTTAAATTACAATATAGAAATTCAAAAATTTAAGACAAAAAGACAAAAATATACTTAAAAAATAATTCAAATTAAAATATGGAAATTCAAATATTTTAAGTGAAAAGACAAAAATATATTTAAAAAATTATTAAAATTAAATTATTTAAATATATAATCATATTATTACAAATAAAATTAGAATATATAAAATAAAAATCAGTTAAGGGTATGATTATCTATTACTTTTTAGACAAAATTAGTTACAAGATGACGTATAACTTTATATTAAATGTGAATTTTGTAAATTCAACCGTTAAATTAAAAATATTTTACTCTTAAATTATATATACAAAATGTTATATTAATCGAAGATGATTTCTTATAAAACAAAATTAAATCTGTTGAAAAGTTTATATTTTCGATGAAATTTTTTTTGTAGGAAAAACTATATTATTGATGAAATATTTCAGATAAATTTATATTTGTCGAAAATGTAAGAACTGGTTTTAAATTTGATATGAAAATATTATGATATTATTAGATAAGATTTTAAGTTAGTATTTTATTAATAGTTGATAATTAAAAAATAAAACAAGGATAAATACATTTTTTGAATTTTATATATTTGATTTAAGATAACTTATAAAATAACTCTTTGGTAAAGTTATTCCGCTCAGTAACTCATGACGTGTGTTGAATTTTATCGATTTAATTAATTGTTAAATTAAAAGTTACTAAATTTTACTAATAATTAATATAAAAAATTAATTAGTTTTGGAATAAATTATTTGTGAATTAACAATATAATTGAAACATTAATTATTTTAAATTATTTAACTAAAATCTTATTGACAATTTACTATATGATCTTAATATTGTTGTATAATTAATATATGGTTTTACTATATGATCTTAATATTTTTGTATAACTAATATATGATTTTAAATTTGATATGAGAATATTATATATAATTAGATAAGATTTTAAGTTAGTATTTTATTAATAGTTGATAATTAGAAGAAAAAAAAACAACAAGGATAGATACATTTTTAAAATTTTATATGTTTGATTTAAGGTAAATAAATATATTAAATTAATTAATAATTTATTTAAAATATTAAAATTTAATTTATAAGTATGTATTAAATAAATATTTATAATTTTTTAAATTATATTATCATTATAAATTATAAAATTAAATAATTTAAATTATAATTTTAAATAAAAATAAGTAGACAATTATAAAAGTAAGTACATATAAATAAATAATAATTAAATATATTATTATTATTATTAATTATTATTATTTGTAATATAAAATTATTATATATTATTATTATAGTACAAATATGAGATTGTATATTTGAGGATGACTTAAATGAATTAATTTGTACAAGTTATACTGACAACACACATATACATTTCGGTAGCTTACTCATAAGAACTTCACAGTTAAGCGTGCATGACCTGGAGTAGTACAGGGATGGGTGACCTTCTGGGAAGTTTTCCAGAAATTGCGCAAGTAAGGATAAAACACACTAAACAATGAAATATCGTGAAATAGAACCCTTGAGAGACCAAATATGAGGGTTGTTACATTAATAAATTAAAAAAAAATTATATTTTCGGGTAATTTCCCACGGATAAAATCCGTGGGAAGTTACCCACGGATAAATCCGTGGGAAAATTCGTGGGAAAGTTACCGACGGATTAGTGTCCGTCGGTAATCCGCCGGAAATGCCTCATTACTCACGGATTTTGGGCATTTCCCACGGATTTTTACCGTCTGAAATACCGAAAATGACAAATAATTGGAATTTGAAGATTAAAATTTCTACATTCTACCCCATCAAACATATAATAAGGGCGTGAGAAAATACAGAAAAATAATAATCCTTCCTTCTAACAATAATTGTAATTTAAAGTTTCTATACAAATTAAAGTAAGCAATATTAAATATCATTTTTTATATAATTTTATTAAAATAATTTAGTATCTCGATAAATATATTACTGTAAATTGTGATGATTAAATATTTTATAGAAAGACAACTTAAAAAGAAAAGTTTAATTAATATTATATTAAAAAGTAAAAATATTATTTATTTATTCTTAGAAATTTTTAAATATTAAATATACAGTTATTATACTATGGAAGAGTATTAAGGAAAGTCTTAGAGGATAACACCCCTGATTCATCAACTCTATGAATTCTATTAATTTCAACGTATCAGTGTAACATGTAGGAGAATAATAAAAATCCTAATGAGTAGTTTTCACGTCGAGGCAATTGAATTGACCAAGGCCAAGTCAAGTCAATTATTTTATCTCTTGACACGTTCAATTCTATGATCAAAGCCAAAAGCCATACCTTCTTCTTTTACCACTCTTATTCTAATATTAATTCATATTAATATCTAGTCTTTTACACTTACACCTCAAGAAAATTAAGACAACTGTCTGAAAATTCTACACTCTGGATTCTCTCTCATGCAGTTTCCTTTGCACAAAACAAAAGCAATCTCTATTTACAAAGGACATCAACTAAGGGAAGAAAAAAAGGAAAAGAACACCATTTCTCAACCATAATTGTAACTCAATCAGGTGCAGTATTTTTTCTTCTTTATCTTTTTTCAATTTCATGATTTGTTTCCTTTGATAGTATTTAGTATTTACAAATTTTCACTCCATGATTTTGATTCCATCATGAATTGTATAGATTCTGCAGAATGAAGTATGAAACTGAGGGCAACCACAGAGATTATGCTGAATCACATAGAGGAAGATTGGAATCCAGGAAGAAACTGAGGCCAATAAGGCTTGTAAGATTGCCAAGCAAGAGATCATCGACCAGAGGAGTGAGAATGAGACCCCAATATGATAATCTCTCCATTGTCTCATCTATTGGCACAGAAAGTTTAGAACTGGCTGATGCATCACCCAATTACATGAAGGCCACCAGCAGTTCTCATGCAAAGGATAGTCTTGAGGTAGGTTTTCTAATTTTGAAAATTGGGAATTGGTAATAGTGATTTGAGTAGTTCCAATTGCTGGGATAGTATTAAGAATAAGAATTACACAATGCCACTTTTGGGCAGAATGCACAAAGACTATTCACAAAGAAGACTTTCACAAGAATGTCCACTTTGAAACTGAAGAGGAGCCTGACCAGGAAGTTATCTCGAAGGACTGAACCAATGAGGAAGCTAAAGTCCTCAAGATCAATCAAGCTTGCAACTGTCAAGGGCCAAAAATCATCAAGGAAGCTACATGAATCTAGTTATGGAAGTGAAGACCAGAATTGGAGAATTACTAGTGATGCTGGTAACAAACCCCAGAGAGTCATTACCAGAAGGTTAAGCTTGAAGCCTGTGAGGATCTTAGCAAAGATGGCCACTTTCAAATCAAGGAATTCTTCTATTGAGAGAGGCAATCAGATATCTGAATCCCCAGACAGAAGCTTGCTTAGAGCCACTTGTTCTTCTGCTCTCAAGGATTCCCATTTTCCTGATCACATTGACCTCCCTCAAGAGGGAAGTGACTCTCAAGGAGTGTCATCTGTGAAGGTTTGTCCATATTCTTATTGCTCTCTTCATGGTCACCGCCATGGCGATCAGCCTCCTTTGAAGCGATTTGTGTCGATTAGGAGGCGTGTGTTGAAGAGCCAAAAGCCAACGAAAATGGATCGTCAGCCCTTTACTAAATCAAAGCAAATTGGTAATGCAAGGAAATCTTCTCAGAAGACTCAAACTGTCCACAGTGGAGATGGCAGATCTCATTTTCAGAACAAGAAAAAGCTGGTCAGGGACTCATGTATTAGGCCTCATAGCACTCCAGCATCCACAGTTACTGAAGGCGTAGAATCAACATCAACAGATGTAGACGAGTTTTCTGCTTCTGGTTTTGAGATATTGGAGGGAGGAGTAACCAACACTGGCAACACAGGCAAAAATATGGAGACAGATTATGAAGTATTGAAGATGAGTTCTGTGCAGAAAGAGGCTACACATGCTAGCACTACTGATATGACTAGTGGAATACAGGAAAGAGAACGAAAGTATATAAAAATGTGGCAGTTGATGTATAAGCATGCTGTGTTAAGTAACACTGGTGAATGTGAAAATAAGCTTCCCTTTGATGGGAAGAAGGAAGGAAGAGAGCAAGATTCCCTTGCAATTAATGAAGTGAATAACTCTTCTTGTCATGATGATTGCCATACGGATCAGGATATGGATGATGCAAATAAGAATGCGATTGAGCTGGTGCAGAAAGCATTTGATGAAATTCTTCTCCCAGAGCCTGAAGACCTCTTTTCTGATGATCATGTCAAATCTGAAGGCAATGATTCAGATGAGGTACCCTTAGAAGAGAGTGAAGGTCGGAGAGAAATGAATACCTCAACATCCACAGAATCTCCAAAAGCACAGAGCATGGAGAACAAACCAGACCAAAAAACACCAAAAAGCTGGAGCAATTTGAAAAAGTTGATCCTCTTGAGAAGGTTTGTAAAGGCATTAGATAAGGTAAGAAACATCAATCCTCAAAGACCAAAACGTGTTCCTTCTGATGCTAACTTGGAAATGGAAAAAGTTTCTCTCAAGCACCAAACAGCAGAAGAGAAAAAGAATGCTGAGGAATGGATGCTCGACTATGCACTTCAAAAGGTTATTTCTAAACTTGCACCTGCTCAAAGACAAAGAGTGACACTTCTAGTAGAAGCTTTTGAAAAAATTCTGCCATTTCAAGATGCTGAGAATGGTCCACGGTTTTCTGCGATGATGAAATCTCTAGCAAACCCAATTCAACCTCTTGATTATTCCTCAAACTATAGCAAGGAAGAGGCATCATTTTCTCATGATAGTACTATGGAACTGGCAGATAATGCTGGTGATGATCCAATGTTAGAACTGCACGATGCTACTATCAAAGAAAGATATCTTGATGATCCTGGGATGCAGACAATCAAAGTCAAGAACATGCCTGCATTTGGAGCTTCCGAAGAAGACTTGAATGGAAAGCAAAGTATAGTTGGCAGTTATGGTAATGGGGAGAAGATATCAACCGCCAATGACAATATTTATCTAGGAGAGATCAAAGATACTACATCAAGTTCCTTAAATGAGCCAGATGAAATTATAAGCTGTCATGAGGAGGCTCCAACCAATGAAATAGTCACTGATGTTTCAGAAGATTTGCTATCCAATGAAATAGTCATAGAAAATCCACTCATCAAATCCGAGCCACCTGGAAGAGATGTTGAAACCAAGAATCTGATTGATGAAAATGGGGAACAATTTTCCATGTCCAAAAGTTTAATCCTAGAAGGTCTAGTTAGATCACTCAGATCTAATTTGATTGGTTCAGAAGCACCTGCAAATGAACCAACAACCGACAGAAAAGAAGGAATTGAAAATGTTAAGCCAGAAAGTGAGACTCTTGAAGAGTTCCCTACAAAGGAACAATCTAAAGCTCCTATGAGTGCTGTTGTAGAACCTGAGGCCTCTGTAGAGAAACAAAGCAACACAGGATTGTGGTACTTGGTGTATAAGCACATGGTATCAAATATGGCTGAAAACAATTCCAATTCACAAATTGATGGGGCAGATGAGAAAGAGTCAGGGATTGATGGCAACAGAACTAGGGGAACTTCCACCTCTAATGAAAGTACACCCACAACTCATCAAGATATGCAATTCGAGGACCATCTTGTAGCTGATCCAGAAGTTGAACAAAAAAAGAGTGAAGCCATCAAGATGGTAGAAGAAGCAATTGATTCAATCCTTCCAGATGATCAGAATTACTTAGCAGACAAGAAGTCACTCACAGGCAACACAATTTCAGACAACTTCAAACAATCCAGCCGAATTGAAAGAGTGTATGGTGAAGGCCTGAACCAAAAAGAAGAAACGATGGAATCTGGAAATGGAGTAATCCAAGAACAAGAAGAAGAATCAACACCAAAGGAGCAAAAAAAACCAAACCAGCAATTGCCAAGAAGCTGGAGCAATCTTAAAAAGGTGATCCTGCTTAGGAGATTCATCAAGTCATTGGAAAAAGTAAGAAAGTTCAACCCAAGAGGCCCCAGATATCTGCCTGTAGAGCCTGATTCAGAAGCCGAGAAAGTTAACTTAAGGCATCAAGACATGGAAGAAAGAAAAGGCACCGAAGAATGGATGCTTGATTATGCACTTCGACAGGTTGTTTCCAAATTAACCCCGGCTAGGAAAAGAAAAGTTGAGCTGCTAGTAGAAGCTTTTGAAACTGTCATGCCAATTATAAAAAATTGAAACTGGCTAAAGAGTTGGATAGCTTTGCATGCAAAATCAATTCAAGCAAAACAAGATGAAAGGTAGAAAATCACCCTCAAGTAGAAACTTCAATTTATTTTTTACTTTGAAGTATTGTAATTTGTAAGGTGAGGTGCAATTGTTAATAACAGCAAGCTTGTCAAACCGTGTGAAAATTGAAAATTAGAAATGTATTGGATAAGGGAAATCAAATCCAATAAGAATATCACTTCTATACTCTTGTCAGATAATCAATTTTAATTGAAACAACAGAAGAGGAAGAATTCTATATGCATCATTAATAAGAAAATTTATGTATTTTAAGAAGTAATGGTCTCAAGTAGTATTTGTTCTACTATCTCGAGAAATCTGATTTGCTGTTTCATCTGAATGTGCAGGTTAACAAGGAGATATGTATGATCATAATCCTTTGGGATGTCTGCAATTTTTTGTTGGTGAAAACTTTGTGTCAGAGCTCGTATAGTTTGATAGTCTCTTAGGAAGAAACTTAACGAGTATAGAATGTTTCATGATTCAGCAAAAACAAATATTCAATACAGTGTATATTTTTCATTCATATTACTCTTGGGGTTCTCAGGTGGATGTTTTGTATGAAAGACCTTTGTGTATCTTTGGTATGGAACACATTAGAATGGCCTGATTCGTATTGCATATTTATGCTATTCTCTTCTGACAGTAAATATTTCTTATTCTGTTTTTAAACATCCTAAAATTAACACATGAAGTGAGAAGTCGGGACTACCTAATTTCTTGAGTAGGACACTGAATTTATTTTATTTGCAGTATGGACTCTGATCATGGCTCCGAGTCCTAATGTCCAATTGAAAATTATTGTCCAATATATCAGTTACTACAACCAGGCCACATACACTGTTTTTTTTTTAAATCTTGTTATTTTAATACCAATAACCCCATAACTCCCACCTTGGCGGTTGCAAAAAGATAAAGAAAATGGTTCTAGTGCATTACCACTAACAGACTAATCCTACTCCTTGCATTGATTCTACTTTAAGAGAGATAATAACAAGCATATGAAAAAGGAAATTGCTCAAGCTATTAAAATAGATGGGTACTGGTACAGTTTTTTATATTTTATATTTTTAATAAATTATTTAAATAATATTTATGATATTTTATTCTTTTAAATCTTAAATTATTTAATCATTTTATTTTTATTTTATATATTCTAATTTATTTGTAATAATATTATTATATATTTAAATAGTTTAATTTTAATAATTTTTTAAGTATATTTTTATCTTTTCATTTAAATTTTTTGAATTTTTATATTTTAATTTTAATAATTTTTTAAGTATATTTTTTTGTCTTTTTGTCTTAAATTTTTGAATTTCTATATTGTAATTTTAATAATTTTTTATTTCTATTATTTATTAATTTTTTCTTTTTTTTAAATATTTTATAATATTATTGAAATCTTATAATTTTAATTTCTATAATTTTATCTTACTTTTTATTTTATAAGTATAATTTGGATTATTTATTTTATAATTAAATTAATTTTTTTAAAATCTTTTATGAGTTTTTATATAGGAAAATGTATTGAAATCCTTCGATCTTTGAGGGTACCACAACAACTCCCTTAAAATTGGACATTCCTCTCATTTTAGTATGTCTAAATTTCAAACATGATTCGTGAATACACAGAACACACTACCTTGATTAATCAAGTAACCTCTTCAATTTTACTAGAGATATTTATTATACGAGAAAAAAAATTATATTTTATATTTTTTAAATATGACTTTCACAGAATCTTAAATATTATGTTAATCATAAACGAAATTAATTATACATAAATGAATAAATTTTGTACTATAAATTTCTTCAACTTATGTTTAAATAATATAGGTTTCGACAAAAAAAAAATATAGGTCTAAATCTTGTGCGTGGACGTGGATATTTTGTGCGTAATTTCTCTCGCATCCATTATTACTAGGGCAATCAAGAAAATTTGTGCCACGTATGTGACGATTGGTGAGAAGGAAAACGGTACGTAACCGTAAGAGTGTATAATGACATCAATTGCGTTAACCCTAATTTCACTTCAAACAATTATATATAATATATTTTTTATTTTCATGTTTACTCTGGGCTGAAATATGTAACAATAAGATTTGCAATTGGGCCGCGAAAAAAAGCAAAAACCCAGTTGCTCCAGAGTCGAGAAAAAAAAAAAAAAAGGATATTCCATTTTGATTCGTAAAGGCAAAGAGTGCATTTCCAGGGGTTTATCCAGAACCAGTCCATTTGACTCTTTACAGTTCCTCTTCACTCTGTACTAACTTCTCCGTTTCTGAGTTTTCTCAGGGTAATCATTTACCATCTTTCGCAATTCCCATTTTACTTGCCTTGGGTTGCTATGTTGGGTTATTTTCTGCTTTTTTATTAGTTAATGTTCGTTTCTCTAAGTGGGTCTAGTCCTTTTTTGTTCATTCTAATAAACCCTGTTTCGTATTCTGTTGATCCATGCTTTTGAAAAATAGAATCTTTGCTGCTTGGAGTTTGGAAATTGGGTTATTGACTCCATGAATTATATTTACTTGCTTCAGGAACTCTCTACTTTATTCTAAATTAAAGTGCAGTGCAAATGAGTGGATTTTAAACAAGAGCAATCATTTTTATCCCCTTTGTCTGAAAGGTTATAGTAAACCTAACCCTTTCAAGAACTTTAGGAAGTGAAAGATTGATAAATTGAAGTGGTCACTGGTCAGGATTATAGTGTTCAATGTTTTGAGATTATTAAATATGGGTGATTTGAGCTCTTCATAGTGATTTAATACCCTAGCCAGTTGGTATTCCTCTCTCTTTCTCAACTAAAGTAATTTATATCTGAGCTTATCAACCATTTCTCTATGTTGGTCTGGTCCTTGTGTTGATTTTTGTTTGTGACATTTATTTTGTGTTGATGCATGCTCATGATATTTCTAGTCTTTACTATTGGTTACTTGTTTTTTATTTACTATGTTGGAAACCAAGAGTCCTTGAATCATTATAACTTGCTTGATGAAGTAAGTATTTTAATATTATTCAAAGCAAAGTGCAAGTGATGGGATATTAATTCTTGTTTCAGGAGTGTGCTCAAAGTAGTTAGAGGATCGTCTGATTGAGATGGCTCAATTACTATCATCTTCTTGCTCCTTGACTATCTGCTCTAGAAATAAACCTTACTTAAAATCTTTTAATCAATGTTCAATGCCATTTTCCATCACGGTTGCTACCAATATTTCCAAACCTACACTTAGAAGGCTTTTCTTGCAAGAACAGAAGCGAAGGAAAGGTTCTGTAGTAGCACATGCTGCTTCCATTTCAACTAGCCAGAAAACACCTGTTCAAACTAGCTCTGGTGACCCTTCTAAAGCACAGCGAGTCATGGTCATTGGTGGAGATGGATACTGTGGTTGGGCAACTGCCCTTCACCTTTCTAACAAGGGTTATGAGGTTGCCATCGTTGACAGCCTTGTTCGGCGCCTATTTGATCACCAGCTTGGACTGGATTCTCTAACACCAATTACCTCAATCCAGAATCGCCTTCACTGTTGGAAATCTCTCACTGGAAAAAATATTGAGCTCTACATCGGTGACATATGTGATTTTGAGTTCTTATCTGAAACCTTCAAGTCATTTGAACCCGATGCTGTTGTCCACTTTGGGGAACAGCGATCTGCTCCATACTCTATGATAGATCGGTCAAGAGCTGTGTATACCCAGCAAAACAATGTTATTGGGACACTGAATGTGCTCTTTGCCATAAAAGAGTACAGAGAGCAGTGTCATCTAGTTAAGCTTGGGACCATGGGCGAATACGGGACCCCAAATATTGATATTGAGGAAGGTTATATTACCATTACTCACAACGGAAGGACAGACACGTTGCCATATCCCAAGCAAGCTAGCTCATTCTATCATCTAAGCAAGGTACATGATTCACATAACATAGCTTTTACTTGCAAAGCTTGGGGGATTCGAGCTACTGATCTGAATCAAGGAGTGGTATATGGGGTAAGAACAGATGAGACAGCATTGCATGAAGAGCTGTATAACAGGTTTGATTATGATGGAATATTTGGAACTGCATTGAATCGGTTCTGTGTTCAGGCTGCTGTTGGTCATCCACTTACTGTATATGGTAAAGGAGGCCAGGTAACATACCCATCCTTTTGTCTATTTCTTATTGATAAGCAAATGATTGACTTTTGATGATTGTTAAAGGACACAAGTTTTGCAATATTTCAATCAGGACGTGTTTAGATATGTGTATTGTCAATTAATCCACTGGAGAAGAATCAAAGAGCATTGGTGAAGCTTCTCTGAGGCGTCTCCACATATTTCTTTGAAACTTAACAGTAACTATGTTAAACAAGTCCCGATTTTTGGTTTCTTGGTAACTTCATGTTGTATCTGTTGCAACTCTAGATATCTAATAGTTATTGATAATAACTGTGATTAGCCCCGGCTATTATTATACAGTTTTAAATATTGAATTTACTCATTGCCTTGTGCCGTTGAGATTCCAACTGCACGGATTGATTCTGTTTTTGCTCTTCTTTCTTTTAGTTCTCCTTAATTAGTGGAATTGATCTGTGTTTATGAGACAATTTTATTTTATTTTTTTTAATTTTTATTTTATATGTTGTTCTTATGATAACTTAGTATTTTATAATGCACATATTTCAGACTAGGGGCTTCCTGGACATAAGAGATACAGTTCAATGTGTTGAGCTTGCCATCGCAAACCCTGCAAAGCCGGGGGAATTTAGAGTCTTCAACCAATTCACTGAGCAGTTTTCAGTCAATCAACTTGCCAGCCTTGTTACAAAAGCTGGTGAGAAGCTTGGCCTTGATGTGAAAACTATACATGTGCCTAACCCGAGAGTTGAGGCAGAAGAACATTACTACAATTGCAAGAACACTAAACTAGTTGATTTGGGATTGAGACCACACTTTCTTTCAGATTCTCTCCTTGATTCACTGCTCAACTTTGCTATTCAGTACAAAGATCGTGTTGACACAAAACAAATTATGCCTAGTGTGTCTTGGAAAAAAATTGGTGTCAAAACAAAAACTGTTACAGCCTAAGAAAGATGGATATGGCTGATGGCATAACTGTATGTCCTGGATGATGTCTTAGGTTATGCTTCATTGCCGTGAATAATTAAATTTTCTGTATTATAGAGTTTTTATGCTATAATCCATCTTTGTGAAACCGTTGTAACCGCCTTATGTAGAGTACATTTTTTTGCTTAAGCATTTCCACAATATGAACCTAGGTAATGCTTTTTTGTTTTAGGTGTTTGAGCATTTGGAATTATATTGTACGGCCGTAATATCAACAACAATGTATTTGTCAAATAGGCAACATGTGGATATGGCAACTAATGATGGTAATTTTATATTTTCAATACATCGTTAACGTATAATAAATCTAATATGAAGAACATCCAACGGACTCTTGAAAATATTGATTCAGCGACATTTATTCTCCTTCAACGTTTGTTACTGAAGGAATAAGAAGACATTCTGGTTTAGGAAGAACCGAAGGAGGGCATTGGTTTCAAAAGTTAAGAAGAAAGTGAATTAGACTGGGTTACTGGTAGTGGTTAGTTAAAATATAGCACTTTTCATGCACAAACAATTATATGGATCATTAAACGGTAGTCTACCAGGTTAAAGTTTTTTATTTGACTTAATATGTCATCAAGTTGTGATTGAATTGATTTTTTAAACAAATAGTTTGTGCATTTTAAAAATATGTTTGAAATTGTCACGCTTTGAAGTTGTTTCAAAAGGAATTAAAACTTGATCATCCAAACTTGAAGAAATTCCTACACATTCGCCATTCATCAAAGGATTGAATAGGCATCAAGCAAGTTCTTGGTTGTTTTGTTCCAATTGCATATTTTGTTCTGCTTTCTTTAATTTATGCATTCGCATTCTTGCAGTGTTATTTACTTTCCATTTTATTTTCGAGATATTTGCCTTCAATGTAATTTACTTGCTTTTCACTTACGTTCTAGTATTCTTATTTCAAATTTTAATTTCATTTTTTTACTTAGTATATATGGATCCAGAGAGTATTACATAAGTAATAAAAGAACAATAAATGCGGAGGAATCTAATGAGCAATCAATAGGAACAATCATGTGACGACATTAATTAAGTGCAAAAAATATTTGAAAGTATGATTTAAACAATTGCGGAAGGTTGGTTCACACATGGATGATAAAAATATCCGCACTTATGAGTATTTGCGGGTAAAATTTGTTACGGGTAATAAATATAGAGTTAATCATCCCTATACTGCTAGTATAAAATTTTTTACACTGACAACCAATCATATATTTTAAAGTTGCTTATTTTATTATTTTTATTAAATAAGCAACTGAACATGTCACTATTAAAAGATATGATTAGTTGCCAGTGTAAAAAAACTTTACACTGACAGTGTATAGGTGATTAACCCATAAATATATAGGCTAATTGACTACCTGTAGATAATGGAGACAGATAATCTTTTACCCATTATGATATCAATACTCGCGGGTACCCGTTTAATAATATTTCTTAAATATCTTAATTATCCTTGTACCACATAACCCTAAAACTACACTCTCTCATCTTATTTTCTTTCCATAGAATTATGTTGGATATAATTTGATTAATTTTCTAGCTTTGATTGGGCCAATAAGATTTATGTATTTTAAGTTGTTTACTTTCGTTTGAAATTATTAGATTGAATTATTGTAGCTTTGTGATATGAGACTTTCACTTACTTGTGTGAGATTGATTTATTTTAAGTTATTGATTATCTTGTATTTTTATTATTATTTCAACAAAATTAACGTTAAATAGAATTTAAAAATTAACATTGAATTTTTATTTTTAATATTTCAATAACATTAAATATAAACTTAAAATTATTTGTAATATAATTTTTTTAATTTCTTAAAAAATTTATAAATATCCATAAATATTCGTGGGTATTCAAGAAATTCATGGATACCCACTTAATAGATACTGACACAGATATGTGGTGGGTATGAGACTAATTTTCATCCAGCGAGACAGGAACGAGTTTACTATTACCCGCTCCTATGGGCCCCCATTCCCATCCCTAGGTTCAAATATCATAAATTATAAATATATAACTAGATACTTGACTAAATTTTTTTTAAAGAAAGATACTTGAGCCTTAAGCGTATAGAGCTACGCGCATTGGCCCAATCCATATAATGACCCACTTTGCCCCAAACATCATATTAGCCTAAGTTGCAAGTGTTGATTGAGGTTGACACCAAGAACATGGTTTTTAACATACACTTGTAAACATCATATTCGCCTTTCTTTCCTTCTAAACCAACTATTTTGAATAAATAAAGTTAGAGGTGAAGCTTAATCAAGGTAATACGCGCGTTGATTATGTACATGAATTCACAATGATTCATGTTTATTGTCCTTTCTTTCCTAATAAACCAACTAACAATAGGACCACTCAACGGCGTCTTCATTCATCCAATTATAATATCAGATTTATCAACAAATTAATTAATTCACATGTCTTCTAATGATGGAGAATCATTTTGGTCCATTCTTAGTAATGTTAACATTTTAACAACTTATAAAGAGATAATATAACTGTAGCTTAAGAAACACTAATTGTAATTATCAATTATGAATCATTGAGCATGCGAATTAATTAATATGAAGTTGTTTTATCTCAACAAATAATCTTTAAATTATGGGTGTGCAGTTGTGTTTGATACTTGAAAGAAAAATGTACATGTAATTTATATAAAAAAGAAAGTTAATTACTAATTATGTCTAATCCTATATTTTATACGGAATCGCCGATAGGAAGAATTCATCACTTGATGAATATTTGGTCCGCAACAATTGACTTAATGGAAATTTAAAGATTTTTAGTGATTAAAATATCTTTTTTCTCATTCTAATTTTTATTTTGTTTACAAATGTTTTCCGATCTTCAAATAGCTTTTAGTTTGGATTTCTGGAAGAAATAGCTGTGTGTGGCACCCAATAGGTTAATTAGTTATTATAGTCTTGACTTTTAGTATCATATACATTTTTCTAAATTAATGTCCTTGGTGCGACTCACATGTATGTATACTCGGTGATTTTTTTTAAACTTTTTTCAAGAAGGGTATGATTAATAAGCATTAACTATTAAATTATATTATAAATATCTAAAAATTAAAGCACCCAAGTCATGTAGTTTTTTTTTTTTAAGAAAAGATTATATGATTTTTTAAATAATCACTAGTATGACCTAAAAAAAACTTTTAATTTGATCATACATGTAAATATGCATGATTGTATGACTCAAATTTATACTTGCTCTCCTATTAAAAAAAAGACTTATTTTTTTCTTTTGAAAAGTAAAAAAATCACACACACACACACTATATATATATATATAACATACAATTAACATAAAGGACAAAGCAAACAAGCTGACATGCTCAATGACATTGAATACAATACCACCCAAAACATAATCATCCAAAGCAAGAGTTAAATAAAATATATATGATCCATAGAGATAAAATTTTCAAATCAAATATTGGACATTAACTATTGTTTTTTCTGGATCACACTAATTACGTTTTTGTTTCTATTTTCGTTCAATGTCCTGATAAGGTCATACAATAATATTATATATCATTTACGTACAGCAATATATATACTTATTGATCAATTGGTAGAAATAAAAAATAAAAGGTCCCCTCTACAACTGGGCAGCTTTATCTTTTTATATACTAGTCATAGATAAATTAATATTGATTAATAGTTAAGTATTGCTATAATTATTGATATTGATATACTTTGTTTCATTCTGTACAACAATGTATTAAAAAAAACAATTATTTGACAACAATTTGTTTCATTTTCTGGTCCCAAATTTGGGTGATTAACATACAATTTCTGGTCCCTACTGCCGGACACACCTTTTAACTTCTAGTACCACTTCTACAGCTTATTACAACACACGCGCGCGCGCACACATATATATATATATATATATTACATACAATATATAAAATAATATCATTATAAATATAATATATGTAGGTATATATTTATTTAATATAGTTGCACATAATATTAATGTGATTTTAAATAAAATTTAATAACATATTTTATATATCATTATAATTTATATCTACACTTTTATAATAATATATCAATATATATTATATTTATTGTATAGATAAAAGTAATTTTTAGAAATAATTTTTATGTCACTATAGGGTTTGTATCATATATATGACAATTTTCTTGTAATTGCATCTATTTTTTTAAAGACTAAAAGTAGAAACATCTTATTTTATAGAAATTAAAAATTATTTCTCTAATTTTTTTTCGCAGCAAAACCTATCATTTTCATTTGAAGAAAATTATAAAATCCCTCGTCTTTTATTGTATGATTGCTTCCTCATTATAATGCAACCTTGCTAAGGATATTCCTGACCTAATTAAAATGCTTTTTGTTGAGATTTAAAATTATAAAATCCCTCTTCTTTTGTGTGTCTACTACTCAAACAAGAGTACGCAATATTTTCCAAGCCTCAGCATGCTTTACAATTACAAAATCCCAACTTGATGAGATTGAAATACTCGAGTATTATTTTTTTATAAAGTCTCTTTATTAGGCTTTTCATAATAATGTATATGAATTGATTAACTCATAAAGGACGAGGGTATATTGATTATAGACAGGTTTAACTCAAACACTCAAGAAACTCAATGAGTTTGAGAGATCAACTAGGGTTCATCTAGAGACAGACTATTTGAGAAGTTTTCAGAAACTTTGTTGTGCTTATCACTTGTATGAAATATATATGTCAAACTTTTTCAATGATCTTTAACACTCTCTTCATCGTTTGAGCTTCTAAATATTGGCAAAGAGATACATTGAGACTTGAGAGGACATAACACCATTATAGCAGGCACCTCTTAGTGCATAGCACAAGAAGTCTTTAATTTGTCCTCTAGGCTAAAGAGAGCGAAAAACATTGTTACAACTATCATAGCGGGTTTAAGAAGTGTCTCTGTCACTTTTGGTTAGGTCACAAAGTTGCATTTTCATGCCTTCCAAAAATGTGTGATTTTTCATGCCTTCCATGAGAAGTTCTAACAAAAAATTTCATGTTCATTATAATACTAAGAGGTATATGATACGCAACAGTCTAAGATTCATTTTGTATAAATGCTTTTATAAAGATCAGACAATTTATTTTGATACAACAAAAACTATTTTACTTCGGTGTTGAATATGTTTGAACATATAGGTCAAAATGAGTTACTGAATGTATATTTTGATTATAGTTATAATGTTAAATTGAGTTAAAGTTAATTTTTTAAACTAACTTCTAAATAAAAGAAACATTCTTTTAACTTTTGATTCAATTGAAATTTACATGTAATTTATATATCAACGGAATGAAGTTTTTTTTTTTTTTTTAAACAAATAGGTACTACATTTGAAATCAATTAACTGAGATTACAAGTTTCAAACATGCAACTAAACATAGTCTAAATAATTCTTTATAAAATCTAATTAAACGTCGATTTAAATAGACTCATTGTATTAAACTATAATGTCTTCAATGTTTGTTATTTAACTTTTTAATGTGCATGTTATTTAACTTCATAAACTTAGTTTTTGGTTTCAACAATGATTACGAACCATTTCAAATTGTCATGCCTAGTGCAAGGCACAACCCATTAAAAAAATATTTTTATTATATACAATTTTAAAAATAAGAAATAAAACGAAAATAATGACATTTTTTTTAAGTAAAGCCAAATAACCTCAGTTTCCTTTATTTTCATATTTTTTTTAACATCTAACATTCTTTTTTCAAATCATAGAAACATAAAAAAAAATTGATAATAAAAAACTTTAGAAGGTGAAATTGAGTACTAGTTTTTTCTTCCTCATACTTGGTATGTGTATAGTAGGGATAAAAATATTACAATAAAAGCTAGATTTTTAAGCAAAATTTAGTTTTAAATTAATAACAAGTTTTTATAACATATATTTAGTTTTTCTCTAATTGAAGTAGAAAAACTCTATTTATTTTTATTTTTATCAATCTAACAAATTTTTTACTAATCTTTTATTTATATCTTAAAAATTGAATCATTAAAATTAGTATAACTATTAAACTAGAATCATAAAAGGTGATAAATGCACAAGAATTTAGGTTTAATTAATTTATTTTTTTAATAACTAATTTCTATTGATGAAATATATGATATATGATAATATTTTTCATATAAATTCAAATTTTAAGAATTCGTAATAAGTGATTAATCATTAAAAAATTTAGGTTAAATTATATCTTTAATTCTCTTATAATTTCTGATATATACATTGATCTCTCTATTTTTATTTTAATTATATAATTTAATTTATTTTTTCAATTTTTAAATTTATGCAATTAAAATCTCAAATTGACATATCATCATCAAATAAACGTAACCAATATTAGTCAATTGATGGAAGAAATTAAAATTGCATCATTTAAAATATTGGAAAACCAAAATTAAAGGACCAAAATCATAAATTGGAAATAATAAAAGAAATAAAATTTTAATTTAATTTAACCTCAAATATAATTTTTAACCAGAAACCATAATTACATATATTTTTCAATACATTCTGCTCGTACATATGCCGCAAACCCCTTAGACTCCGACATTGTTCACCCAACAAGAAGCTGAAGGGATTAATGCATCATTTACAACAGTGGTTCACAAATTATTAACAAAATAAAAAGTGCACTTATTCATAACCCTGGTAAGAAAGCACAGTTATTGAACTGATTCATAGACAAAAGCAATGGGCACAAACAGTTCCTTTATTACTGTAGGGTTCAGATTCCACAATATGTTTGGATTCGAGAATGAGGCTCTTTGATTTTATGTTTTTGATAGAAACGAAGGTATTCATAATGGTCGAAGAGTGGTTTATAACGCAAGGGATGTTGCTCATTAACTACCTCCTCCGGTATACTCATCATCTTACTACTAAAAGAAAACAGTCCCGTAGAGTATCTGTTTTTCTTTGCATTCATTGTAACTCTGTGTTCACATGGTTGTATCCTCCCATTGCTCCACACCTACCCCATCAAAATGCATCAACTTAATCATATTGAACACAAGCTTTTAGATTTTCTTAATTAAATATTCTATTTCAAAATAATTATTATTCAATACATACAACTTAAGAGAGTTAATGTGGAGAATTCGAAATTCTACTCCCACAATCTTTTTCTAATTTCTATAACAATTTCATAACTAGGAGACACATAAAAATTTATAAAAGAATATTATATAAAAAGATTAATGTAAAAATAATATAACTATTAAATACTCTCAATTTAAAAAATAAATTCATTCATTTAAAGGGACAAATTATACCCCTTCCTACACCACGTAATTTTCATATTTTTTTTGTTTTGTATATTTTTTAAAAGAAAAAGTTGATACGATATTATAATATAATTCTAATAATTTAAAGAAATAAACATTTTAAAATATATTAGTTCTTTTGATAAATATCGATAATCACTTCAATTTTATATGAACTGACTGAAGTTAATGATAATTAATTACTTTAAAATATACTTATTGTGATGGTATACTCACATTTAATGCATCACCAGCCATAACTACAAACAAGGAGGGTGAGGCATCAACCCCATGCCATTCCCCATCTTTGAGTTTGATTTCCAAGCCATTTAGATTATTCAACTGATGTACTACGGATATGATGGTCAAGTCCGAGTGAGAATGCATTCCCGCATGATCTTCATCCATATGAGGTGCTCTATATTTCATGCATCGAAGGAGATAATCGCTTGATTCTATCATTGAATTACATCGTTGCATGTCCACACCATAGCTCTCAAACACCATTCTCTTCGCCATATGGTCTAATTTTGCCAACTCCTTACTATACTCATTGATTCTTTCACTATATGGAAAATGGAACATCTATCATGAGCAACTCTTCACAATCATAATATAAACAAAATTTACAGAAAATTAATATGTAGTTAACAAAATAGTATTATATAATGTTACTATCCTTTTAATCATATATCACTTTTTAATGGGAGGAACATAGAATTAAACACACAAAGTGGATAGATTTGGGTCCATGATGATTTAAATTACACATGAAATCAGAAATCTGTATGGAAATTGAAAAGGGTTCGTACCAGAAACGATCATTCCCCTCTGGCCACATTACGTGTGTGAATTTTTGACAGCCTTGTAAGGTCAAGGGGTCATCAATTCCCAATGATTCATATAAGGGTACAATTGAGACTTGTCCCAAGTAGCCGAAGAAAGGTTTGTCACTAATCTTTTGAACTTTTGTTTCCAAGGGAAGACTGAATAACTCTTCAATTGCAAAGACAACAGAGTCACAAAGCTCTTTGCCAATATGATCATAGCGTGCCACGAAGCAGCCATTGTCCTCAAGTGCAGTCCTCACAACACTGCATACCGAGAGCCACGTGTCAGTGCCAGGCTTCATGTTTTCATCAGTGAAGTCAACAACGTGAAGTTGAGACTGTGTTTGGGATCCCATCTCCTGAGAATGTCACTTCTCTCACTGAAAAAAGTTTATTTGTGCGTGGAAAAGCTAGATGGTGTTGTGTGATCTTATAGTGTTTTTTGGGGCTAAAATTTTAACTTGTTTATTTATCTGTTCGTAATAAACTTTTTTTAATGACCCTAAAGACGAAACATTATTAAATTGAGTCTAATAAGATTTGAGTTACAACTTCTTATGTAAATTTTTATGCACTTTCTAGGCAGAGCTTAAAATTTGGTTAGGATTAATTGGTCAAACCAATTCAATCGAGATTCGGATAGTACATCGATTAGAGTTAATAATTTGATGAGTAATGATTCATACTCAGAAAACAATCTCTGAAATATCCTCCGAAATGTTAAAATATAAATATTTTTTAATTTAAATTAATATTTTATTTATTCGGAATGATTTTCAAAATCCTTTTCAAAGGATCTATCATTTTTCTAATTTGCTTGGTTGTACATCTGATTTGAAAGAAAAGAATTGGTTGGACTAATGATCTTTTTCTCCCAATTTTATTAGTTATTGTTAATATGTGCAATTAAATCAAAACATATCATAAACTTCATGTGGAGAATCGAACTAGGACTATAACTTTTTTGGTGTGCTTTAATGTTTACTACATCACATGAATTTTTTTTATAACAAAAATTATCTCACGTAATTTAATTAGTTATTCATCGATTTGATTCTAACATATTAATTTAATATCTTAATCAATTTGATGATTGATCCAATTTATGAATCATTATTTTTAAGTAATTAACTAACTATTATATATATGTTTTAAAAAAAATAGAGAGGTACGGCTGGTATGGATAATATATATATATATATATATATATATATATATATATATATATATATATATATATATATATATATATATATATATATATATAACTCTCGATTGATTGGTGTGGACCAGAATGTTTATGGCATATAAAATCGATTCACATCTAGGAATTGAAAATTTCTACTAACTTTACATTTATAATTATTGAACTTTTAATACTTAATACTAAATCTTTTAAACGAACAAGTATGGTCTCATTATGAGTATAATTTAAAATTTGAAAATAATAATTATTTTAAAAAAAACTCAAAAGTCAATAGATTTAAGCAATTATTTTTAAATTGAATCAAAATGCTCTTTAGTCTTTGAAAATGTTTTATTTGTTTCACATTAATTCTTAAACTTTAAAAACTTAACACTTTGAAATATTAAGTTGTTTGCTATTAGTTTTTAGTTTAAGTTTTTTAGAAATTAAAATTAGTTTTTTCCTTCTTCTGATTTTCCGTTTCAATATTTTTAAAAATTTAAATACATTTTTAATTCCTGTTTTTATTTATGTAATTTTAGCCTTTTAAGTATTAATTGTTCAAATTGAATCTCCTAGATATTATAATTATAATTACGTATTTTTTAATCTCCTAAATATGAATCACGTGACAAATAATGTGGTGTGATAAATGACATCAAGCTAATATGGTAGTTGACATATCAAAATCAGTAATAGTTTGTAGTATAAATTAGAAAACATTTTCGATGAAGCTGAGGTAGAGACTTCTTGTTGGGAATATTTAAGCAACAAATTCAAATGAGTAGTAATTTCTTAGAATCAACCAATAGTATTTTGCACAAAATAAAATGCTATTAAGAGAGGGGAAAAAAAAGTTAAGGGCTTGAGTGATTTAGGTGTCTAGTATTTTGTCTCTCTTACCTAGGGTAATTCTTGGTTAGGCAGACATATACAAGATTTTTTAACACAACTAATAAAATGACAATCATATTAAATTGCGTCCCCGAAATTAATTCAGCAATTAAAAAAATAATAATTTCAATTATTAGTGGGTATGTGCAAATATAATGTGGTAAGTTAATTTGTAGCTAAGTTAACCAATATTGGTTTGTGAATTATGATAGTAGACCCATCTGTTTATATTTTGCAAATGTAACATCATCTCGACAGTTGAGATTATTTTTTAAACGTAATTTGGTCTCAGCAATTAAGAGCACATTCTCTAGGACCACCATATAATTAATTTAACAGTCAATATGATCTCAGCAATTCATTATTTTTGGACTTAGGCTTTGATCCACAATAATTCATAATTAAAAATGTTTAAAAATCTTCCATGAATCATCTTTCGTATAAACCTCGTGATTTATTCTATTCAGAAGAAGAAATGCTTTGACGTTTTCAGAAAAGGAAATGCCTTGTCTTTTATCAGATCTTGATAAGATTGAAAATTTAAATAAAAAAAAAAGTTGTCAAATAACACATCTAAACTTGTAAGAACAAATTTCAAGTTGATCTTGTAGCATCTTGCATCTACAACTAATTTTAAGTTCTTAACATACCTTTCTGGCAACTTGTTAGTGTCATGTACGATTTGAGATTTATTATTATTATTTTTTCTAATGGAAGAACAACGACAAAAAAAAATTATTTTATAGTGCTATAGATCCTATATATTATAATACTTATTACTAAAATTAATTTTATCTAAAATATTGTTATATGTTAATAAATTTATTCTCATGATTGTTAAAAAAACATGAGTATGGACTGTAATAATACATGATATACATTATTAAATATTATTCAAAATCAATATTAAAATTATGTATGAATATATATTAAATAAATTTATATCTGTATTTTTTTTTTGCCTATATATCACTATATCTTGCATTTTTTTATATTAATGAATATAATTTGGACTTTTAATTAAATTTACATAAGTTCTATAATTAACTTTACCTAATTTAATTTTACATTAAAGATGCATTTAAACTCTACTGTCTCGAGATTCTTTGATTTAAGGTATATGAGAATTAGTTGATTAAGAAGATTTAAAAAAAAAAGTAAAATAAATGAAGAAAGAGAAAAGACATCGATGAAGATTAAAATATTCAAAAAAATGCTCTTATGAAGACTAAAATGTGTAGTTTGGAAATACCAAGACTAAAAGGTAAATGTGATACAAATTAAGGTATCAAAATGTAAAATTAACGAAAATATAAATGTTAAAATATTTAAATGAAGACATGTTCATACTGTGACATATCAGCGTCACATCATCCATTGTTACCAACGTTAATTTTTTTCTTTTAGTGATTGGGATTGAAATATAACTAAAAATGTTAAGAGTTACTTCAACAATAAGTGAGACCCAAATTAATTTAAAAAAGAAAAAAAATATATATGTTGATTTTTTTTTTCTGTTAATGAATAGGGCCTTTTTTTTTAACCTATATAACTTTTTATTGTATAAAAGTTAATAACAAATAAATTTTTTCGTTAGTGAATCTAAAGCTTAAAACTTTAGTAACTTTATCATTAGAGTAACTTCAAAAGGTGTTTGTATAGAAACTAAAACAAATGACTTTTAAGTGCAGAAATTAAAAAGTAAAATTTGGGTATCTGTAGAAGTCAAATTAGTATTTAAGCCCGGTTATTATATCACCCATGTAATTTTCATGTATATATAGTACAATTGTTTTAATTTTCTAATGTCGCACAGTAGCACCAACACTTCATTCGAGCGTCAATTAATCAAATAACAAACGAAGTTTGAAACTGTTCAGTTCATATAAGCCATCAACATGGGATCAGAAACCGAAGCTTCACTTCCAGTTATTGACTTTTCCATTGAGGATTTGGAGTCCAATGTTGCTGAGTGGGAATTAGTGAAATCCCAAGTTCACAAAGCACTTGTAGAGTATGGTTGCTTTGAGGCTGTGTTTGATAAAGTACCTTTGGACCTTCGAAAAGCCATATTTCTTGAAGTGGAAGAGATGTTCGATCTTCCTTTGCAAACCAAGCAACGCGTTGTGTCTAGTAGGCCATACCATGGTTATGTTGGACCTGTTCAAATCTATGAGAGCATGGGAATTGAAGACGCAGATGTTCATGACAAAGTCGAAAGTTTAATCAAGATCTTATGGCCACAAGGAAAACCAAGTTTTAGGTATGCATTAGAAATGAAACTTCACTGTGTTTTGAAATCCCAATATCATGGTGAAAAGTTGAACAACTATTTTGTTTTGCCTTTCAACATATTTTTGTAATTTGATTTTGGTGGAATTGAAATTAATCTAAACATCCACTTGGTTTCAAATTTACATCATAGATGTAAAAGTTAAAAATATATTTTAAGTCAATTTTTTCATTATAAATGTGCTTTTATTAAAATTTGAAAAAATAAATCAATTAATATATGGAATACAATTTTTACCCCCCATTTTCTTGTTAACTATTTGGCAGCAAAAATCTACAATTCTTCATAGAGCAAGTGTCAAGGTTGGATCAGATTATTAGGAAGATGATTTTGGAGAGTTTAGGTGTCGAAAAGTATTTGGAGGAGCACATGAACTCAACAAATTACCTTGCACGGCTTATAAAGTACGAAGGCCCTCAAACTAATGAAGCAAAATTTGGCCTAGTAGAGCACACAGATAAGAACATATTCACCACATTGTGTCAAAATCAAATTGACGGTTTAGAGGTACAGACAAAATGTGGAGAATGGATCAAATGCAAGCCCTCGACATCAAATAGTTTCGTTGTTCTTACTGGGGACACACTTTATGTAATTTCCAACATATACACTTCACTTTCCATAGAGAAATTAGAAAAAAAATTAAAAAAAAAAAGTTAATATCACATTTTGTCACTCATGTTTGATAATTTTGTGAATTTTGTTATTCAACTTTTAAAATTTCACATTTTATCATCTAATTTTAAGAATTCATTCATTTTATTAGCTGATTGATTTATAAGAATTCATAGATTAACAATCAAGTATCATATCAACTGTTAACATGTAAGATATATACAATTAACGAAACAAACATTCAAACAATAAAAGACATTATGTACGAAATTTTGAAAGTGGATTTACAAAATTCATGAAATTTGAAACATGAATGGTATAAAGACGACCTAAAAATATGTTATACTAAATTTTTTTGGTGATTTTAATATGTTGCAGGCATGGACAAATGGAAGGGTGCATACGCCAGTTCACCGAGTGATGATGAGCGGAAATGAAACAAGGTTCTCTATTGGACTGTTCACAGTTCCAAAACCAGGGTTGATAATTAAGGCCCCAGATGAGCTTGTGACAGAAGAGCACCCTTTGCTGTTTAAGCCCTTTGTTCAGAGTGAGTTCATGAAGTTTCTTCGCTCTTCTGAGGGTATCAAAAATGCTCTCAAGGTTTATTGTGGAGTCTGAGGTTTGATTCATGATTGCACTAGTGCTCCCTCTACACAGTCCCTTTTTAATGTTCACATAAGTATGTAACATATGTTTGCATGAAGTTTGCAGTGTGGTGTGTGTATGTATGAACCTCTCTTCTGAGTCTTCTCCAATTCCCATGCACAGAGATAATGTGGGTTTTGTATTATCCAAACTCCAGAAGAGAGTTTGTTTTACAGCTTCTGTAATAATAGAATGTAGTCACTATTTGCAAAAGTCAAGAACACATCACTCGTGTGGTTATATTTTATGATTTTCTAACTAATAAGTTTTGACATAATTATTAACATATGTTTGATTTCTTGACTATATATAACACATGGAGAAAAACTTTGTTAATTAAATTAAAGAAATAAAATTTACTTTAGTAATCTTGTAAAAAAAATTGATTTTTGAAATAGTAAAGTATATTGTGCAAACCAAAATAAAATTATAATTTTTTTAACTTTTCACAGGCAATCCTATTACACAGTCAGATACTAAATAGTTGATAACTATACTGATAATTAATAAATAAAATAAATTATTAAAAATTACATGAGAGTTCATAAATAATATTATAAAATTTTGTCACTTTTGCTTGTTAGTACGTGGATTTCGGAGGATTCTCAAACACTGAATTAAATAAATTCATCCCTAATTTATTTAATAAAATATGATCTCTAATTGGTTATTTTTTTATTGATATGCATTCAACCCGTTTATTTATAATATTATATTTTATTTATTAATTGAACAGACTCTTTTATAAACTAAAGGATATATATATATATATATATATATATATATATATATATATATATATATATATATAAATATATATATATAGTTGTACCCCCAACACCATAAAGTTCATAATTCGTTTCTTAAAAATCTATATTTTAATTAACCAATGAACTTTGAATGGAACTATAATTGACATCGACGTACCTAATACTAAATTAATTTCATGAATATTATCCCTAATAGAGCTTCCAATTTGAATGATTACGAACAAGTTCTTGAGCAAGAACCTAAAGCTAATAACTAATTAAAGCTGCGCAAAATAGAGAGAATATTGGAAAATATTTATGTATATAGTATCTTATTATCTCAATCATGCCTCTGCGCAACTCATTCCTCATCTCAATTTTAAAAACATAAAATATATTATTAAATTTTATTCAAAAATTAATATTAAAATTATATGTGGATGTATATTAAATAAATTTATATATTCATATATCATATCTATAGTAATATTTTTTGTATGTCACTAAAGTATCATTTATTATATTAAGTCCAAATTAATGATGAAATTCACAGATTTAGTTAAATTTTAATCCTTTAATCAAAAACTCTAATATGTAGAGTGAATAAAATTAAGACATGAAATTCAAGAAATTACATAATACTCAAAAGTTTGATGTTCCCAAATAATTGGTCAATCATAAGAACAATTATAATATCATTCCATGAGTTAGATATACACGAGACTTAGAGAATTGAATATTTTGAAGGTATCTAATTTAAAATGGTTAAAAAATAATTTTGTTATTGTTGCTACTAATTATAGGAGTAGCATGTGAAATACATATATTTAAAATAATTGAAAAAAATATCAAAAATGTTTAATTGAAATTAAAAGAGTAAGAGAATCACGATCTCAATCTCTTTTTTATCAATTGAAAATATAATAACGACATCAAAATTTAAACTTAAGATCTTATACATCCTATTTCAACTTTTATCATTAAATTCACTCTAATAGTTCAAATTTTAAAATTTTACTCTTTAAATTATATTCTAATTTATCATATAAAAATAGATTAGGTCATCTCATTTGTCATTGTTAATTTGATTTTTCACAATCCAATTATAATAATTTTTAGAATGTGACATGCATACATGGACAAAGTTGATAGAATAATTTTTCTTAAAATTAAGAAATCTTACCTGCCCACATCTTAAGGAGTAAGGATCACCTCATCGACTTTGACATCTTTGTCAAGATAGAGGTTCATTTTTTATGATTCATTGTAGTGATTATGCTTTGAAATTTATCGCAATAATTGAACAAGTTAGCTCATATATCAGATGGAAAGGATAAGAAATTTCAGTGTTCCATAAAGTATGTTAGACATTTTTGTTTTTACCGTTTAACCCTCTGTTTCCCTCGTTCCAATAAGTGACTGGTTGAAGAAAAATGTTAGGTTCACTTTTAACGGAAACATTACATAACGATCATAAACTCCTTTATTACATGGAAGCTGTGGAGTTTTTTATTGTATCCCGCAAACATAGCACAACATAATTAAAGTAGTCACGAACACATAAATTTAAGAGACCACACAGAGTGTATTCACATAATACATATTTTGTGCACCTCAAATACCACAATAGGCCTTGATCCTAGATGAAGATTTTACAGCTTCTTCTGTGAGGAAGAAACGAAGATATCCATAATGGTCAAATGGTTTATAACGAAGAGGATGTTCCTCATCTACTAAGTTTTCTTCTGGTTCCATCACCTTCCCAGCATATGAAAGCAACCCCAAGCTGTATCTCTCTACCTCTGAGTTCATGAATACTTGGTGTACACAACCTCGTATCCTATCATTACTCCATACCTACAAAATTACATGTCCAACGGATTCAATCATATTCATGTAGTATACCAATTTTTTTTGTTGTTGTTAATAATGTATATGTCTGATTAACGGGGTAATAATCAATTACTAGCCCACTAGTCAAACATTACACAACATAAATGAAAAAGAAAAAAAAAAAGTTTATGCATCACTGAGTTTTTAAAAAATAGTTTTTGGTTGTGATTTTGATTGCAGCATTTGCAAATTTTGAAACTGTATTAGCTACAGTTATCACCAACGACCACGAATATAGCTTGAACTGGAAGATTACATTAAATAATATAGATGACAGATGATGAACTTAGTTGAAAGTTCTGCGAAATATGAGGACACAGAGACTAATTATCTATTTCTGACTTTCTGTTAATTGTTAAATACTTCTCAAAGAGCATTACTATTTATTTGTTGGGAGAAGTCATTTCCTTGAGTGTATCTCAATACTTTGAAAGATTAGTCAACAAATACCTTAGTTTACCACAAAATAAAATAATATTACTAGTTTCTCACTCTGTAAAAAGTGACGGTGAAAAACAAATTACCATGAATGCATCACCAGCCAAGACAGCAAACATGGAGGGTGAGGCATCAACCTTGAACCACTCTCCATCCTTCAATTGAATTTCTAAGCCATTTAATCTTTGATTCAATATAGTTAGGAAGCCTGAATCTGTATGAGGACGCACTCCTAAGTTGGTCTCATCCACCTTTGGTGTTCTGTATTTGTAGCATCTGAGAATATAATCGGTTGATTCAAGCAAAGACTCACATTTCTGATTCTCCAATCCATAGCTCTCAAACACCATTTTCTTAACAACATAATCCAGTTCTGCCACTTTCTTTGCATAGGAATTCACACTTTCACTAAAAAGGTAAACACAACACATACATAAACATGAAAAGTGTGATAAACAGCTTAATTAAGCATTTTTTTAATAACCATAAAGTTTATTCATTAATAAAAACTAACTTATACATAAATTAAAAATAATATTTTGAAAAAATTAATAAAATAAAGCTTTTACAAATTAGTTTATGTATAAGTTAAATGAAAAAAATTTATCTTTTCATACTTTTCTTTTATTTTAGAAGTATTTTTGGAGAAATTAATCATGACACACTCTATTAATTACCTGAAACGGTCATTCCCTTGTGGCCACATGGTAGTTGTGTAGTTGTGACAATCTTTAGCATTCAATGGATTGTCTATGGCCATGGATTCATACAAAGGAATATCAGGGCGTTGCCCTGCATAGCTATAGATAGGTTTATCAGTGGTGTGTTGCATTTTTGTTTCCAATGGAAGATCAAAGAGTTGTTCCATTGCAGAGAAGACAGAGTCATAGAGCAATGGATCAACCTTATCATAGAGTGCTAGGAATCCACCATGATCCTCTAATGCACCCCTCACAACATCACAAGTGGAAACCCATGTGTCAGTGCCAGGTTTAAGGTTTTCATCACTGAAATCAATGACAGGTAGAGAAAGATGAGACTCTCTTTCTGATCCCATGATTGATTCTTCACAACTTTTGGAACACTTGTGTGTTATTTATATTTGATTTGAATCCTATCTTAAATTAAAACCTGAACGATTTGGCTGGTATTGGTGACAATGGACAAGGCTTATTATTGAATTATAACTACAATTCCTTTTTCTATTTGCCGTACAACCAATATATAAAATTTTCATACTGTTTTCCAATGTCACGGTTAAACATATATCTTCACAAAAGAAATTCGAATATTCTTGTTAATTTTATGGCAGTCATGACAATATTTTTCTTTTTTAACAAAGAGAAATTCGTAGCATTTCATTCATAATAAATAAGTCAATACAAGTGAAAATCAAATCGAAAACATGAAGACTAGCATGAGAAAATACTTAAGAATAAGAAAATTAATAAATTAATATATGAAATAATTCTTTTATGTACATACATGAAGGATCATAATATATATAGAGATAGACCCGCACATAATGAATGTTCGTATGCACGTATTCTGCTGGTAAATTAATAATAAATACAAATAATAATAAATTTTTTGACAAATTATGGGTAAGAACAAATATTTTGTTCTGGGCGTTTTTCGAAATACAAGTTTATTCATAGATGATTTTCTGTCTGGTTTGGTATGGTTGGATGCTGCTATGGATTGTGGTTTTGTTTGAGAAATGACAACAGACAATAGTTAAATACTTCAACTTGTAAACATCTTATCAACTTGTAAACATCTTATCAGGCTTAATTACTACTTAAATATAAGGCTTACATGTTTTTAATTAGTCACTTATGAGATAAATTTATTTTTATTTTTTAAATTTAAAATAAATATATTTAGTCTCTATAATTTAAAAAAAAAACCATTTTTTTAATCTAAATGTAGTTAATGAATCTATTAACCAAAATCTACATACTACAAAATTTGTCACACAAAACTCACTTTAGAGTACATTTATGAGTGAAAACATCAATTTAATTAATTCAATTTGTCTTTGTCGTGGTCTTAAAAGACTAAAATAATTTATTTTCAAATTAAAGAGATTAAGAATATTATTTTTAAAAGTATAAAAAAAATTATCTTAAATTTAAAAAAAAAATTAAACTTTGTAATAATGAATCTGTTTGTTTTTTTTTCTTAAAAATAATATTTTTGATAAAATAAGAAATTTTTGTTTTTTTATTGTGTTTATTTAAATTGATTATTTTAAAAATAAGCAATTTTAATTATTTTAAGAAGAAAATCTTAAAAAACATTTTTTATAAAAAAAATTTAAAGAAGCTGTCTGATATGTTGTGGTGGATTATAGTGTTGTTTTGGTTTTGGTGAACCAATGGACTGTATACAAAGTAATCCCTATGTTTTATATTTGGGAGATGATAAACACACCTCCACTCTCATATAAACACACCCTTTTTAAAAAAAATATATAAAAAATGTCTAAATTACCCTTAAAAAAATAAAATTTCTAAATTTGCACCCCGCACTCCCTTACTCGCACCCCACACCCCCTTCCCCACGATATTACTTCTCACCTAACCTTCTCTTCCTCCGCCCGCCATGACCTTCCACAAGATCACCGTCGCCAACCCCATCGTCGAGATGGACGGTCCGTTTCTTCCCTCTCCGATCTGATCTCTTCTCCTTCCATTTCTTCACTTTCTTATTACTTTTTTTCTTTCACATTTCATCTCTTATCATTTCTCTAATTTTTATCTTTCTGTTTGTTGTGTCTTGTCTCTTGATTTCCTCCAATCAGATATTTTTCTCATCATATTATTATTTGGTGGACCACTCTCTTTCCTTCATTATTCCAAACGTTACGCCGTAATAGATTTTTTTTTCTTCCACTCATTTATTTCTATTTTCATTCGTGTGCGTTTGTTGAGGTCTCAGTCTCGGGACTTCGAATTATTTTTAGTTGTTATTATTGCATGCATTTGATCTGTTTTCTTCTTGTGAAAAATAGTGCGTGGTGGAGTTTTGTTCATTTTTTTTCTTTTTGAAAACGTTGACATGAATTTTTGATGAAAGAAACAAAATCAAATTATGGAAAATAAAGAGTAGGCTTTATATTGTGCTGTTCCCAGGAAACGCATTATCATCGGATTTACCGAAGTAGTGAACATTGATGGGAAATGATTTTTGGAAAAGTAGATGCGATGACAGCTGTAGCTTGTTTGTATTGGAGTAATGATATTCATCCACTCAAAATTGGGAGTGGAAATAACAGACAGAGAGAAAGGAGAGAGGGTAGAGAGAGAAAGTAATAGAACCTGTGATTGATGTGATAGAAAAAGAAGAGATATTGGAAAAAAGGGGTAGAAGTGAGATCGAAGAGAGAAGAAAGTAGGGGTATGATGAGGATCTATTTTCCTTAACGAGGCTGCGGGGTGCGGGAAGGAGGTGCGGGGTGCGGGGATGGGAAAGGGGAAGGAAAAGGGGGTGTAAATTTAGAAATTTTATTTTTTTTTAAGAGTAATTTAGATATTTTATATATTTTTTTTTAAAAAGGAGGTGTGTTTATATGAGAGTGGAGGTGTGTTTATCATCTGCCTTTATATTTTTATTTCCGGAGCAGTAGAAATTTCAGCCCTGTTTCCTGTTTACCCAGAATTGGGTTTAAAACCGTACTTTCAAGCCCATGGGCCCAAGAGTATACCTCGGCCTATATAATGATTTTTTTAAAGGCCCAACTCATTGGTTTCCTCTCACACCCCGCCACCAAATTGGCTCGGCCTACATGCTAAATATTTATTTATAATAATAAATTATATATATAAACAAAATATTATATTTAAATATATAAATTAATTTATAAATTGAATAAGATAAGAAATTAAAAAATTCTTATAAACCATCACATTAAAAAAAATCTAAAAATATTCTTATATAAGATAAATATTCATGTTTAATATAAAATAATTGATATATAAATTATATTTAAAATTAATATAAATAAATATTTTTAAAAATATAAATAATATTTTATATTTATAATAAATAATTTTTATTATAAAAAAAATTATTTTTATTTATTGATAATTTAATTATAAATATTTTATTTCTCCGATTGTTTTACATTCATATATATATATAGAGATAGATATAGATATATAAACTAATATATATATCTAAGTGATGTAAATATATTAATATAATTGTAGTTATTTTTTTCTTACTAATTATTTAAATTTTTTAAGAATAAAGACTATTACGGATTATTATATATTATATTTATATTGAAATTGCATGTAATTAATAAAATTAATGTTGTAAAAAATAATATTTTATCATGTTGTTAAAATTTAAATTTTCTATAATTAATTTTTTTTCTTGAATTTATGCTATAATTTTTTATACTTGAAATGTTTTTTACGTGAGTTTTGTGAAAGAAAATTTAGCATAATTTTTTATTTTTATATTATATAAATATATATATATATATATATATACATATATATATATATATGTTAATTTGTTTACAATTTTTTATGCGTGAAATATTCTTTACGAAAATTTTGTGAATTGAAATTTTAGCATAATTTTATTATTTATACTCATTTTAAAATATTTACAATTAATAATTAATATTTTATTATGTCATTACAATTTTAATTTGCTGTAATTAATATTTTTTTGTGCAAAAAATCTTGAAAGGAAATAATATTAAGAAGAGGAATTATTGCATGTAAATGATATAGAAAAAAAATTTATTATATAAAGAATTTATGAAATTGTTCGCTTTATTACTAGTTAGATAAAATAAAGTAGATTGGTTGATGTTTTAACAATAAAAATAAATTGTATTAATTGATGTTTTGAATTTTTAATATTTTTTTTCATTTATGTCCCCCAAAAAAATGTTATTATTTTTTTGGTACTTAATAATACATTTATAAAAAAAATTAACAAAAGAGAACATGGCTATTTTAGTGAAAATGTTCCACTAATTATGTTATTTACTGGTTTCTTTACTTATGAGAAAAAAATCTTAAACATTAATCAATTCGAAATTGAGGGGTAGCAAACATTGGATAGGGCTCTATGCGTTGAATTTTCAACTGCATGAATCCCAACCATTAAAATTTTTATAAATTAAATTATAATGTTAGAAGAAAATTTGAATATACAAATTATGTATGATAACTTTGAAAGAAAAATTATAATTTATTAAGTATAGCTCTTTTATATATTAACTTTGGTCTTATATATAAGGAATTATTTAAATTAGGTTAAATTAACACAGATAAATAAACTAAATAATTAATTAAACTTATTATTTTCTATCTAATTGATTGATGCGTGTTTTAAGAAAGTAATTAATGCAGCAGATAGTTTAAATTAAAGTCTTATAAAAAATCAAGAACTATTCATACAAATATTCACAAACTTTTAACATCAAGTTTTATAAAATTTAAAATTAACTTATTTATATAATCAAATCTAAGTTTGACTAACCCCAAGCGTGTGGTTCAGCGGTAGGGGTTAATCTACGCTTAAGCAGGGCCAGCTGTCGGCGGTAGATACTCCAACGAACCTGGAAAAAAAAATCTAAGTTTGACTTTTATTTATTAAAACTATAAATTTAATCACGTTTTTAGCAAGTTGAGTTCCCAAATAACTCAAGTTAATTATGTTCTTAATTAAGATTAAAAAAATCAATCCAATACATCATCACATCAATATTTTCAAATCTGACGAGATTACTGTCATGATCACAAATACGTATTAAATTTTAGATTAATAAAAAATTTATAGGCATTTGATATAGTTAATATTTAAAATTTACATATACTTTTTTTTAAGTATTAGTCAACCTTAAGGGTAATATATATCCATAAGTTCGAATCTTAATAATGTGTTTAGATAAAATATTTTAGAATTTTAAAGATTTTAATTTTTGAAAAATTTAAATTATTTTAATTTTAATTTTTATTAGTATTTAAATATTTTATTTGAATAAATCAATTTAAATTTTTAATTTTTAAATTATTTGTTTGAATGTGATAATTTGATTTCTACTATGAGTAAAATTGATTTTATATATATATTGAGATTTTAAAATTAAAATTTATAAAAATAAATAGTTTTAATGGAGAAAATACAAAATAAAAAGAGAGGGATTAAAAGAAAAGTGAAATAGGAGGGAGAGAGAGGAGAAAGAAAAGAAATAAAAATTAGAGAGAGAAGAAAGAAAAGAAATTGGGAGAGAGAGAAAAGAGAAAATAAAACATGAGAGATGGAAAAAAAAATAGGTAAAAAGAAACATAAAATAAGAAAGATAAGATATGAGAGAGATAAAAAGATATATAGACAAATAAGAAAGAAAAAATATAAAAAAATAAATTCTTACTTTTTAAAAAGAATTTGAAATCCGCTATTTTAAAAAACTTTACAAATACTTAAAATTCAAATTTTTTGAAAAAAATTTATCTAAATAAGGTATTTTACTTCAAAATATTTAAAAATTTTCCAAAAAAAAAAAAAAAGAATTGTTCTATTTAAATTAATTTCTCATCCAAACACATCTAATAAAACTTATTTTTTTATTCATAAAAATTACAGTAACGACAACATAATTAGAACTGAAGACTCTAAACGTATTACTCCAATATCTCTATTACTATGCTGCCCTTCGGATATAATGAATATATAACTAAACAAAAAATCAATTAATTTAAAAATTTTATAAACTTAATATAGTGTTCCAATAATATATACTAGAGTCTTTGAGTGTATTTTGCAAATACATTGACATTTAACTAGAAGCCATTTAAAAGATCTATGAAAAGATTCCCATCATTTTCACATAAACATCATTGTTAACTATTATTAATATGTATAATAAAAAAAACTCAGTTATGTACCAATATTACATATGATCTTATTGGTTATTTCTCTTGTTTTCTATTTTAAGGATGTAAAGAAACAAACATATTAGAACATAGAAAGAGAAGCGTTTGTGTTAAAAAAGAATATAGGAATGATTAACTTGTGGTTTGAATCCTACCAATTGTCTACCTCTAAGCCACAATTTCGGGCATCCAAAAACCGTTGACATCAAAACAAAACCGGTTCTTGGCGGAATGAAAATAAAATAAAATAAAATAAAATAGGGTATATTCTATTCTGCAATCGAAATTTAAAATAGGGGCTGCTACTAAGGGACGGTTACACTTGTCTCAAATTGACCACAAATTTCGATTCTATCATTTTTTTTTAAATTTGTCTATTATATTTGAATAAATTTCATAATCAATTGTTCTGATACCAATAAATTGGTAGTTTGAATAATAATAGATTCGATCGTCCAAAATAAGACTTCATATTCAAATCTTATTTTCTCTATATAATAGTGTTTAGTTTCATACAATGGAAGTCTTGGTGTTATGTGGAGGGTTTCATTGTTGACATTAAAATCGACTTGTTTCTTGTTTCGGCTCAACAATTTTCTCATGTTATACTACACATAATCATTTATGTCAAAATTTGATGGTGGTGGTGATTGAAAATTTATCTAGCTGTTGAAGTTGGGTGCAAAGAACTACTGGGATACGATGCAATGCCAAACACAACACATGATACGTGCGCATGTCATGTTGGCTTGTGCACATGTCCATTGTGATTATAATTCTTATGTGAATCCATTGTATAAGCTCACAAAATTAATGAGTGTGTATAATGAATCATTCTATGTAAGGAGGAGTCAAACATATTAGCTAAAATATCATGGTAAATTGATCATCGTGACGAACATATGGAAAGATAAAAATCAAGTCATTTACAATTCATCCACATTCTTATAAAAAGGCATCAGAAAAAATAAAAGGTCAAACATAGAAATATGATCAAATTATAGGTTGCAAAGTCACATAAAATAAATATATATATTCTAACATGGTCAAAGTTCAAGACAACATAAGTAATTTTCTTTTAACTTCTTCTTTGAACATTTTTACATTAAACTTATTTTATTTATTAATGTTTGAAATTTAAAATTATTTAACATTAGTTAGCCCATAAGTTAATTTATATCATTGCACTAATTAACCATAAAATTAATCTATTTGTACATTTTATGTTTATTAATTTGTAGTTTTAATTAAATTAGTAATCTATCACTAATTAAGTCATTAAAAGTATAATTAACTAGTAGGAGAAAAAGACAATTAGTATCTTTGTATATTTATTTTTAAAGAGTTTTTGAGAGAAAATGATTGTTAAAATGTGTAGTATGAATTTAAGAATAAAAGTGTCTCATGAAAAAGTAAAAATTAAAAGGATAATTATCAAATTTTACTCCCTTTATAATAGATATAAATTCTAATTTACTTTTTAAAATTTTTAAATATTTTATACTTATTTATTCATAACTTAAGAAAAAAACTTGTTAAGAAGTCGGATTAACAAGACTTGACTTCTTAAGAAGTTGAGTAAATAATTGTGAAAAGTGTGGTGGGAAGTTAATTCGGGAGAGGGAGAACTCTGAAGAAGAAAAAATGATGCCATTTAGGCAAATATTTCAAGAGACAAGGGGAGTGATATTTTGAAAAATATTTATTTTTTCCGTACTATAGAAATAAAAAAAATATGACAACAATAGGCATAGATATTTTTATTTAAATATTATTAAAAAAACTTTATTTCCCCCAAATACCATCCCTTTACTTTAACATTATTTACCCAATTTTCACTCTCTTTTTTTTTAAAACTTGTTCGGGTTACCCAAACCTGACTTATCAATGATTTTTTTTTCTTTTTTCTTTTTTTTTTATTTCATATTTCAAATAATTAATTATATACTTATTTAGTTAATCTTTTAATTGAATAATTAATTATAAAATCAAATATTTAATAATAAAAAAATTCAAATTGATAACACACACGCATAATTCAAGATTCAAACTAAAGAAATAATAGAAGTGCATATTTGCATAATCACTATATCATGTAATTACAGATTCAAAGCAAGCACATAATTTTTTTTTCTAGTACGAAATTTATATCATCATATATAACTACATACTTTCACAAAGAAAAATGTGTCTAAAGATGTAGAGTTCACAATTTAAGGGAAAAAAGTAGGCTAGGATCATCACTAAATTGGATGAGTCCTACATGTGCATCAGTGGTGGTGTCCCAAAATCATAAAAAGTTTGACTCATCAATTATATGTGAAATCATCGTGCCAGTAATATATGGTAATTAAGACCCATCCAGGTAGTGTTATTTACACATGTGCAAAATATGTTTCATATTAGTAAGACTTTATTTCTATATTAAATGTTAATATCATTTCTATCATAATTATAAATAACATAAGATAAATCATAAAAAAAATTAATATATTTATTTTAATCAATTATACTATAAATTCAAGTTATTTCAAATATATCATTTACTTTAAGTAGGTGTTATATTTCATGTTAGTTACAATATAGAAAATATAGTTAACAATAAATAAAGGTATGAAAAAAATTAGACATAAATAACTTTAAAAAATAATTATTGTTGCTTATAATTAGACCCAAAGAAAAATTTAATTCATTAGTCATAATTAGGATTAGACGTAATAAAAGAAATAAATATTTTTAATTAAAACTTATAACATTGTATGATACTCTCTCCATTCCTCTTTATTTGTTGATATTTTAAGTGATTTTTTTATTATTTATTTTTCATTTTCAAATTTTAAATTTACATTAATTATTTTTTTTATCAATTATTACTCTACATCTCACCTAACTTTTAATTGACAAGTATTTTAGTATGTACTAGACCAAATATTTATTATATATAACTAAAATTTATAATACATTATATATATATAAATAATACTATATTTAAATATATAAATTTTATTTAAAATCATCTAGATACTTTTAAATATATAAATTATATTTTAGATTTAAGATAAATATATTATTTTTATCAACAAAAAATATTATTTTTAATTATTGATAACTATTTTAAAATATTGAAATATAATTAATAAATAAATATGATAAATAAAAAAATAGAATTAGATGGAAAATCAAAAGAATATCATAAAACATTCTCATTAAAAAACAATTCCTAAAAATATTATCATGCAAAATAATCATTCACATTTAATATATAAGGATTGATTTACACACAATAACTGATATGTATTTATTATAAAAAAAATGAAATAAGATATAATAAGAAAGTATTATTTTAACTTATGCAATGTCCAAACTAAATATTTAGTATATATAAGTAAAATTTATAATAAATTATATGTACAAATAAATACTATATTTAAAAATATAAAATATACTTAAAATTTGTATAAATAAATATTTAAAAATATATTTTATATTTTATATTTATAATAAATAATTTATATTATAGTAAAAAATTATTTTTATTTATTGACAATTTATTTTTAAGATATTAAAATTTAATTTAAAGAAATTGTTAAAAACTCACTCATTGAAAAGAAAAGGTCTATAAAATATTATTATATAAAATAATTATTCATATTTAACATATAAAAGTTTATATTAAAATCTTGCTATGAAAAATAAAATAGTTAATTATATTTCTGAGTTTGGTTTTGCTTCACGAAATCTCACCTCTCAATCTCAAAACAACCTCCTCCCACCCACCTTAGTTACTCTGTTTCAGTTTAAACATCCATTTTATTTCATTTTTTTAATTAGGGAACTATCACTCATAAACAAGGGTAGGCTGCAACTGTAATTGAAAACATCGCTAAATGGCAGGCAAGTAACAAAGAAATCAGGAAAAAGTACATTAACAGCTTCCCCTTCTCCAAGAAAACGTCCTTCATTCCCAAGTCACTAAACATAAATTAATTATAAATTATATGATAAGAATCACCTAATAATTTATAATTTCCATTTCCTTTTCCCTCTATAAATACCAAACCTAAGCCAACTACTTCCCCTAAACCAAACCTACTCTTCACCTTCTCTCTCTTTGGGATCAAAGCAAGATTCACTTCATGGCTGGCCTTCAACAATACAACTTCTTCCCCACCGATCTCTTGTACCCTCGTCCAACACCACAACAACCTTCTACTAAGCCCACTGTGCTTCCTCTTCAAACCCCAAATGTTCAGGATCACAATCAGCACCAACAACCACCTACGACCAATGCCACACCTTCTACTTCTTCTCTTCTTTTTACTCACAACACAAACTCTCTTACCGCCGTTGATACCAACAACAAGGCTTCCCAATTCTCATCCGACCCACTTTCTTGGATGCTTTCGATCTCTCAAGATGAAGACAATACCTCCCTCTCCTTTTGAATTCTCCTCCAAAGGAATTAAATAAATATCATCTTTTCATGTTTAGGAGTTAGGATCATGTAAATTATTATTCTCTTTACATGCTCTTTCTATACTCTTTAAGCCTTTCATCAATTCCCATCTTTTTTCACCCTTTTTTTTTTATTGGTTTTCATCAACATTTGAGTTACTTTACACTGTAAAACCTGAATGATCCTACTTACAGGAGATGAAAATCAATAAATTAAATTCAAGCTTGTACTATGTATAGTTCTTCATTTCTCTGCCTCCCAAGGATTTTAGTATTGGCGAATTGGGTTTTGCATAACGTGAAAAATAATAAATTTCCTATCGACAAAACCGAAGCTTGTGAAATTGTTCAATTCTGTGCTTGCTTGGAAGTCTCAATCATGTTTCATTATTCACAAAAAGAAAAAGAAAATCAAACGAGCTTTCCAGAAATTTGGGTACAACGAATGTGCTCAAAGTCAACATATTGTGTAGAATTAATTTTTAAAGGGTAAAGTCAATATTGGTTGCTTTAGCCATCTTCGTTCTGAAAATGTACATCACATCAAATTATTTTAATTCCAATTTCCAACAATTGAAGGGTCAAGGGTGACCTATGATATGACTATGAGAATAGAAAACACAGAGTGATGAGAAAATAAGGAATAAAACAAAACAAAAATCAACATGTGAGAACATGCCAACCTTTCGGCGTGCAACATACGCAGAGGGCCACTTCTGGAACAGAGTTTGAATATTCCACGAATATGCCTCTATCAATTTAATATTTTATGTTTACATAGTAACTAATTAGTTATGCACGTGTTAATCAAACCCCAAACCAACCAATATTGTTTTGGCTCTTTCTGAAACTAAACCAATTTGGAAAAGCCTTGGGAGAGTGAGATTCTTTACTTTTTTCAAATAAATAAATAAAACGAGAGAGAGGTTCCTCTCTAGCAACAGAAATTAGCATCTAATATAATATACCGCCAATATTCTTATAAAGAATATGCTTCTTTGCTAAATTAAAAATATGCTTTTCTAGAAGACATGTATATATAATCAAGTTGGCTTATCAAAATTTATTATATTATTTTTTCATTAATCAACTTATTGGCCAGAACTTGTTACATGAGAAACAAATTAATTTTTTTTAATCATGATATTGTTACAAAATTTTTATTGTCAAATTTTATTGAAAATTATGAGTTTATATAAAATAAATATTTCATTTCTCACATAATCTATTCTATTTATTTTATATATACAAGGTGACAAAGATGATTTCTAATAAAGTGATATTGTGTAAAAAAAATTAGTATATATTAAAATTAAACTCAAAGTATTACATTAATTTTATAATGTTTAGCGACCAATTGTATATAATACCTAATTATTATATATGTATTAATGCTTAGAGAAAACAATTATCTTGAGTGTGTAGGGCGTGTAAGAGTAGTAATTGATTATTATTTCTAAAGTAGGAAAAGGAATATTGTGGTTAATAATCATCTTAATCGACAAAGTCGGTCCAAAGTAATAAAATGTCGAAAGTGTGTGATTCAAGCATGGTTTGATCCTGAAACAAAAAGTAAAAAAAAAAACATAAAATGAATGAACGAGGACCATGAGTTATGCTAAAAGATCTTGCATGTGTTTAATGACATGATCATGCATGGGTTGTTGGCAATTAGCAACACTAAGCAGTAGAGTGGCACCTAACAAAACAAAGTTATGGAAAGGTGCACCTACCTTTCCAATTTCCATGGTGTCTGTCTACTTATCATGCATAAATTAACTGGTCAAGACAGTTTGCGTTCTAATGACGCAGGTTCTGGGACCTCACCTACCATTTCTGCTACAATATTCAAACAGGTAATAACTACGATTGATTGTGTGTTAAAAATTGTACATTTATATTCTGTTTTTTTATTGCATATTAAATTGTATAAGAAAAATATTTATTATAAACGCAGTTAGCATGTGATATCAACCTCAGCTTTAAAATGACAGTAGCGACTCTTTTTTGCGTTTGAGAGACTAAACCCTATAATTAAAACATATTTATCATACTACGTTAAATTTTTTTTATTTTATTTTATAAGTGTTAAATATTTTTTAAAATGAAAATATTAAATGATTTTTATGTGATAAGTTTATAAGATTTCTTAACCTCCACCGGTACCTTATTGCACAAAAACAAAGAAGTAATGTTATATCTACAATAAAAATTGTATAACATCAACTTTATATCTATATTTTTTTTATTATAGAAAGAAATATATATTATTAGTGATAGAGAGATAAAAGTGACGTTGTATAATAATTTTTTTTTTGTATATGTAGTATTACTGAAAAAAAAATGTACCCTTCGACTAGAGATGGCAAAAATACCCGCACCCGCGAGTATTTGCGGGTAAAACCCACTACGGATAATAAATGGATAAGCTAATTGGGTACCCGCGAATAATGGGGACGGATAATTTTTTACCCATTTATAAACGGGGCGGGGGCGGGTATGATGATATCCATACCCGTGAATACCCGTTGAATAATATTTCTTAAATATCCTAATTATCCTTGTACCACATAACCCTAAAACTACACTCTCTCGTCTTATTTTCTTACAAAAGTGAGGTTGATGAAGTTACCAACATGTGTTAAGCATGTTATAGAATTATGTTGGATGTAATTTGATTAATTTTCTATCTTTGATTGGGCCAATAAGATTTATGTATTTTTAGTTGTTTACTTTCATTTGGAATTATGAGATTGAATAATTGTAGCTATGTAACATGAGACTTTCACTTACTTATGAGATTGATGTATTTTAAGTTATTGATTATCTTGCATTTTTATTATTATTTTAATAAAATTAACGTTAAATACAAGTTCAAAATTAACATTGAATTTTTTTAAATATTTCAATGACATTAAATATAAACAAAATTATTTGTAATATAATTTTTTTAATTTTTTTAAAAATTTATAAATATCCATGGATATCCGTAGGTATTCAAGAAATTCATGGATACTCGCTTAATGGATAACCGCGCGGATATGGAGTGGGTATGGGGCCAATTTTTATCTAGCGGGGCAGGGACGGGTTTATTATTACCCGCTCCCATGGGGCCCCATTGCCATCCCTACCTTCGACACAGGTAAATAAAACTCCTTTTTTTTTAAGCATAAAAAATTCCTTATTTTAAACGTGTAGTTTTCAGAATTCTCTTAACTAAAGTGTTTATTTTTTCCTCTTTTGGCTACTTCAAAAACAAATTATCGTATTCTGGTGTAGACTGAAAGTGTCGAAAATCACAAATAGAGTTCTATGATTTACATAGTTGCAAGAGATGGATCATAGATGCGTAAGGCAGAATTAGTTGTTGGATTTTGGAGGTGTTTATGGTGAAATTAGTTTTACGGATTCTTTTTAGTCGAACTAGCACAACAGTGTTTCAATTTAGGTATTTCAAAGCGTTGGCGTTGTTAAGAATAGGAGTAGACGACAAAGATCACCAAAAGTTGGTTTCCAAATCTTCATGAACTATAATTAAACAATAATTTGCATGTATGTAAATACTTAAACGAACAGTATAACTAAAACATACATTGGCAATACAAATCATCGTTCAATTTGCATAATGATCACGTTTACGATTACAATGTTAAAGTTTAACCAATCTATAACTAGGAAAAGAGAAGAAGACTACACTAATCCTAATCTTAAAAGCAGAAAATAAAAGTGGCCGAGAAGTGGTCATACCCAGAAATAATTCCTTGCACGAAAGTCATATGCGCAGGCGGTGAGTGTTTGAGAGTTCAAGTATGAGTTTTCCGACCCCCGTAAATCAATACCTTCCTCATATTTATAGGGCCAATCGAGGGCGGTTAATATATGCATGTGCATTATCAGAGCATAACCGCTATCCACTAAGCTTGTTACGTGGGTTATAACTTCCGTAACCGTACATCCCACGTGTTTTTTTTATCTCTTTGATTCAAACTTTCGTAACTGCCTTGTGTAACTGCTTAACTGCTCCGATAAAAGGTAACTGCTCGAAGGACCTTCCCCCTCTTACGTCTTTCGGCTAATTCTCGAGTTCATATACCTAGGGCTTCTAATAATACCCTCTTGGTAGGTACCAATTTCTGTCTTTCCTTCGAGCAGATGGATGTAACTTCCGAGCGAGTGAGCTTTCAAGAGGTCTTAACAGGAGGAAATAGAAATTATTAACGAGTATTGTGCATAATTTTGTATTTTTTTCATAAAGTTCTATTTTATATAACACTCTCTTTGATGTTTGATATTTATTATAAGATACAATTTAAAGAAAATAGTGATACTTTTATAAAACACTTTACAGTTTTTATAAAGTATTAGTTTTATTTTTCATCTTTTATCTCTATTAAAAATTATGAGATTATGTTTTTCTTGTTGTTGGATAATAAAAAGAGAAATTGAGAAATACATTTTTTTTTCTCACCTCTTAAACTCTTCAGTTATTATTTATCAATTTTATTGATATCAGTACATATATTTTGATATGGAATAATATCTCTTCTCTCTTATGAAAATTCAATGATAGAAAAGAAGGGTAATAGATACATTATAATTTTGCTATATAAACTTAGAATTTGTTTGAATATAAGTTTAGAAATATTTTTGAAAGCTCTTCTATGAAAAATATTTTTTATTTTTAGTAGAGAAATTCTAAAAAATGTTTCTAATTTTTATCTTACAAATAACGTTTTATAGCATCAAAACTTATAACTTATACATGTCAAAATCATAATAATTTCAGGTTGATGGACTATTATAATATTAGTACAAGAAATATTATATATAATGACATAAAATATATATCACTATAGATAAAATATATGTAAATATAAATATATTTATCGTATACCTACCCACAATTTTAGTATTGATTAATATGAATGATATTCAACAACATATATTATGTATCACATAATATATATATATATATATATATATATATATATATATATATATATATATACTTTTTTAACAATTATTATGATTAGTACTTTGTTTTTACGTGACTAACGATATTCTCTAACCAATAGTCTTTTAAAGGAAGCCTTTCACATAAAAAGTTTCTTAGCATATACCAATGCTAACATATAACATAGTAATATTTAAATTTTCATAACCAGAAGACACTATTTGCATTGTGTGTCTTCCTTGTGCTTAGCATACCTTTTTCTAGGAAGGAATTTGACTACAAGTTCAATGCGAGAAGTGTTCTGTCTTTTTCGCTAAGGCAGAATATGAAAGCACACAGAGGCAAACATGATTAAATTAAGGTAATCTCGTACGTAAAATACATACATGAAGTGGTCAAAGGCATAGGAGACTTAAAGGGATTTATTTGAATAAATTTTTCGAGAAATACTTATATCAGAGAAAAATTGAAAAGAAAAATAAAATTATTTTTTCTATAAATTAAGATTGACTCATGTACAAACTAATTTGCACAAACTTTTTCTTATTAACTTCTCCAAAATTTCATTTTTAACTTATGCATAAGTTTCTTTTAATTTGTAAAAAAAATAAAATTACTCCGATATATCTAAAAGTTCTACATCCCTTAAGAATTAAGGTCAATGATATTTTATAAACATTTTTATCCCTTAACTCACTAACAACGTTTTTAAGAACAAAATTGTGACAATTCAACGAATGTCTAAGTGGACAATGTTTTGGATATTATGACTCTAACGATGTCAATAAACTTACAATCGGAACATTAACGTTAGAAGATGGACTCAGGCCACTTTACTTAGGAGTCGAGACCAATGATAATTTATAAATATTCTTCCCTTCTTATCTCAAATACGAATAAATATTAAAATAAACAATACCTCAAATACGGTAATCCTAACATACTTATAATAGAGACAAAATTTATTTTAATTTTTTTTTCTATTTTTTCTTTGTAGAAGTTCTTCTAAAAAACATTATCAAACAAACCCTTAACAGATTCCATCAAGATCGGCTTAATGATAAGACATGATAAGAGATTTAGGTAGTTTACATGATATCATAACTTAAAATCTTATGTTATTGTTGTTGTACAAAAAAAAAAAAAAGACTTAATAGGTAAAGTTAGAAGTTTTCAGGGGCACTTGGGTCCTCCCCTTTTGGTCTTCCAATTGTTGTAGCAAGGGCAAACTTGCTTGTTACCATAAGTACCAGGAGGCACACATAAGCACTTGGCACAACACTTTTTGCAGAAGAACAAGCACGGTTTCTTGTACTGTGTCTTTGAACATCTAGTTGTGCAACGTGGCCCGCATTCTACAATTAATTTTATGCATTCACCAACATGTACCAATATTAATTTCATTTACTTAAGAATAATGTTATAAATGACAACTAGTGAATTAACTAGCATAACCAATTAAGGCTGATTTCACTAACAATTTATCACTTGAGTTTCAGCATCTTTATATGGTTCGATTTGTAAGGATTTAAAATATAAACCTTTTTTTTGCTTATATTAGTTCTTTAGTTGTAAATTGTGATGAAAGCTATTTTGAACAGATAGCATGTCCTCTATTATTATTACCTTGTGGTTGAAGACTGCCTTCGGTGATGCCACGCTGAAACACAGGAAAACAAACCTCAATTTAGCATAAAAACAAGTTCACAAACTTGTTGGAATAACATTCAACATGGCTCACACATATAATATTCAAATGTGCAGTCATTTTCTTTATAATCATATTATTAGTATAAAATATTTAACAATTTCGTTTATAATTATTTTTTATTGAAAAATCTGGTAGGGTGTTTTCAAAGAAAAATTTCTTTTTAATCACATTTTTTCCATTCACGAAATTGACTATTCTTTATTCATCTATTTTAGAATTGAAGTTTTAAAATTTAAAGGTATAATTATAATGAAAATTAGTGCATGTGTTCTAGAAGACAGTGATTTTTAATTTGATGAGAGACTTAAATTACAAATTGTTGGATCCACTCGACATTATGGGACTCGAAACGTTGGATTGATAGCGCTGCCCGAAAAATAAAGGTCAAGTTAACACATGCGGAGAACCTGACAAACCCCACGTGGGTGTGCTCGAGATAGAGTCGAATAAGAAAGAAGGATTACTCGAGAATAATTGAAGTGTTGAAACTCTCCCAGAACCAGTAGGTAATTAAGCCAGAGCGGTTACCAAAAATTCAATCGAAGAAACAAAAGACACGTGGGAAGAGCGGTTAAAGGAAGTTACAATTCATGACCACGTAACAAGCATAATGGATAGCAGTTATGAGTTAGAGGCGTACATGCACAAAAGTAACCACTCTTGATTGGTCTATAAATACAAGGAGTACGGACCTTTACGAAGGTCGGAAAAACTCATACTTGAATTAACTTCTGAAGCACTCTCTGCCTACACACACATATGGCTTTCGTGCACAAGATCGTTTTTGGGTATGACTGACTCTCGGCCACTTTTCTTTTGCTTTTTAGGAGTAGAATTAGCATAGTTCTCTTAGTTATTTCTTTTAATCACGTAGTTATATTACTTTGATATTGTAACTCTGGAACATGATGCAAGTTGAACCATGATTTGTATTGCAAGTATCTTAATTATTCATTCTGTTCATCTTAGTATTTATATGTATGAAAATTATTGCTTGTTAATTATGGAAGAATCTTTGGAAACAAGTAATTACTAAAGTTGTTCACTCCTTTTCCTGTTCTTAAATCAAAAATCCTAAATTGAAACCATTTACGTGCTAGTTCGAGTAAAAAGAACCCTTAAACGTGTTTTCACCGTAAACACAAATATAAAAAAAAAAAATTAATTAGGTTTATAAATAAGGGACAATGTCCCAGATTGTATGTCATAAAGAAGTCTGTTTTCCTCCAGAACATTTAGAAAACTTCAATCATCGTCAATTTGGAAAACAAACATCTTAACTATATAATAATTCAACAATAACGGATTCATGTACGTTTCCATTTTTAATTATCGATAATTTAACAACATAATAGTACTCAATTGAGAAAAGAGTAATCAACCATTCTAATTTTTTTATTATTTATAAATAGATATCATAAACTTTTATTTTACCATAATCAACCCTTAATCTTTACCTGATTTATAAATAGGTATTATAAACTTTAATTTTATTTCAATTAATCCTTAAGTTTTACTCTTTTTATAAATAAATACCTTCAACTTTAATTTCATTCTAATTGATTTTAGTATTTAATAATTTATTATTTTTACAAGATTTTTATATTATTAATTTAGAGTTAAATTATTTATCTTAAAATATCAATCATTCATTAATATTTTTTTATGTTAAAATTATTTATTTTTCAAAACAAAATAAAAATACGTGTTTAGAAATTTTTTTAAAAATGATAAAAATAATTATAAAAAAAGCCTTTATTTGATTTTTTTCTTCTTCTAAATTATATTATATTTTAATATATATGAAAATAAAATTAATATATATGTACAAAAAAAATTAATAAATAAGTGTAACTTAAAATAAATAAATGATTAATATTTTTTTATCTTAGTAATTTAATCTCAATGTAATATAATAGACTTAAAAAAATTAATAAAGATAAAATTGCAATCAAGATATTTATTTGTAGAAATGGTAAAGTTTAAGGGTAAATTATAATAAAAATAAAATTTATAGTATCTATTTACTAACAAGACAAAGTTTAAACATCAATTAGAATAAACTTAAAATTTATGGTGTTTATTTATAAAAATGATAAAATTTAAGGACACTAAATACTTTTTTTCCTACTTTATTTGATAATGTTTATCATGTTTGATCCAGTCAAAAGAAAGCATGTTTAATATCTCCCAATTTCTAAAAACTTACAAAGTCGACATCTAAGAACAAATCAAATTGCAAAGTATGATATATATATTGCCGTAACGAAAAACAGAATTCTCAGAAATTCTCACGTTGTACCAAAAAAAAAAAAAAAACTCACACTGGGAAAATGAGTGGCGTTTTTGCTAGGCTGCGGAGCTGGAGCCTCAACGGTGGACACAACAATCTCAGCCTGAAAGCATAATTATCAATGTTACATAAACATAATGAACATTCTCTATAGTGTTAAATACAACGGTTACACCAACAACAACAACAACAAAATTGTTTAACTATATATACTAAAAAATGGCATTGGAAACAAGTCATTTATCAACTCTTTTAAACAATGTCTCAATTCAAATCTTGTAAATGGAAAAAATATATATATGTTTGGATGAAAAAACTCTACTAAAATTGATCATCATTTAGGTTCTCCTGGAAAAATCAATCATTGATAAAATAAAAAAAAATGAATACTTTACGAAAATAATACGGTTATCAGAATAATCACACTAACTTCAACTTGAAACCATGATGATATGAAGGGATCTCTTGTGACAAAAAGTATATATATAAGAGAATGAATTTCCAGTGGAAGCAACAATGCAGAGCTTAATTAGGTGTAAGAGAGTACGAATACTAAACTGAGCTTAAAGGTATCAGAAAATGAGAAAGAGAAGCGTATGATTTGTTTTGGCTTACATGGTTTTCAACGAGAAGAAGCAGCATTTGAACAAGGCAGAGTATAATGATGCTTAATTTTCTAGCCATTGCTCAAAATGGAGCTCGCACAAAGAAGCTAAGAAAAGCAGAAGTTGAGAGAAGTTATCTCAAGTGTGGTCTTCAACAACTAACTAGTGGCAGATGAGATTTCAGCCCATTTTATAGATGAAATGTGGCACTAGCTATTGTTTTAGATAGAAACAGTCCAACCTTGGTTTTGCCAAAAAGACAATTACAAACACATCCTTCCCTATGCTTTCCACTCCATTTGCTATAAGAATTATTTATCAGTGGCCATATAGGTGTTATGTTATGATTTCAAGCTTCTTAATGTGGATTATCAAGCCCATTTAACTTCTCAAATGAATGTACCACTAGGCAACATCATAGAGTTGAAACTTGAAAAAGCTAGCAAATCTATTACATTAAGGGAATGATCAGAACACATGCAAAAATTGGATTATTTTAATAATTAATTATATTTATAATTCATTATAATTGGAATCAATGTATTTAAATAAGTTTATTAAAAAGTAATTTTAAGATAATTAATTATATTTGGATACAGCCACAAAAAATCAGTTATTACATAGTAAATAATGAAATAAAGTATATATGTAAGCAAAACACCTCATTACCACTCTTAATTTCTTTATATATCTCTTTTTACATGTTATACATATTATCAATCATATCAATCATTTATATATTCTTTTCTTAACTTTATATGGGTGTAGATATCTCTTGTGTATTTAAAAATCTTTTTTCTTCTCGTCATTTCTAAGTTGAATAATTGTTATGAAATGTTAGCCGAAAATGGGGATGAACTCGTGACAAATGAGGAAAAGGGGAAAGACATCAACGGACTACCTTTATAATGCTGGTGACTCTAATAAATACAAAGTGAAGTCGAGCACTATAAAGCTTGTATGTATAGAAGAAATATTAATTAAGAGAGGTTAAAACAATTAAATGGATCATAAACTCAAAGATTAGTCTCTCCTCTCAAAAAAAAAAAAAGAGTGAAGACAAAGCAATGGTTATGACAAGGGAATTAAAAGACAAAAAAATGGCACATGATTGCTGAGTGTTACTACAAGTTAAAACTAGGGGCTGATGGAGTTGTTTTGTTTCATGTGAATTGTTGTTAGTGTGAAAAGGAAAGGTTGCCATCTAACATGTGCATTCCCATGTGACTTCCCGATACACCCTTAGGCCTCAGGGCTCAGACTAACTAACTCAGACCGTGACACAAGAAGAACTAGGAAACACCCTCCCTCCCTTGTCTTTTATATAGACCTGCACTATATATCAGAATCCTTTTCAGTAATCAATACCATTAGATTCCCGTGAACTAATTTTTGCACTTACTCATTTCTACTTTTTACCCTTTAATCTTGTAGTGTAACACCATTATTAGTGTTCTTTTTTTATATATATGTATAAATGCTTAGGTGACCTCTGCTTATTGGAATTAGGATAGCATCAAGACTACAGAAAAACACCGTTTAAAGAGATACTCATAAATTACTCAATGACATTATCATATAAACATTTAGAATTGTACTCACTTTTTATAATATGAATATGAAGCTTATTAACTTATTTTTAGTCGTGTATTTTCTAATTTATTAGGTTAAAGACTATTCTCATTTATAATATTATGATGATTGTTGTTGAACTAGCAAATTTTCACATGATAAAAATTAAACATAATTTTTCTACTAAAATAGATCTAGTCCCCATTACTTTAGCTATTTATATGAAAAGCGACCTTCACATTTTACAGCAATCCCTTTCAACTTTCAAGGGTGGGAATCACACATCAAACAAACCATGTGAAAATCAAACATTTTTTTTGTTTTAGGTAGATACTTTATTCTTAGTATGGCATGGACTGTGTAGGGCTTCTCAACTGAATTAGGTGAATTAACATATTGGTGAATTTGATTGTTTTATGAATTATCCCATTCCGTTTGCTGCCATATTCACCTTTCCTTTATTCTGTTTTAGAATGGAGTGCCTTTTTTTATGCATAGAAAAATATGGGAAAAGTTAACCGTCCATCTCAACCAGTGAGAGAATGAGCGAGGGTTAGGTATTCAGTTTATTTCTGTTGGATTGCTCTCGTGAAGTAACATTTGTCCCTATTCAGCACAATTTAAGAGGTTTTGACTCAAACCCACAATTTCTGCCTCTTATCAATCATCCCACTGAACCGCATCAAAATGTGTCAGACTTGTCAAAACCTAAAAGCATTCCATTGCTAAGATCACGAGATTATTATTATTGCTTAAAAATAATGCAATCAGAAGTAGAGAACGTAACCTAAATTAATCCTCCAATATTACGTGTTTACATTGAAAATGCTACACGTCCCATAAACTAACAAATTTAACTACGTTAATCAAATAATATATTAGTCTTTAATTTTCAACTTTGATACATAAACTGTGTCTATACGCTTTTTTTTTTTAAAACAAAACAAAAACAAAATTACACTGTAGTCATTGACACATTGCGCACAATGCATGCTTTGTTTAGTCACATTGTTGTTTGAGGGAGATAGTGACTGCACCTGTTTACAATGAGAAACAACACAGAACAATAGATATCGCTGAAGAGATAAACAGATATGAATTGATTGAAAAGAAACTATCAGTGATATACTGATGGCACCGACCCACCATCCTTCAAGAATCGAGCAATGTGGTTCACACATGTCGAATTTTGCGGATAGCCTCACATGTTGTACATCCAATAATTTTATCACGATCAGACAAACAGTTGCAACAACAGTCACAGGACGTTTACTGTTTATGCATGAACCAAACCTATCAAATTCAACCCAAATACTTCCATTCGCGATTTTAGATCGACCTAATCCTATGTATTTTTCTTCGTGTTGGGTAATGAATTTAAATGTTGAAAATTCATCCTAATCCATAGACAAATTTTAAATTTTTATTATATGAGGAAAACTGGTGACAGTCACAATACATTTGAGTTTAAATAATCAATCACACATTTGTTTCTTTTTCCTATCTAGGATACTTTTCTTCATTTCCTTTATTGATATAGCTCACGAATTGTTCACACAATTTTTTATTTGTTGATAGGCAATGTTGTCAAATGAAACTTAACATAAGTTCATTGCTCGTTACATCTATAATGTTAATTATATAGGTTGCTGAATTTTTTATTTTTTACTTTTACTTTTTATTAAAAAAAAATAGATTGAAACAAGATAGGACTCCATATAAAATCAAAACTAATCATCAACATTTTAAAAAATTTTCAATAAAATTATGAATCACTTATCCCATCTTCATCTTCAACACATTCATATGAAAAAATTCAAGGATCGTTGGTTGCTCAGTGCTTATTGTTTGAAAACAAAAGCTTCATAACGATATTCATAAAATGTGAAATTCTATTAGTTCTTGAAATATACGAAATTGATTTGTGAAATATCAACAAATATCAAAATGTATATGATCATATTTTAATAAAAAAAATAACTTGAAAAAAGAAAAGTCATGTACAACATAACAATTTGAAAGGGAAAAAAACTGCATATATAACACAGCTATATATATATATATATATATATATATATATATATATATATATATATATATATATATATATATATATATATATATATATATTAAAAAAAATTAAAATTACTTTTAATATTATATACCTAATGACCCAACCAAAACCAAAACCAATATATTGATCGTGATTTAATTCAAATTACACAAATTTAACTCAATTCAAACTACTTTAATCAGTTCAGAAAATTAGTTTGTCATAATTCAATCCATAAAGTTATCAGGTTATATATTATTAAGCTTACTCTTGAAATAACTAAATCTCTTCCTAGTTCCTATGCATATACCGGTCCCAAAATAATTTGGACAACAAAACATCACTTGGATGCAGGATCCAGACCAGCGACTTTTCTCCAGTTCACAGTAGCAGTAATAACACTGATTTTCAATTTTCCAACCCACAATAATAAAAACAAATAATGAAACATATATGCGCCCAAGAATAAGTTAAATAATATATTTACCAGATTAGTAATAAATGTTACTTTTATAGAGCACTCATCATTCTCAGCAAGAGAAAAGCGGGAAAGAAAAAAGCCCGCTGTACCATGCTTATAAGAGAAAGAACACTGAACTACGGAAGAACAATTGTAAAGCATTCTCGATGTTACCCATTGAAAAGAGAAAAAACCACGAACACGAGAGAAGAGCATGTTGGATGAAAACTGTGTCAATGAATCCGCGAGCAAATAATATGAATAATAAAACCTGAGCCAAAGCCGTTATCTTCTGAAGCATGCAATAAGCGAATCATGGCAAAGGCGCCAATACTCTTTGTAAGGCAGGGTCGTCCATGGCAATGGTGAAGGTAGAAGGGTGCCACGCGTATATGGCATTCTGGTCAAGGAGAGAGTAAAAAGCAAAAATATAAACAAACAAAATGGAAAAAAGTGTTATACTGAACAAAGAATCAGAGAAAGTCATCAAATCATAAAACCCATAAGAGCATTTAGCACCAGGATATCACACCTTTGCCCAATGAGGATTCCGTGAGCCACTGTGGAGATGGATGACCCAGAAACTCCCAAAAATACATTTTTATAGTGAGGCAATATAATTTTTCCTGAAATTTAATCCATTTAAGTTAGTACATAATGTTTGTCCATGCAAAAATATAACAGCGGCATATAATGCAAATTGTAACCGCTCCCAGGTCACAGCTATCAAAATCATGAATGGGGGAAAAGTCTGATATCACAAAAGAAATTTCAATCAAGTTTCCATAAACATTTCTTGAAAAATGTTCTATAATGTCTGGATCTATGTTATGTTGCTTTAATCAGGATAAGCTAACAGGACAAAAAGAACTTACCACAACAAAACTAAAGACAGATCATCATTGCTAGATTTACTATAATACACATCACAGACAATTCACAATATATATCCAATATCTTCGTGTAAAAGCCCCAGACATACATAGAGCAAGTCTACACATTTTTCACAAAGCAAAGCTACACATTGAACACATGACATATTCAATTTTCCTATTAATCCACGGAGACATATTTCGACAACCGAATAGAAGCATCAGTCTGAACCCACAAGTAATAGCTTCAGGCCTCACCTATGCTCAAGTAGTTGCTGTGGAGAACTGAAACTAGAATACTAGATTTTTCTCTATTGAAATCCTTTACATGTAATGACTCCTTGGATGAGGTCATTTCATCAGCAAAATCAGTACTTGGAGAAACAGTACTACTAATCTGACAACCAATGATTTCAAGCCATATTCCAGAAGGGAATCTTCCAGGTCTCACCAACCAAAGAAACATCTTGGTATAAGGGGTAGCATGAATTACCGAAATAGTGACTTCAATCAGTAGACAGACAAGGTTAATGGTTGTGTCCACGATACTAAAGAATATATAGAAAACGGAAGTAGTTGGTAAAAGAAGTAAAAGTGGTGTGAATAAAAGAGATCCAACAATATGTTGCTTCACGGTATAGTCAAAGCTATCCAACCTTTGCCGAAGAGGATTCCATTTCCGACCCCTGCCAAAATAGCCAGCAACTTCATGAAAATATACAAGAAAGAAGAGCACATATGTATGCAAAATATTTGTGTATCTATCAATGTTTTAAATCCTGGAAAGCCGTATGCAGCAGTCAGCCCCAAAAATGCTATAGGGAGATAGCAATAGCAGGATAGCCACTATTCTGAATTTTTTTTTTTACAGTTTATATATATGCACATAAAAATCCTAAAAGATGATGAAAATTACTCAAAATAAATGACATTCATAATTAACAATAAAAAGACATAGGAATCATCAATCATTATCATCTTCTAAATCCAAGTCTTCTTTATAAATTATAGATTTATTTTTTTGGAGATTAAAATACCAATATTAGACCGCCAAAAAGCCCTAATGTCTCTGCTTAGGACTTTTTTAGCATCAACACAACACCACTATAGTGCCCGGCACTATTCAGCCCGCTATGGCCACTATGCTGAACCGCTCCATTCCGCAACCACTGTAGCAGACAATGGCCACTCCGCACCATTACACCACTGTAGCGGCACTACAGCGTGCTATTTAAAACCCTGGTATCTATAACAATTATTCTTCTGAAGGATACTGAAGCACAAAGATGGGGAGCAAGTATGACGGCTTTCAGAAAATACAAGTGACTCTTGTGATCTCCACTTTTATGATATCATAAGTTATCGTCAAATTTACTAAAGCTTCAACTTCTAGACAGCTCACTATAATTGGCTCTTACTCCTTAAACTCATTGCCAATGTTTTCAGAGATATTATAGCTAACGTGTGAAGGATTATCTACATGTAAAAGTATAGTTCACCACAAGAAAAAGGAAAATTTTGACAGATGAGATCATCACACTAGCATCTATTTGGTGAGTCTATCTGTGTTATTGTTAAAAAAAATTGTCAATTTTCTTGCAGACAAAGACCTCATTTTGTGTGCGAATAACTAATTGAATTTTCAAAACCTAATTACAATGAAAGTTCCATTTATAAAACAAATACCAAATTAGATGTTCAATTCTCATGCAAATCACTTCCTTACTCATGCAATCATCTAAATGAAACCAGAATTTGCTACCTGAAAAGCCGCCATAAGGCTGCTAATGCCTGTATCTGTGATGAATATACAAGTGAAATGAACCAATGAAGAGTTGAAACGTGCAAAGTTGCCAGTGCAATCATGTCTATTACCAGAGCAGCAGGTACAGTGAATCCAAAAAGGATTCCTAAAACAGAAAGCCCTTGAATAATATAATTGAAGATGAAACCTACGGAGATCCAGAGTGTTGACCATATTTGGACTGCATTCAAAGAAACCATGCCAAGTACTCCAGCCAGCTCAGCATTTAATTTGAAGCCTGCAGGGTTTCCCATTAACCACACACACCCAGAGCGCAAAAATGTGGAAAAGCCATGCATTAAGCTCAAAACTGAGCAAATGGATTCTGCATGATATAATAATGCCCAGCCAACCAAGTTTCCTAAGAGAATATCAACAACCAAAGTTGACCACATAGAATGCCTATGCATTGCAGCTTTCTCTACATATTCAACACATGATTGTGACCTTGCACACAAAATATTGGTGTTAAACACGGAAAAAACATAAAATCAATATCAAAAGTTACATAAGATTAAGAATCGTAAATAATTGCCTCAAAAAGAAAAGGTAAAAATTTAATTTTAGAAAACAAATTTAAGTTACATTTACCAGAAAATATCACCAAGAGCAATGGGCAATATAATATAATCTATGAGAAAAAAATGAAGATATAAACACAATTCTGCCTATAATGTTTTCTATTTCAACCAAAGAAAATTTGATTCAGACTAAACCTTATACTGCATTAAAAATCAGGGTGTTACCGATCATGTTCAGTTTGATACATCATTTTAGCCTTAAGACTTGAGTACAGACTAAACCATTTTTCCCAACTCAATTAAAAAACAAAACCAAACAATGAGTTCTCAAGGAATTACATAAATCAAGACAATGTTCTAGGATGGTTTCAGTTTCAAACCATAGTTTGTTGTGTCTCAGATAATAAGATTATAAGAATAACCTGCAAATTTTTAATACACTAAAAAGCTACTGTCCAATGGTGAGAATAATTTTAAACAACAATAAACATGTCATGAACCAACTATCCAAAAGCTTAAGCAGTTAGGTGAAGACACGTGAATGGTTTTACATTACATTTCCAACACATTCCCTCATACAAGAGCCCTTTGGGTATGAAGCATGGTCACACACACACAAGTTCAACAATCTTGAGCTGAAATTGCAGTTCTTATAATAGAACAGAGGTGGAAAGGATCGAACTCTAGACTACTTGGCCTTAGAAGCTCTAATATCATATCATTAATGGACTGGGTACTCCGCCATAAAAACTAACTCACAAGAGGAAGATTGCCCAAGTCTTATAAGGAGTATTCTGGTCATATTCCTAATCAATGTGAGACATCTTAACAAAAGATAAATGCAACATCCAATGTAAATAAGCTACATATTGCTAAAAACTCTTAGTATCTTTGTAATTGTAATATAAATAAAATCCTGTATGTAAATATATTGATGTTGAAATATTAAGGGATGGGAAGGGAAAATCAGAGTAGAAAAAAGAAGGAATAGGCATGGAGGGAGGAAACAGCACAGTGATACTCAATTCAATCACAAATTCAAGTCAATAAGTCTCCAAGTATACAGATATCCCAAAGTAAGTAAGCCCAAGTTGATAAACAATTGACCATGTAACCTAAATTACTAAAAACCCCAAATAACCCAATTTTATTATATTTAAATAAAAATAAATAAATTTAAAAAAAAAAACTCAACCTGAAAAATACAATAAATTCTAAATTTTTAATTCTATAGTCTAACCAAAATATTGTATGTTCTATGTTCAGTTATTCCAATCCCATGCTCCCATCACATCTGTATATACAATATGATTGAGTTATCTAACCTCCAAAATTGTGTGCAAACTGTACAGTAAAAAAACAATGGGTGAGCCTTGTGGTCAGGAGGTTCAAATCCTGGAAACGGTGTACCCACTTACAGAGGTAAGGCTACATAACTCTATCCTCCCTAAACCCCACTTGATGGGAGCCTTATAGCCTGGGTCACCTATTTGTACTGTAAAGAAACTGAACTGAATCACAGTTTGATATGGTTTATGTAGTTTAGTTGGGTTTGGTTTCTTTTACAGACCCACCAAAACTTGTCATTCAAAAGAAACTAAATTACATGGACTTTATCAATTACATCTCCAAATTTTGAAACCTGCTACAAATCAGACAAAGTAACATATTTTACCTAAAATTTCATATTACCTGAGGTCCTTCTGCTGAAGAAAGATTGGCCAATATAATATCTGACAACAACGGTATTGCATATTTGTCCAAGCAGTCTTCATGAATACATTTGCTGATGTCACATACATCCATGATTCTGATTCATAATTAAAATGTGTTTGAAAAAACTGAAGAACAATATAGAACATGGTGGAGAATGAAGCCAATAATTTGGAAAATAGATGCCCCATGACCACAAAAAGCCTGAAAAGTCACTACAGATCATCAGAGCTTGAAGATCAACTGAGCAAAAGATGGTGCGTCAATAGTTAAAGTGTGTACATGGAAAATATGGGAAGCTGACTCAAGGATCTTCTTGGGACCAGGTGTGTCTCAAAAATTCTTTTAGCAGCAGCTGTGCAATTAATTGCAAGAATAACAGTATCCTGGGGTGAAATTTTGAAAAGGCAGATTAGCAACTAGGAAAAAAACTCTGTATACACAAATATGAATAAGGTAAATTCCATTACCAATTCATTGAATTGCTGCTTTTTATGAAGCTCATCGACCCATTTAGGATTTTTAATGGAAGCTTTAGCTTGCTCATTTGAACCCAAATGGCATAAGGAGAAATGATGAGCACCATAAGAGGGTGTTTCATAAATTATAACCTACAAGTGGTTAAATATGATATATATCTGTTCAAGAGATGGATAAAAGTCCTGAGAAATCACAAGTACTTGCAGAAAGGCAAGTAAGAAATAATGACTTACATACGTGAACATCATATTGTGACACAATTAGTCCATTCCAATGAATGTGATGCAATTTTGGAAGCCTTTGTATTCCTACATCATTCTGTTCAGGAGAATCAAACATGAGCAGGACCCGATTACTATTTCCAAGAATATATTGGCTACTTTTCCTCAATGAACCATCTAACTGGAAGCAACGGCAACTCCTACAGTTATTCTTTCTATCTGTACTTTCCTCTTCCAAAGCATTGCCATACTCAGAGAACTTCTTTTTGTCATCTTCAATCTCATTCATCAAACTATTACTAGTAGTAGGGTCAGTAACACACAGACCAAGTACAGAGAACTTGGACTTATCTTCAAGAAATGAAGGCATGATCCCACATGTGTCATGAATGATCCCCTAATAGAGAGTGTAAGTTCATAATGTCAATTATCCTCATTAGAATGGACCATTCCAGAAACCACCTAAGACAACTTGTATGAAAGAATCATTGAAAGATTAACAGTGGGATTTTTCCAACCACAGTCGTACTGTCATATAACCAAGATTTTCACAACGAACGCAAACAAAGTAGTTATGCACCATTCAAGTGTGAATAAATATCCATCCAAATCAATTTTTTCCCATTATACTTCATATATTTTTTCTGCAAATGTATCAATATCCTGAAATAAATTTTATACACATGGACCTAATATTTAGGTTAAACTCAATCAAGATACTAATACCTTACTGAATATTCTAAGAGGCAAAATGGAAAATGTTCATTTCCATTTAAACTTAACAAGTCTTGCAGGAATTTGAATACAACAAAAAAAATTTAATATCACAAAAAAGGAAACCCAAAACTTCTGCAACTAATAGTTGTAACAAACATATAACCAATAAATTCATTGCTGCTATTGTTATTTCATTTGCTTCAATCCAAACTGCAAGCAAGGAAAAGGGACTATGAACTCAAATTCAGTTTTATACCTCAATGCCAGGACTAGAACTAGGAAGCAAGACTTCATTGCAAGTAAAGGCTACAATAATGTCAAGGGATGATGGTGAGCAGGTGACAAACCACCCTAGTAAAATACTAGAGGATGATTCTTGATTTGATAAAAGTTGCTTTGGCCACCAAAGCCTACAATGTCTTCTCATCTTCCTCTTATAATCTTCACATAGACTAAGTTACTATTCATGAAGTCCCTGCAATGGACAGAGACAAGCATGTGTTTACTCCATTAAAAATTCTCAGATTAAGAAAAAGATGCAAATTAAAAATCAATTTATGTAATAAATTAATAAAAACATGGAGAAGATTTAGATGGAAGTATAGGACATATTATGTGTTGTACTTTACTCTTTTACTTTATAAAGGAACATTACACCAGGAATTACACCTCAGTATATCAAGAAATAGCGTCAATCAACAGAGAAACTATCTCTGAAATCTATTGGACTGGACACAGTGAGTTTCTCAATATAAAAAGACTGCATAAATTTAACATTGAAGATCCAAATTTTACAGAGCAATACTTCTTATTAAGAACATTTAATATGCAAAACAAGATACAACAATAGAATTCTACTCTCATCATAGGAAGAGCCACAGGTCATCAACAGATAGGGTTAAAAATAGATAAGCAATCCATCCATAGTTTTGTAGAATCTCCCAATTATGTTGTACTTACATAGTATCTACACTCCATAATTTTACTTCTAAAACTGTTATCAACTTAATTTGTTGGATGTGATAATTAGATATCTGAGTTTATATTTGAATCCAAAAAATTATCTAAATTATTTTTATATCATATAGTATAATCTCTTTTAACCATATTGTTGACTTAAGCCCACTTGCGAATATGTACAAGGTCTCCATAATGAGAAGAGCTGAATTGGAGACCAGCTTGGATTGAGAAAAGGACAACTAAAGGGGTGAAAGCCAGATCACCGAACAATTAGAACAAGAGTTTGTTTTAAAGAAGGGACACATGTCAGGTGATCCAAACGTCCAAGGAAAATGCTAAGTGAACTCTCAGCTGAGAGATTTCATTGAAGTGAGCGGTAATATAATATCTAGGAAGTGAATGGAGGGTTCAAATTCTGTAATCCTTTTCCCAAGTCTCTTCCTTTCTAGAACTTGTCATCAGTCTTTCTCCTGATCTTATTCTTCTTGTCTTTAGTTTTTTACCCCCTGGATACTAGAAATAGTGACTTGTGCTAAATGCCCAGTCCAGGTAAAGTAATTGACTCTGAATAGTCCAAACAAACAATGATTGAGGTGGAATTCAGCATATACAAACCACAGACACTAGCTTTCCATTTTTGGTTGCAGGTCTAACCAACCCGCTATTAAAGATATAGTTAAAAGAAATAATAGAAAAAGAACTCAAGTATAAAGATTCCCATTAGGACAGAAACCGAAACAAAGATATTATAGCCACCTTTGATTGTAAAGATGTGTTTGTAGCTAGCTTTCCATTTTGGTTGCAGGTTTAACTGACCAGCTATTAAAGATATAGTCAAAAGAAATAATAGAAAAAAGGCTCAAGTATAAAGATTCCCATTAGGATGGAAACCTACACAAAGATATTATAGCCATCTCTGATTGTAAAGATGTGTTTGAAGCTAGCTTTCCATTTTTGTTGCAGGTATAACTGATCTGCTATTAAAGATATAGTTAAAAGAAATAACAGAAAAAGAGCACAAGTATAAAGATTCCCATTATGACAGAAACCTACACAAAGATGTTATAGCCATCTCTGATCATAAAGATGGGTTTGAATTTCCGTTTAAAACAATGTTCAACATGAATCCATTCTTTTTGCTCAGTCACGTTCAATTGCCCTGGAACGTGTGTAAACTTAAAAGCAAACACACTTAAGTTGTGTTTGGATATCCATTGAGACTCAAACGGAAGACTCAAATCCATACTCTCACATGCTATTACATTAAACAGACTTTGAATGTGCGGAAAACAATAAACCAAACACGCATTTGCAGGGTCCACAACAGAAAAGTACGTGTCTAGTTTAAATGAGTTGAACGGACATTTGAACATTTTTAACGTCAAAACAAGCATCCTTAAGAGAACCAGTTGAATAATTCAAAGTACATAATTTAGGTGTTGCTTTGCTCGAGTTCCTTATATATTGATATTGGTACCTTCATTAAGAGATGGTCATAAATTTTGTTATTTGAAAACATATTCAGAAAACACAGTTACCAAAGCTTCCAACGCTATCCGGTAGCTTATTTACGCAAATAAACACTCGCGCGTTAACCTAACAGCCAATAAACACACACACAAACACAATAGTCTTAAACCTAACAATTGATAATTAAATTATAGTTAATTAAATGCTGCAATCAAAATTCTTCTCTCTTCTTTATTTAAAAAAAAATTGAATACAAATTTTTGACAACATTACGCAAACGTCTAATCAAGAGAAGCCGGATAATTGAATGGCACTAGAGCAATTACTGAAGCTGCGTGAGTCAACACTGAACAAAGGATCTGCGATTGCTCTAAGTAGGGTTTGGAGGTTCCAAATTGTGGTTGCTACTAGCGAGGTTAAAAGCATTGCAAGAAAAAGCAGAGACATAAAGGTAATTTAAACTGCACGATCTCTATAAATGTAACTGCAGAGAGAGAGAGAAGAGAGACCTGAGCTTCGATGAAGCACCACCGTAGAGGGCGGTGAAACGATGGCCAGCGAGACGGCGCGGAGTAGCAGACACTGCGAGGCCGAGTGAGAGCGAAAAAGCTACAGACAAATAAATTGAACTTGCCCTATGGAAATGAACATTCAGAACGGAACAGTGAAAATTATTTATTTTAGAAAATAAATTATTTGTAAATAAATTATGTATTTGTAATAATAGATGAAATTTATTAAAAAATGAAAAAACAATAAGTTTATGGTTATTTAGAATGATTTTTTCTACTTAAAGTTAATTTATTACGTAAAAATTATTTTTAATTTAACTTAAAATTGTTTTTAATAAATTTATTAAAACAAAAATTATTCTAATAATAATTGATTATGTTTATAAGGAATTGTTAAAATAATCTAATTTTTATATTTTGTCTCAACTAATTCAATAATTTACATTCTTTATGAAAAACATGACTTGGTTTTAATTTTAACTCATACGTTAATTCAAATAGACTATTGTGATTCAATAAATAACATTTATAAAATTGAGTAGTTGGGCAATAATTTTCCGACAAAAAAGTGAAATATTTTATATTTTTCGTAAAACTTAAATAAATGAAAAATAAAAATAAATCAATTTAATCCAATTTCACTTTACAAATCCATAAATCACACGGTTACAAGTAGGGATGGTAAATATACTCGTATCCGCGGGTAATACTCGAACCCGTCCCGACTTTGACGGGGAATACCCGGTTTAACCGGCTACGAGTACGTGTACGGATAAAACCCGATATATTAAATCGGGTACGGATACGGGTACGTGTATGTACTTACCTGCCCCGTACCCGTCCCCGTTCTCATTTTTAATTTAATATTCACTTTCAATTTAATTATATTAAAAAAAATTAATATTTTTTATGTGTGATTATTTATTATAATATGAGATAAAGAAATAACCTAAGTATAATTATAATATAATAAAAAAATAATTTAAAAATATCATTTTTTTTACAAAAAATAAAAAAAAAAAAAAATTGACTGGTATGCGTATACCCAATACCCGACGGGGACGGGGATGGGGATGAAAATTTATACCCGAAGAGTATGGGGACGGGGATGGGGATGAGTTTAACTTGCAGGGACGAGGCGGGTATCATGAAACCCGTACCCGCCCCGCCCCGTTGCCATCCCTAATTACAAGATAAGTGACTTATAAAAAATATAGATCAAGTGACACCAACCTACTTACGCTAATTATTTTAAATAAATCAATTTTACAACTTTAAGTAGAATAATTTGGTCATTAAAAATCTTTCATTTTTTTTATTATTTCTAATTATTCTGAAAATTTATATAGTTTAAATATATTTTTAATTTTTAAATTTATTATAAATTTGTTTTAAATTTTTTATTTAAAATTATTATTTTTAATTAATAATTTTAAAAAAAATATTTTAATACCTCAGATCATAAATAACATATTTGAAATAAACTGTTATATACTTATTTTTACTAATAAGGACACTAGTAAGTTTGAGTATAAGAATTAAAATAATTTTTTAAAAAATTTATAGGAATTAAAAAAGTCAGTCTTAAAATTAAGAGATTAAAAATAAATTTATTTTAAATTTGATAGATTAAAAACATATGTAAGTCAATTTATATTTACATATAAATGGAGAACGAGTAAATCAATCATTATATCAACCATTAGATATTAAATATTGACTATTATATTGTGTGAAAGTATTTTTAAGAGATATTCTTTAATGAGAGTAGTTTTAGAGATTATTGTAACCTCTTACCTAATTCATTTTTTTTTAATTATCATATCAGTGAATGAAATAAATTTTAATATTTTTTAAATACATTATCATTAATCAAAAATAATCTAATGTCACAATATAAATTATTTATTTTAAATAAAAGTATAATTTACGTGTTTGAAAAAACTACTTATACAAATTAATTTAAATATTTAAAATATAATATTATTTGTATATGTTATTTATTATAAAATTTAATTATGTAATAAATATTTAACATATATGATATATGATGTTTTGTTGGATTGAAATTTAAAATATATATATATATATATATATATATATTTTTTATTTTATTTTTGTCATAAGAAAATTGTAAATTTTTAAAAACTATATAAGAATATAATGACTTATAAAGAAGAGAGAGAAAAAAGTAAATAAAATATTTTAAAAAGTAAAAGTTATTCATGAATTAGATTTTTTATACTTTAAATAAATTTGATGAATTGAATTTTTATGTGATTTTTAATGGGTGTAAATGAATTAATAACTTATTTTTATCCGATCCATTATGATCCGTCTAAAATATTATCAGATCCATCCATTTATCATTCCCAATTAAAAGAATCTCTAAAAACTCTCTCATTAAAAAAAATTCCTAAAAATACTTTTATGCAATATAGTCATTCGTGTTTTATATATAGTGATTGATGGTTGAGACGTGTATTATTATTTTAACAAATCATGTATTACATTTTTATTTTTTTCATTCAAAATTTAGAATATATATCAATGATTTAATTAATTTGTTCGATTATCTGACCTAACCTGGCCCGCTTACACCCTAACAACAACAAACAATTATGAAAAAAGGAGCAGGGTAATAGGTTGCATTTGCGTGGAAGTGTGAGTCCCTAAATTTGTCCTATGGTGTGAGGTTTCGTTCTCCTTGTTGGGTCTCTTCTTTCTCTTTATCTTTTTAGGCTAGGAGGAAATGTGTGACTATGTTTTGATTATTGGGTCATTGATTTGACTAAAAAATGTCACTTAAATATACAAAGTAATAAACATACAAGATAATTATTTTTTGTGGAATTTGATTCCGAAAATCGAATACAAAAAAATTTTAAAGTATGATTTGAAATCTTCCAAGACTGTGTGGATTTTTTTATTCAAACTAGCAATCTATTGGTTTTCAACTTGAAATAAAATAGAGAGAGAGGGAGATTTTGCATAAATGTAAAATAGTAAGAGGTTGGAGAAGAAATTGAGATAAAAAAGTGAAAATGTTAAGTTTGGAGAAGAATTGGAGATTGAGAAGTGTAAAGTTAGGTTTAAAGAAGAATGAGTAGGGAGAAAGAGATTGAAAACAAATCTAAATCACTATAAAGGAAATTATGGTTGGTAACATTGTAGTAACTTATTGATTTATGAATGTTACTAGAATTTAAGATACATAAGGTATTTATAAGTTTGAACTCTTACTATATGATGCAACCTAATATTTATAGAAAACAAGTTGTAGCTACCCCTAACTACCAACAAAGTTTGATTATTGATAACTTGTGTCTTCAGTCTCCATCGTTGATAATAGTTATGGTGTTGATTCTCCAAATGATCGAATTTCTATTGTAGCCTTGTCATGGTGAGATTAATTGGAATATAATCTTATAACTTTTAGTTAAAACAATACACAAACAACATGATCCAACACTTTTGTCAAGATGCTCTTAAAAATTTATTTTTTTATATTATCAAAAAATTATAATTATAATAAAAGCTCCCTAGTCAAAAGATAAATAAAAAAATTTATTTTTGAGCACAATTAATCCAACATCAATATTGAATTTTACCTAACCAAACTTTGGTTCACCCATTTTGAAAGATTAGTTTTTGATACTATTAAAAAATTGTGATATTAACAAAACTTATTTTTCTTAAAATACCATTTTTTGTACTATAAAAATTATGATATCAATAGAAAATCCCAGTATTTATCTTTTGATTAAATAAAAAAAAATACTATAATTTCTTTTAAAGTAGAATCAATCCAACATTAGTATTGGATTTTTGATTTTGCCAAACCTTTTTAGTTTCAATTAAGATAACACCAACAATCAATTTTTTTTCGTCTCGAATGTCTCAATAAAACATGTTTCAATTAATCCGATACTGGTATTGATTTTTTTTGCTTTGATTAACACAACATTAAAAATCAAATATTTTTTTCTTATTAATACTTCGATCAAAACATTAATTTTCAATTAATCCAACATTAGTATTGGACTTCTTGATCCAACTAAACATTGATTTATTAATTTTCTTGGCATAATTGTATAAAGAAAGTAATTGGACTAAAGATCAAGTATTGTAACATTTCACAACGAGCAATGTAAGTACTTCAAAAGTTTTAAGCAAAAAATTATAGTATTTATCTTTTTTCAATCTAGTCAAAAGATAAATACCAGGGGCATTCTGTTGTCACCAATATTAAAAAAATGGTATTTAATTTTTTTTTTTGACTAAGTGCTAGAAGATACTATTTGTGTATTATTTTGATTAAGTGTTAGAATATTATCTTCTAATTAATCACACTATGACTAGGCTACAATAAAAATCCAATCATTTGGAAAATCAATACTATTTGGAGGATCAAGACCATAAATATCATCAACAATGAAGATCAAGACAAAAATTATCAATGATCAAGATTTGTTGATAGTTAAGTGTAGTTATAACTTATTTATTTATAAATATTAGTTTGCATCGTGTAATAAGGGTTAAAATTTATAAACACTTAATATATCTTAATTTCCAATGATACTCGCAAACTAACAAGCTCCTACAATATTGCTAACCATCATTTCCTTTCTAGTAATTTTATATTTGTTTAAACTTTTATTCATTTGTTCTTTTCCAAACTTAACTTTTTACTTCTTAATTTTCATTTATTCTTCGAACTTAATCTTAATTTATTTTCTAAACTTTTACTAGTTTACGTTTTTGTATAATTTCTCTCACTATTCTATTTCAAACTGAAAATTAATAGGTCATTGGTTCAAATAAAAAAAAATTTATACACGATTTTAAAAGATTTTGTGTCCTACTTAAAAATTTATTTGCGTTTGATTATCAAAATCAAATTTCATAAAAAATAATAATATAAAAATATAAGTTAATGATTAGATGAATATAATTTATTTTTAATATAAATTATGGGTGTTATTTCTTTCCGAGATACAATCGACAAGAATGATATTGTATGATTATGATTTATGTATATATTTTTTTTGGCCGGAGCGGCTTTTAGTGGTGTATAATTGCTTTTACATGTCCTCTAACCAATCTTTCATTCGGCCACGCGAAGCAAGCCATGTGCGTTTAATTAATTATTGGGCTCTATCCCTTTTTATTCACAAAAAAAATTAAATTATTGGAAGATTTTTCATCGATGCTTCCTGGTTGCTCCCACGTCACCAGACATGGAATTGAACATTCATGAATCAAATAGAATTGCAAGATGACAAATAATAATGCCTTTCAATAATTATCAAGCACACGGTATCTCTCTTTTTAAAAAAAGCATTCAAGATGCAATCATGCTGAAAAAAGAGCTCATGTTATATCCAGCATATGATTCTAAATGTTTAATCAAAACTTTAATTTGTGATTTCAATTTTAATTTTAGTCAATATTTTTACCAACTGATTTTAGTTTTTGGTAAACGATGGGCCTAGAGCACAAGGAAGAGAAAATAGAGGTCCATAGAACCCATCATTCACTGGTTGGATGATAAGATGTGACAAATTTTCAATTGGTTTGAAGAAAGGAGATCTCTAATTTTCTCATGGTATGTGCGACGTACCATTTATCGAGCAGTGATAATATTTTCATAAATACTACGATTGGGTACAAAAGCTCGTCTGACAGGGAGAAATAGTCCCAGAGATGATTGGTTTCAATATATTATATCATCATTCACTTCGATAATTATTTTAAAACTAACATTGCATAAGGAGAAAAGCCTTAGCTGGTTTAGAAATTGTTGTAAACTTTTGAGATAAGACAAACAACACATGTTAGACTTAGTGTTACTGCCAAACTTGTCTCACAAGCGCTTTAAGCCATGGTATAGAAAGGAGTAGGATAGCCACGAGGAATGATTTAGGTATTTAACTAATAAAATATCCTCCACCCAACATGCTTGCATAAAAGAATTAATTAAAATATCTGTGAAACACTTTTAGTAAATAAAGCAATTATGTCAACCATAAGCATGTTACACAATGCAAAGGGTGCAAGCTCTAAGTTTTTTCACATTTTTTGGATAATTTCATGAATATTAGCCTTATTTATTTAATTTTCACGACTACATTGCGTGGCATTCACTGGTATCGTTCCGCGTATTTTGGTTGACTAGCGAGCGCAAGTTTCCTCTGCTAAAATTGCGTGCGTTAAATTTGGATGGTTACTTATGGCACCGTAACAAAGCGTAAAAGCATTATTAACCGCAGAAGTAAAAAAACGAAACATAAAAGAACAACGCTATTAAACACGTCAAAGGGTCAACAAATACGGGCAGGATTACGCGCACAGTTGAGTTGACATTCACCTCTGCACCGTTGCGTCCGAACCAAGACGCACACTGGACGGGGCCTTCACCAAACCTACCTCCGTGGGTCCCACTCTTTTTTCCCGAACCGCAGCTTCGGACTGATCCTTTCGTTTCGCCCCCTCTAAATTGCGCATTCGCGACTCGCCTCCACGCGTGACTCGTCCTCAGCGAATTTTCTTAGGTATTTCTCTTCTCTCATCTACCATCTTTGATATCTTCTCCGCGATTTCTAGGGTTTTCTCTTTTCGATTTCGTTTTTCCTTTCTTTCCGTTTGTCTTTCGTGCCTGAAGGAGAGGAAAAAATGTAAAATCTCGTGCGATCGGTTTTCGCTGCCGCTCTTTGTTTGCAATTGCGCGAAATTCGTGTTTTGTTGAATCATCTGCTTGATCGGTGGCCGCTGATCGGAAACCTATGGATTTGTTTCTTCCGTGTTTTGATTTCTAGGTTTTGTAATTTCAATTAGGCGACGTTTCTTTTTCTCCGTTTGTTGTTTGAATAATTTATTTTATTACGTATGAAAATAAATAGATCTTACTCACAGAGTCAAAACAGAAATGATTTTCAGTTTTTTATTTGAGATCTGACTTTCTTTTTTTTTTTTTAACGTATGATTCGATTTCTGCTGTTCCGTGGAAAATATTTCGGAGAATAACCAATCCTAAACAAAAACATAGCTACAAATATCTTCAGATGGTGAATCAGGATTAGATCACCACATTTTATTTCCGCACCGTCCATAATTTTACCGAAATTTTTTCGAAAGAAAAATCTTGTACATTTGTGAATTCAACAATTCAATTAAATAATGATATCACCTAACGTAGATTTTTGAATTTAATGTGATTTGGTGATGATCCGTGTTTATGCTCGAAATTGTGATAATTTGGTGTTTGGTAGGTTGTTTATAATACTCATTCGTTGCTGACAGTTTTGTTGAATTGCTTTTGAGGTAGAAGAACAAGGATCAGAATCGTTGAATCAAGTTTAAGGAAGATGGCTTTAGTTTCTGGAGGAGGATCGACACTGAACCCTAATGCCCCTCTTTTCGTTCCAGCTGCATTCCGCCAAGTGGAGGATTTTTCTCCGGAATGGTGGCAGCTGGTGACGACGCTGACATGGTACCATGACTTCTGGCTCAGCCAGCAACAGGATGTTGGTGACAACTATTATAGCAACGGTTCTGAAGATGATGGGTTTGTAGGCCATGATGTGGTTGAATTGCTTCCTGATTCCTTTGATCTTGTTGGAGCTGTTGAAGAAGATCCTGCTGTTTATGAAGAACAGCTTGAAGACTTCATGCGATTTTCTCGTGAAGCCCATGGTAAATTAAGGGGTTGAATTCAAAATTCAAATTTACAATTATTATGCATGTTAATGTTAATGATGCAAATATGCAGTTGGTTTTGTTTCACTAACTGGGGGCTTTAATTTCTTATGTAGAAGAAGCTTATTACAAACTAACTGCATGAGCCAGAGATGAACCTTCTGATTTCAACTGCATCTACCACCTTAGAGGCTGAATGCCACAGCCTTAGCTTGCGGTCATTTAGCTACTGCTGTACCATGTTATTCCATAGCTTCAACTTTCTGTTAACTCTTGTATAGCAAGGTTTCGACCTTCAATCTATCCTTCTCTTGCTTCACCAAAATATGTGGTGTGAATAAGGGAGGAGAAAGATGAAAAAAAGAATGTGAATCTTTCATTTACTCATGTTTAAGAGCTGCTACAAGTATTCAGATTACAAAATTGAAAAATTAGAAGAAAAAGAAACTTCTTTGTTGGGATTTGTTTCCTCAAGGCTTTCGCTTTACTTTAAAATAAAATGGACACATTCTCTTGTCTCTGATAAAAATAAATAAACAACATAATATGACGCTTTCAACTGCGTAATTGCCAAATTTAAAGTAGCGTTCGACACGCCGGCTGTAATTTTATAAACTTGTTGACGTAAAATTCAAAGTAGTGACCATTTAGTTTATAGTTGTATAAAATTGATTTTCAATTGTTGAAAGTGATTGGGTTACGAGCCTAAATCAAATCTGAATCATATATTTTATCGAAACATGTATTTTTCATCATAAAGTATGAGGACTGATTTCACTAATCTGTAGAGATGTAAGACTTTCATTTCAGCTAAAACACGACAAGACCATGTCCAAGAATAATCAACACAAATAAAAAATTGCAATTTCCGACACATTTCTTTTGAAGTGCAAAGGTAATCAATACGCAAAATTTGAAAGACTACCTCCTATATTGCATGTATTTACCTTTTTATGTACATCAAAGAAGCAGATCCGGAGTTGTATTTATCTGTATTTGTTGGTTGGGGGTTATCACAGCAACTAGTTGAGAGAAACGAGTGGAAAAGCTTGAGTTGTAAACATGTCATTGCCTCTACAACACGTTAGTTCTGTTACATTGCATTCTCAATGAAAGGCAAAATTCTTTTCATGCAGACAGCTCTGCCCCTGCCCCCACGTATTAAGTATCCTCATCTTCAAGTTGTTTCTTTCTTTGATCTTCAAGTTTAGTTTGGTAGTCAATAGCTTCAGAGGTGGCTTTTGGTAACCAAAATCCTAGCTTCTCAAGGAACGGTGCCCGGTCAAACACCAAAGGTTCTCTCAAACTTACTTCAATTCCATCAAAGCTCCACAATTTCGTGGTTGCTTCACCTTTCAGACCCAATGAGAACCAACCTAAACCCGCTATTTATACGTCTATGCCGTTGACATCCCAGCTAGATCCAGACACTTTCACTTACCTTTCTTCCCATGTTCCTAATTCTGTAGCACGGTCGTTGCCAATGGGAGGCTTCAATAAGAATAAAATGAAATATAAATTAGTGAAAACATATATAAAAGGACATTCGAAGAAGTTTATGTTCATTAGTGATTTAAATTTGTAACAATTAATATATGACCTTTATTCATAGGCTGTAACCTATAATAAATAAATAGTTTGGGCCGTATCTTATTGGTATACTCTTTGAGGCAGAACATTAGACATAATGAGCTAGTACCCTTGAGGCCACAAGCGTCTGTGGACCTAATCTCAGAACATTAGGCATAAAAGTGTTTAAAGGGATCCCGACCCTTTGCAAATGGTTGGCTTTTGTAACGATCAAATTTCTCATAATTTCTGACCCAATAAGCCAATAAGTTTTCACCAAAATCACAATATTTAGGATTTGTTTAGATAATTTTTTCTAAGAATACTTACAGGAGAAAAAATTAAGAAAGAAAAATGAAATGAGTTTCTTTGTAAATTAATTTATAAAAATTTTCTTATTAGCTTTTTTAAAATCTTATTTTTAATTTATGCATGAGTTAATTTTAACATATTTTTTTTAAATTTTTTTCCTTAAAATACTTTTAGAAAAATTAATTTATCTATTTGAGTCACTCATCCTATCAATGACTGCTCAAGATAATCTACGGCAAACTCATTTCTCAAGACAATGTTAAGCTCCTTCAATTCAAATATCTACTCAATATTAATCCAAGTGTGATAGTTTTTTCTTCTTCTTTTTTTTGTTAATTTGGATTTGACAAAAGGTGTTGTTTGAGTATAACAATTAACGGATCTCACTCAACGAGTCAAAACAGAAATGATTTTGATTTTTATTTATTTATTTGAGATCTGACTTTTTTTCTTTTAACTTTTACGTATGATTATTTTCGCCTTCATGGAAGAAAGAGTTGGGAGAATTACCAATTAAACAAAAAAAAATTGCCACAGATATTTAGTGAATCAGGATCACTACATTTTATTTTTACACCTTACATAATTTAACCAAAAATAATTAAGAATTAATTTATATTTATTGTACATATTATTTATTTATTTATTTTAATGAATTTTTAAACATACGGTTTAATAAGTTAAAAATCAACACCTATACATTAAATACAAACAACTATTTTATATCAAAACACTTTTAAAGAAGATTTTTAAGATTCTTTTTTTAAAATTTTTATCTAATTTGATATTTATTTATTATAATTAATTATAAATTAAATATTAATATTTTAAATTTTTTTATTAATAAATAAAAATAATTTTTTTATTACGGATATATCATAAATCTAAAATATAATTATATGTTTAAAAACATTTATTTATATAAATTCTAAATACAATTTATATCTTTAAATATAATATTTATTTATATATATAATTTATTTTAATTTTAATCATATTTTCTAATTATTAATTAATCTGTACATTACTTGATAAAATATTAGTATATTTTTAAATAAGCTGATCAAAAGAAACAATGAATTGAATTATTGAAAGAATAGAAACATTTAAAATTAAAATAAAAACCTTAAAATTTAGAGTGACACGTAAATAATTTAACAGAAACTCCTTGTCTTGCCTTAACCTCTTCCCAGTTCTCAGCATTCGCGCTTTGTTTATCTCTCACACTTCACACTTCACACTTCACACTTCACACTTCACACTTCACACTTCACAGCCATGGCTATGTTGTTGCCTACAATCATTGTTCCTTCTACCAAGCTCGTAACCTTCCCCAACAACACGCAAGACCGTGCACTTCCAACTTTTCGTCATTTCACAGGTAAGCCCTTTCATCAATCAATCCTATCCTTTTCGCTCGTGTCAATTTGTGTTACTATCCTCTTCCATTTTCCGATACCCATTTGCGTTTTACGTGTCTCGAGTGTAGATACTAGCAAGCGCTTCGAGAAAGTGTCGTCCTTTATTGCTTTTGCGGTGAACGGTGACTCCACTCCCGCTAAAGCCACACCAAGGAGAGATAGTAGAAACCCCTTATTGAGTGAAGGGAGAGATGAGGATGAAGCTAGAGGACCCATTTGCCCTGGTTGTGGAGTCTTCATGCAAGATAAGGATCCTAACCTTTTGGGGTTTTACCAACCAAGGAAGGTCAAAGTGGAAGAGTTTGAAGAGGATGAGGATGATGATGATGATGATGATGATTATGATGATGTTGATGATATAGAAGAAGATGATGAAGAAGTGAGGTTTTTGAATGGAAGTGAGAATAAGCTTGGAGAAGAGAGTGAGGGTTTAATAGACGAGTTTGATTGGGATTCTGATGATTTGGAAGCTAAGTTACTGGGTGAAGATGATGAGAATTTGGATTTAGATGGGTTTGCACCTGCAGGAGTTGGGTATGGTAACATTACTGAGGAGTACTTGGAGAAGGTAAAGAAGAAGAAGGTGACCAAAGCTCAGAAGAAGAGGATGGCCAAGGAGGCTGACAAGGAGAAAGAGGAGGTTACCGTTTGTGCTAGGTGCCACTCCTTGAGAAACTATGGCCAGGTGAAAAACCAGACGGCGGAGAATTTAATACCTGATTTTGATTTCGATAGGTTGATTTCAACGCGGTTGATGAACCCTTCTGGGAGTGGCAGTTCCACTGTTGTTGTCATGGTTGTGGATTGTGTTGATTTCGACGGCTCATTCCCTAGAACTGCGGTTAAATCGTTGTTTCAAGCGTTGGAAGGAATACAGGATAACTCAAAGCGGGCCAAGAAGATGCCAAAGCTTGTTCTTGTGGCAACCAAGGTTGATCTTCTTCCGTCGCAGGTTTCTCCAGCGAGGTTAGATAGATGGGTTCGAAACCGTGCAAGATCCGGAGGAGCGCCTAAGCTGAATGGGGTTTATATGGTCAGTGCAAGGAAGGATTTAGGTGTAAGGAATTTGTTGTCGTTCATAAAGAATTTGGCTGGTCCCCGTGGGAATGTTTGGGTAATCGGAGCTCAAAATGCAGGGAAGTCTACCCTGATCAATGCATTTGCAAAGAAACAAGGAGCTAAAGTTACGAAACTCACAGAAGCTCCAATTCCAGGAACAACACTTGGGATCTTGAGAATTGCGGGAGTTTTGCCGGCTAAGACTAAGATGTTTGACACTCCAGGGCTTTTGCACCCATATTTAATGTCAATGAGATTGAACCGGGATGAGCAAAAGATTGTTGAGATGCGGAAGGAACTTCGGCCTCGGTCATATAGAATTAAGGCAAGTTACTTATTGCTATTGTCAGGGGTGCTTTTGTTTTCTTGCTTGGATTTTACTTGTGCTTTGTGCATGACCATAAGTTAAGAATTGAAAGCTAACAGAAATGGTTAAAGTTCTTGTTTAAGTGTTATGTTTGAATTTACTACTACATAACAGTTATGGCCTCTAGTTGGTATTTGAAGATTCTGAACTATAAATATGCTTACTGAATCAATACTACAGGGTTTTTTATGCACATTAGTATGTATTTTTCATGCTGGTTTTAATATACAGGTAGGACAGGCTATACACATTGGTGGCTTGACAAGACTTGACCTTGTTGAAGCCTCTGTTGAAACAATATATGTCACAGTTTGGGCATCACCAAATGTTTCTCTTCACATGGGGAAAATAGAAAATGCTGATGAGGTTTGGAGAAATCATGTTGGTATCAGGCTGCAGGTAAGCTTTTCCCTGTTCTCCTACCAGCCTAAATATGTCTATATTTTTTGTTTTACTGAGGAGGTTGAAAGCTGTATTTTTCCATAGCTTGGCCATTTTTATTTCATTTTGGTCATCTTTTCTGAGATAGAGTTATTTTAAAATCCCTAGTGGACTCAAGGGTACTAGGTCATTATGCCAAATGTTCTGCATCAAAGAGTATACAAATAAGATACGGCCCAAACTTTTTCTTTATTATAGGTTACAGCCTATGAATAAACGTCATATATTAGTTGTTACTAATTTAAATTACTAATGAACATCAACTTCTTCGAATGTCCTTTTATGCATACTTCAATGAGACAAAGATACTCAATGTGAGGAATGTAGGCTTGGCAAAATTGTTCTCTATTAGTGTTTCTTGTTAAGTGCTTGTTATCTATGTTTTCACTAATTTATATTTCATTTTATTCTTATTGAAGCCTCCCATTGGCAACGACCGTGCTACAGAATTAGGAACATGGGAAGAAAGGGAAGTGAAAGTGTCTGGATCTAGTTGGGATGTCAACAGCGTAGACATAACAATAGCGGGTTTGGGTTGGTTCTCATTGGGTTTGAAAGGTGAAGCAACCACGAAATTGTGGAGCTTTGATGGAATTGAAGTAAGTTTGAGAGAACCTTTGGTGCTTGACCGGGCACCATTCCTTGAGAAGCCAGGATTTTGGTTACCGAAAGCCATCTCTGAAGCTATTGGCAACCAAACTAAACTTGAAGCTCAAAGAAGGAAACAACTTGAAGATGAGGATACCGAATACGTGGGGGCAGGGGCAGAGCTATCTGCATGAAAGAATTTTGCCTTTCATTGAAGATGTTATGTAACAGAACTAACGTGTTGCAGAGGCAATGACATGTTTACAACTCAAGCTTTTACGCTCGTTTCTCTCTACTAGTTGGTGTGATAATCCCCCACCAACAAATTCAGATAAATACAACTCCTCGCAGAATAGGTGTCGTGTCTCAGTTGGTGATTTTGTAATTTTTTACTATTGAGATGAGTCGTAAGACCTGCTTCTTTGATGTATATAAAAAGGTATAATATATGCATTATAGGAGGTAGTTTTTCAAAATTTGCATATTGATTACCTTTGCACCTTAAAAGAAAAGTGTCGGAATTTGTAATTTTTTAATTGTGATGATTATTCTTGGACACGACCTTGTCATATTTTAGCTGAAATGAAAGTCTTGCATCTCTTAAGGAAGGGTGAAATCAGTCCTCATTCTTTATGATAAAAAATACGTGTTCAATAAAATATATGATTCAGATTGATTTAGGTTTTCATCTCAATCACTTTCAACAATTTAAAATCAATTTTATAAAACTATAAACTAAATAAACACTATTTTGAATTTTACGTCAAGAAGTTTATAAAATTACAGCTGGTGTGTCGAAAGACAATTTATATTTCTAAAGCATATAGTATATTTCTAAAATTACAAATTATAGTAAAGCATGTGTCAATTTCTTGAGATTCTGAAGTCTGTTTGTATACAACATATAGTAGAGCATGTATATATTTGTAAAGGTAATTTATCAATTTTAACATATAATAGTCTGTTGTATTGGTAATTAAATTACAGAATATATTGATTGATCATTGATGGAATATTTGGTTCTATAAGCAAGTTGATTGAATTTTGCCTATACTCTCCCTTTTCATCTTAGAAACCATCGGGCTTAGAAATAAAAGGAAAAAATGCTTCTTACGATTTGAGCTATACAACAAAGCTTAGCAGTGTTAATTAGAGAACTGTAGTAGTGTATGTATAATTACAGCTTAAATTATGATTAACTTATGTTTCGCAGGTTAGCTGCAATTACATGCTAAATCATACCTGCAGATACAGAATATGAAGAGATCCCACTAGCAGCTGTGGATGCATAGGTTAATGGTGCATGGCTGTATCACCTAACTTCATACTTTAAATTGATACTTCATAGATGTATCACCTAATATAATGCTTTATGCCAGAATTTTGGCTTTTATACTATGTTCATGTTGTAGATATAAGCAATTTGTATATGATTCTTATGAGTCTTTAAATCATTCTCCATAATTTTTTTCAATGGGGTGAATGGTTGATGAAAATTGTAGTAAAATTCATATATTTATTAATAATTTTGACATTCATGTCGGTTTAGATTTAAAATATAAGTGAGTAGAATTGAAAGTGTGTTTTAAGAGTGAAGTTCTACTATTTCTCACCGATATATATATATATATATATATATATATATATAACACTTACAAGTTTCCTTTTTAATAAGATAAGTTGAGATAAAATAGTTTTCCTTTACTATATGATAAAACTATTGTCTTATATAGAGATAATATCAACCTTTGAATTATCTTCTCCTTGTTAGAGACATTAATCTTCTAATGATTTATTGTCATCTTGAACCTTTAGATTTAGAATTAGATTATTCATTTACATTCAAAAGGATTGATTGAACTTTGTTGAATGTGAACTAGAGCTAAGTTAAATCTATAATAATATAAATTATTTGATTAAAAAAAATAAAAAAATATTATTAGATAATAATATAAAAAATTACATATTAATATGAATAACTTTTTTATGTATATCATTTTACTTTTTAACGAAATTTTTTTAAATAATATATATATATATATATATATATATATATATATATATTAGTTGACTCATTTGATGTATGAAGTTATTGGGTTTCCAAAAGGTATAGTTTTATTTTTTTTATGAAAAAAATAGATTCAAATTATGTAGTTTTGAGTATGAAGATTTGAAGTAGACTATTTTATCTTTAATAATACAGATATGCAGTTATAAATATATATATATATATACCTTTTGAATTTAACATGTATAATTACATTTATCTCATTAAAAGTGTGGGAAAAAAATTGAAAACTATCTTGAATTTAGTAGTATTAAAATATAAAGAAAAATAATTAGAAAGATATACAATTACCACACTTTAGGAGCCAAATTTCCCAATAATTTGTTTTTCCTTTAAATACTTATTTAGTTCATATATATTTTTTTTCCTGAAATTGCAATTAAATTTTAAATAACATTGCTTTCATGTTTCGCTTTGACAAAAATACCCCTGCAATTTGAGCACATTCTCGGCGCGCAAAGTCCCTTCAGCTTCTATATAAAGCACTCACCTCTCTGAAGTTTCTTGGCGAACGAAAACTCGAAAACTCGAAAACAGAAGAACGCATGGCGCCAAAACGAAAACCTTCGTCTCCAATCTCCATCGGTGATTCTTCAAACCCTAGAATACAATGTTTTGATTCCAGCGCTCACTCATAACTTCGTTTTCCACCTTCTCACTACGCAGGTAACTGCCAGATTACGGTCGAGGCCAACCGTTTCACCTGCAGCTCCGATGCAAACGGCGTCGTAATCTCTCTTACGCGAAGCGGAAGGATCAAAGTATCTGGTATTACTCGAATCATAAAAAACGCAATGCCGTTTACGTTTGATTGATTTGATTAACGATTTTACTATTGTTTTCTCAAACAGCAGTGGCTGCAGAACACGGGAACGCTTCTGAGGATTTTAGGTCCGAAGATAAAGGTAAAATATCACGTTTACGCGTGGTTCGTTGCAGCAGTAATCTTATTTCATTATGTAATTAATAGTATCTCGTAAATACTCATTAACGTGTTATATTTTCACAGGACACGAGTTTGTGCTAGTTAATCCTAAAGATGTTGATGGTATTAACAAATCTTACCTTCAGGTGATACCCTCTCTCCACGCATATTTATGTTTGATTGGGTAAATAGCTTAATTAAGTACTTGTTGAATAAGTTATTGTCCTTATTGGGTATAGAACTTAATCAAGTACCAATTGAATAAGTGCTTCGTAGTTTATATAAGTTGTAAGCTATTCTCATTGGTTATCCTAGAGGGCTCATTGAAATACGCTGAAAAACAATACAAGCTATTTTCATAAATTATCCCAAACGCCCTCACAAGTGCTCATGTCATAAGATAACAAATTTGCTGGGAATAAGCTATTCAAAGTGCGTTATTCATTTTTTTTATAATCTAAATTGAGGGAAAAAATAACCTTCCCATTCTCACCGTCTGAATTGTCTGTGAATGGGTTTGCAGGAAGTATTTCAGTTGTATACGACAGAGCTACCTGGAATGAATTATGCTGCGAATACGGGAAAACAATCGAAGTTTCTCGAGAGATGTGTGAATAAGGGGTATTAACTACATCTCATTCTCCTTCTCCTTTTTTCTCTTGCATGTGTATAATGTAACCATGCCATGTTTGTATTGCTGCTAGTTCATCAACTATGATTATTTTAACAGAATATTTTTTTCATAGGTTTGTTTATTTGATTTTGTCGACTTATTTTTACCTGGTTAAATTGTGGGTTTTTTCTTTGACTTCTTGAAAGTTTAAGAAGCTTTCATTTATCATTTGTATATTTTGCAGGAAATATCGAACACTAATTATGAAATCAACTTCTGTTGGAAATTCAGGAAAGGTATCTATATTTGCTAGACCACTTTACTTCAGTTAAAAATTGGAGCACGTTTTCTATCAGTGTTATATTTCTAAGCCTATATATTTTTGGTATTTTAGGGAACAACTATAAGTAACGTATGTTGCACTATCCTATCTTATAAATTAAATTTCAGGAAAATGCTTTTGGTCATAGCATGTTTACAAATTATAGTAAAGCATGTGTCAATTTCTTGAGATTCAGTAGTCTGTAATGTATACAGCATAACATATAGTAGAGCATGTGTACATTTCTTAATGACAAAATTTATCAATTTTAGCTCCAAGATTCTGTGGAGTCTGTTGGATTGGTAATCAAATTACAGTATATATTGACTGGTCATTGATGGAATATTTGGTTCTATAAGAAGTTGATTGATTTTGCCTATACTCTCCCTTTTCACCATAGAAACCATCAGACTTAGAAATAAAAGCAAAAAATGCTTCGTACTATCTTCTAATGCGAGCTATACAACAAAGCTTAGCAGTGTAAATTAGAGAACTGTAGTAGTGTATGCATAATTACATCTTAAATTATGATTAACTTATGTTTTGCAGGTTATAGCTGCAATTACATACCAAATCATCGCTGCAGATACAGAATATGCCGAGATCCCACTAGCAGCTGTCAATGCAATCTATCAACGGAAGGTCTTTCCTAATTTTCACATTTTTCTTCATCATTTCAGTTTCAAGTAATTTTTTCCTTTCCTTTTGAAATTTCGCATCTGGTGTCAGTTTCATGAAATAAACTTGCGATGGTTAATTGCAGAAACATTCTTTTGGTTTTTGTTACAGGATTATATGAAGCTTTAGTTCCAATTGTATTTTGCTTGTTTTTCACTTTTCTATCTTATATGAGTAGACAACTTCATGAGAGTTATTCTTAGTGAAAAAGATTAGTACAAACTAAAGAGTAAAAATTAACGTGATCATCTTGTTTATAGGGCTTCGATGTTTTGGAACTTCTCTGAATTTTCACGTTGAAGGCAAGATAATGCTTCTTAAAGAAGTTTCATGGCATACTGTATTTGGATGTTGTTTCTTCTCATTTATGTGCATCTCAGTTATATTGAACTGTGGCAACAAATATGGCATGTTAAACCTTTTTCTAATTCTCTTGCTCATATTATTCGTTCTGTGTTTACATGGTTTGATGCTCATGGTAATTATGGGTGCAAATATGGTTTCTATCTCATTTAAATAATAGTAATATCCTGCAGGGTTTTGGTCATCTGTTGTTTATAGAGCTACGGAACAGACTTCAAAGTGTTGGCATTCGTTCTATTTTCTGCTGGGGTGACAAAGAATCGGAAGGATTTTGGCTTAAACAGGTAATTTATAAATGAAATTCTATGGAAGCTTGAGCAGATCATATTGTACTCATTTTTTATTTATTGTATTAAATTATTAATGATTGTTATTTCATCCGAGTGTAGAATACTTGATAGATATGTGATCACCCTAGTATTCCATTTTTTTTTTGGCTTTTCAGTTACATATTTATGTATTGTAGAAAAAAAAAAAAGTTGACATTTATGCGAGGAAGCCAGTTTATATGGTTAAATAAATTGGCAATGGTATCATAATCATAATTTTGGATCGTGTAAAATATGCGCCCTTAGTTCTGATGTTACGCATGTTTCCCTTTTTGAATTGTAACTGCAGGGTTTTACAGAAATAGCACAGGTGGATGCCAAAGGAAGGGCCCGCAGGCTACCCGTAAAAGCTGATATTAGAAAATCTTTATGCTTCCCTGGTGGTTCAACTCTCATGGTTTGCCATCTAAGGAAAGAATTCTTAGCTGATAATGCTAACGCAGTGAAGCATTCCCCTTCACAGCTTCATCAGAATTCCGTTACATCTGCCATTGCTGGAGACGAGCAGCCTGAATTTTCAGGAAAATTACACGTAGATTTGAAATTTTCAGATAAATCTTCCCATAGAACAGAATCAGGTAAAAGTCAAGATGAAACTTTGGTGAAAGATGAATCGTCAATAGAATATGGCAAACTCAATGGTAGGGCGTCAATCTGTTTGTCTCCCATGCTTCCAGATGTGAATATTTTGTAATTTATAATTTAAACGATTTACTTTTTGGTAATCCGAAAGAAAAAGTAGTAAACGAAATATCTTTTATATGGACTATTTGATGTTTTTATGTACACCTTATACTGTAATCTCTTACTCTTCGAATAGGATTTGCCAGAGTAAATGACGATCGACAGGCCACTGGTGCAGAAAGTTCACAGAATGGAAATGATGCTAACGTGAAGTGTTGTTCTCAATCTACAAAAGGGGCAAAGAGGGCCTGGGAAGCCTCTTTGTCCTCATTGAAATCAAAAAGAGTGAAGGGAAGCCAGTTGGTTGACTATCAATCAGATTCTAGCTGCGGTTTTATCTTAGAGACTGATAAGGCCAATCCTTGTTTTGAAGAAGTCCCTCGTGATCCTTTGATTAAAAATAGTTCTGAAAAATGTGTTAGGGATAATTTGCATTTAGAGGCTCCAATCAACATAGAATTGCCATCAACTAAACAATGTTTTAGAATTATGTTGATGAATATTGCTGATGATGCTAAGAAAACACAGCTTACAAAGGTATGTTCAATTACCCAAACTTTTATAAATTCTTTGGTAAACTTAAACTGACGAGTAACACTTCTTTTTACCGTCCTTTAGAGACCTGGTCTTTTCCTTTTGAATGTATTGGCATTCTCTTTTAACTGATTACTTTTTGCTGCTGGCCGGAAAAAAGGCTTATTTGAAGCTTTCTATTTTTTTCTTCTAGTAATGGGATAGAACCTGGAAGTTAACTCAAATGCTGAGGTCTAGATATCCTTTTTTTCTTTTTACTTAACCATTATACATTTGTTATATATAGGTGATTGAAGACCTTGGTGGAACTATATCCTATGATGGAAGAATGACCACACACGTTGTCACAGGACAAGTGAGGAAGACTCTGAACTTCTGTACCGCCCTCTGTTCAGGGTGGGTTCAAAATAATATTGTCAAATTTCTGGGACTATATTTTGTTCAAAATAGCTTATAATCAAAACATGCCGTTAATGTTTCTATAGTCTACTACATTTTAGTATGTATTAATTTTGTTGATTATTTATAACCAAGTGATATTGTTGACTACACAGTGCTTGGGTGATCTCATCAAGTTGGTTAAAAGAAAGTTGTCGTGAAGGCAGATTTGTTGGTAAAGTGGAACAAGCTTTCTTATCTATAATTATTATTATTATTCCTGTTGCATTCATTCATTTTTTAAAATGAATTTGCAGATGAATTGCCTCACATACTGAATGATACGGATTATCTGCTGAAGTACAAATCTGATTTAAAAAGTGCAGTTTTCCGGGCAAAAGCTAGTCCCCATGCTTTGTTAAAGGGTTATAATATATGTATTGCAGCTCATGTTCAAACTCCCGCTAAAACACTGTCTGCAATTGTCAAGTCCGCAGGTGGTAATGTAAGTCATATTCTTTTTTTTTTTCTTTCTGAAACTTAAATTTAAGCAGACCTTAAACAGTGCTGCATCGGGCATTTCCTTCATTTAGACATGCTTAAAAGGATAAAGCATCTGAACATGAGTAATTATAGTCACGCGGTGTCAATGCTTTTAAAAAGGCCTATCTTTCATACATAAATATTCTTTAGGCTTTCTAATTTGGAGTTACTATGGATAAATCAGAAAATACAGATTTCACTTATTCTGGTGGTCCACCTTGGTTATTTTCAAAACACTTGTTTTGGCAAAGAAAAAGACTGTTGAAAAAATGAATTTAGTCAACCTAGTTTCAGGAATTAGCTCAGGAAGTTTATTAATCAAGGTAATGTCTGACAGTATATATTTATTTTGTCTTCTAGTTTTTTCTAACTTCATGTTTGATTATCTATACCCAATACAAAAGCTACGCAAGACTGGCTTCTGCTAGAATTGGATTTGGAAATATATTCCCGTTTGAAGTATTAGTCCCAACATTTTTCAAAACATGCATAAAGTTTACGAAAGCCCTTTGAAAGTTGTCAAAACGGGAGTTTAGTTACGTAGTGTGTTTGTTTTATTGTTAAAATTTGACAAACAGAAAAGATAGAAATAGTTATTTTATTTTGGTGTTTTGGAAAGCGTGTTTTTACGTTTTTGTTATAAAAACGATTTTCCAAACAACCACAAAAATCGACCTTGGTATTATACTTGCTATTTAACATGCGGATTTAAACTATTTATCTGAACTAATTACATCCGCTATCATTTTATTCACATAATATATCTATTTAAATTGTTATTCTGAAGCTCGATTGTTATCAAATTCCACTTATTTTTGTAATAGGTTATTAATGGACTCGAAAGGATAGACGAAACATCAAGAACAATCTTTGTGACGTGCGAAGAAGACACGGAAGAAGCAATGATAGCTGCAAAGAAAGGTATACGGACTTTCAGTAGCGAGTGGTTTATGAACTGTGTCATGAGACAAGAGCTTGACTTGGAGGCCTCCCAGTTTGCAGAGTCCTTATAAAAGGATGCGTAAGATCTGTGATCCATATGGTTTGGTACATAAGTATTTCCCCCTAGAGTTTCATCTATATAAATATTAAGATTATGACTAGATTTTTTTTTTATAAATAGCTGGTTAACAAATTTGTTCTCCGCAAGGGTGACTTGCCGGAATACTGCATCTCAAATTAGGTTTCGACGGATACTGTAAATAACCAAATAAGGCACGCATTGCCATGATATTTTATTTTGGATTTTGGTTGGGCCATTTTTCCAATCGTTTGCTCGGGCCATTTCTTAATTCTTTCTTTTTTATTTACAAAATATTGTTTTACCACGAATATCACTCTGATGTCCTTATTTATAAAGATAAAGTCTTATTAGATATAAGTTATAAATGTTTTTATAATTTATTAAAAATAAAAATATTTTTAAATATTTTTTTTCTTCAAAAGTTTATAAGAACTGAATGCTAGTTACCTCTGCAATCTGAAATGTACAAAATCTCAAGCCAACTGCTGTGAAAGGGTAATAGCAACCTGGAATTTAAGATTTAATCGAAACACTAGGAGTACTGCATGTGTATAAAGAAGATAGATTCCTGGTCTAATGACATGCAGTCGAAATAATTTTGTATAGATTCTAATTCATATACATAAGTTGGAAAATTATAAAACTTAGGGGTTTGTTTTAAGGTATTATATGAATTTTTAGGAATTATATTTTTAGTAATATTTTAACTGAAATGTTTTTGGATAAATTTAAAAAATGTGTATGGTTATTTTTGGAATATTTTTAAATTTTAAAATAATTAAAAAAAATTATAATTGTGCAAAAATATAACTTTTCATTTTCTGATGAGAATACTTTCTCATCTTTTAACATGGGAATAAAAGTTCATTCACTATTATATTTTTTAAGAAGTTACAAGTGCCAGAACAAATGTTATATTGCGTACTTTTCATACTTTTCTTGTCAATTATATCATCTGTCGATCAAATATAATTTTAGTTTAACTAATGTTTATGATTTTCATTCAGCAAGAAAATGCATGCATTTCACGGGTTATTACACTAGTACGTGTGTACAAATTTATATTAAAATATACTTGTTATTAGTATAAATGCAAAACTATTTTTTTAGATATAAAATTGGGTTAATGATGTTTTAGGTCAAAATGAATTGTATCTTGTGGAAGAGTTTTTTTTATAAAAAAATAGTTACATGGTAAAAATTATAAAATGCCATTTTAACTAGTTTATGTATTACTATGAGTGTGTTTGTTTTATTATTAAAATTGCCCAAACGTACGAAACAGAAAAGATAGAAATAATTACTTTATATTTTACCGCTTTGAAAAATATGTTTTTACATTTTCGTTAAAAAAGTAATTTTTTAAACACGCTAGAAAATGATTCAGTTTAGTTAAATAGAGCTCTAATAATGATAAGGAGATTAACCTTCGCATAAAAAAAATGTTGAAAAACTAGATAGTGTTTTTTATTATTTTAAATCCTCATGTTTAATATTTATCTATTGGTAAAAGTGTTTTCATTAGTCACCATTTTAATTGGTGGCTTGGGAGATTGGAGTTATTAATCTTTATATATTAAATATGAGTGTTTTTTTTAATCTTTTACGAGAGTATTTTTAAAGATTTTTTTTAAATAAAACAGTTTGTAAAGTTTTTTTAAACTTTTTATTTAATTTAATTATTTATTAATTAAATATTAATAGTTTAAGATAAATTATTAATAATTAAAAATAATTTTTGTTAAAATACAAGTTTTAGGTACTTTTTTTCTCTCGAAAAAGAGAGTTTATTTTTTTAAAAATAAACTTCTTATTTAATTTAGATTTTAATTATCATAATTATTTATAAATTAAAATTTATTATTTTAAAATAAATTATCAACAAATAAAATAATATTGTACTATAATATAAACTATTAATTATAAATTTAAAATATAATTTATATGTTTAAAAATATTTATTTATACAAAATTTAAATATTATTTATATATTTAAATATAATATTTATATTTATATATAATTTATTATAAATTTTAATCATATTTAATAAATATTTGATTTGTGCATTACACAGACTAAATACTAATATGTATAAAGTCTTAGATTTTAATTTTATTGTCATCGTTGTAACTAATAAAAATTATAATATTTTCTTTTTAAATTGAGATATGTATAAGGAAATATTAACCAAAATATGTTTTATAACTAAATACATCGTTAAATATAATATATTTTTATACAACATTTATTGAATAGATTATAATCATTATTTTTATTGTTATTCATATAAAATAAATTATATTTTAAGTGTATAAAATAATTTATTTTTATCACATAAATTAGTTGATATAGAATTGCTATATTAACTAGTAATTTCGAATCCTAAGTATATATGTACTAATGTGTGAACCTGTACCATGCATGAGATAAAATAATGATCAACACAAAATATTTTCACTATAAAATTTTATAATAATAAAGAATGATATTAAACAATAGAAATGTCATAATCTAAAACCTAAAACATAATTATAATTGGTATTTGACTGAAGAAAATAAAAGCGAATAGAAAATAGGCATGCAAGTGCAAGAATACATCAAATGTTACCCTTAACATCATTGGAAAGGTTGGTGTTACACTTTTTCCTATCTTATATCTGGGGATGATGAATATGTTTGTATAAGTAGCATGATAGACTTTCTTATGTGAACCATTTTAAGTTGGTTGAAATACATTATGTCTTTTAACATTTTCTGTACTTTAATCATGTCATCACTTTAACTAATTACTTTTTCTTGTCCTTCTTTACATAAGTTCCAAATTATTCAAGTTGTAGTCACTTACATGTAGATTAAAGAGATATTCTATTAGAAATAGTAAATTTTATACATAACGATAATGACTTAATATTTTAGTCGATTAAAAAAAAGACATTGATTATTAAAATTACAAAAGAAGTAACGATCATTATGATATGACAATGATACATTAAGATTAGAAGTTGAAAGATAGAGTGTAAAACGCTTCATTGCACACAACATGTGTAGTTGAGGAATAGGTTTTACTTGCATCATCCAGAATAAGAATTCTAATACCTTTTATTGATTTTACTTTAAATATTGTAATATACAATTGACTGTGAGTGAAAAAGAATCTTGGTAAGTGCAGTCTAACCATTAAAATAGATCATCCTTGACTTTTTATTCAAAGTCATTGCAAAATACACGGACAATGAAAATTTTCTTCTTTAAAACCTACGAGGGATTTATAGATTGGATGATATCAAATTCATTTTTATAATGTCAATTTTATGTCCAATGTTTTTCCAATTATTACAACCTATAGCAGTTTTACCAATTCATTCACCAACAATTTTGTACCACTACACAATTCATTAGTTTGTCAAGATTTTTAATATGAATGATTGGAACTTTAATATTTAGCTACAATCTATGATTTGGTATTTCCTTAAATCCTAAATCCTAAATTTTAAATTCTTTAAATATCATATAGATTTGATATGTCATTAAACGCATATTAAATATTACTCAAGAAATATTTTAGTTGATTAATCAAAATAATAATCAATTGAGTGGATGCTCATTGCTTTTTAGAAAGGAAAATTAGTTGATTACATTTTTGAATTAATCAATTAAAATTTCTTCAACATAATGAAACTTTAATAGATTATGATTCTTTTGAATTGATTAAAGTTATTCTAAACATTTTTTTTCCTATTTCCACGGGTTGCAAAGATAAAAAATAATGAAATTCATCATCTTTTTATTTATTAATTTATTTTTTCACCTTAATTCACTTATACCAAACACAAACTTATTTGGGGACATTCCAACTCTTTGAATTTATTTTGCCGATTCTACCTATAAGTGGTTATTGCATGAGTATTCCATTCGTTCTTCACCAAAGCCTCCCCACTAGCCAATTCTGCTATAAACATCATGCTTGTGTTTGATCCTTTTTGTTGTAGGTGTGGACTAGAGGAGGAAACAATCACTTGTTTGTTGTGTGATTGTGCCAAGGTGAGACAAATTTGGTCCAAACTTAGATTAGATGAAGGGTTCAACTTCTATACAATGACAAGAGATTTATGGATTGAAGCAAAGTTGAAACAACTTCTATACAATTGTGCTTATTGGTTTATTTGGAAGTCACAAAATATTTATCCATTTTTGTCGCGTTAATTCATCATACACGAACTAAATAAATTAACAAAGACATGATTTAGGATCAAGCTTAATAATCACTACTTTGGAAAGTCCTAGCTGCTCAATCCGTCAATCCCTGTATGATTTTGAGTTAGGGAAGTTAGAAAAATAATTTAAAAAATAAGATTCTCTCTAAAACAAACAAAAAAAAATGCTTATTCTTAAATTACAATGAATTAAACTTAAGGTATAATTTAAATTAAATAAAATTTAAGCATACTCTTATTTAATTAGATATTAAAATAAATTACACAATGTTCACTATTAACATTGTTGCTGATGGAAAATATGAGTTAGCAGACTCATATTACTAATTTGCTGATGGATCGATTAACTGTTAATTAAATTATGGGCCCAGTTTTAATTACTCACTGTAGGTTCCGCCTCGGCCCACAAGTAACTAAATCGTTTGATTATAAAAGAAGGGATTGAAGCTTCGTTTTATGTGTATGAACAAAATTGTAAAATTTTGTGTGCTTGATTTTCTTTTGGAGTCCGATTTTAATGCTGATTAAGTGATTATTACTGAATTAGCAATCATGTTTTTATTGTAATTTTTTTTCTATACAAAACATGGGTACAATTTCATAAGTCATAGATGCTTTTAGTGTTCAACATTAATTTTGTTTTTTTACACCAACATCAAAATTTCAATCTTAAAAAGTTGACAAAATATATTATTAATTAATTTGATTCTATAATTAATTCTGTAGAACGAAACACTCAATAATTTTGCCACTTTATTTTTTCTCCTTGAGAGTACCATTTTCTTTCCTTTAATTGTTCGATGATTTGCAAGTGGCACTTCTAACCTCTTTTTTACGGCATAAAATAAGATTATTTTATATTATTTTTTTATTAGTTTTATGACTGAGTAACCTTAACCTCTATAAAAAAAATAATAAATTTTTCATTTCAATCACGTTTTATACTTATTAAGAAAACATGTAATAAACATTATTGCAGCTCAAAATTTTATATTATTTTTTTAGCCTCGAAAAACATAAAATAAGATTTTTTTATGCTAATAAAATAGGATTTTGAGTAATAATGCTTATTTCACATCCTTGCAACCGGTATAAAATAGATGAAAATAAATAAATAAATAAATAATATGATAAATAATATATGAAAAGAAAGAAAAAAAATAAGATATGTACTGACTCATATTATCATATGCGTAAATAAATATATTACCTTTGATAGTAATTATTTTTAAATTATATTAAAAATTAAAAATAAATGTAAAAGAAAAAGAGTGTGAAAAAAAAAAAAAAGAGTCAAAAGCCAGTGCTCTATGGCATTTCAATTCAACTGCATCCTTCAATATTGTTTATGACTCTTCTCGAAGTCATGGGTGCTCAAAAATTGTGTGCGCAAGTAAGTTGTGACGGCAAATTGATTTCAAGTCTTTTTTTTAATCTATAACAGAAGACATATGTGAATTCAAAAAGTTATATGGGATGGGTATATTTGTTTATTTTTTTATTTTACAAAAGTTTTTTTTAATAACATAATTTTTTTTACTTTTTAATATATTGTCTAATTTTTTATTTTTTAAAATAAGTAATTTTTTTTAGAAGCATCTCCTATCTATTTATTAAAAAGTTGTTTCTTTTAAAATTATTTATTTTTAAGTTTAAATAAATATAACTTATATATTTTTCATCATTGATGTAAGTAGTTATTAAAAATTTAAATATAACATATATTTTTAAGTTAAAGTGGAAATTTAATAGTTTTTCTTGAAGGAAAACATGACAACAACACTGAGTTTGTTTATTTTTTTTTAAAATAAATAAATTTAACCCTCTTAAAAATATATAGAATAAATTACATGTAATTCAAAATTAAAGAAAAAAAAGTATAATTAAGCTATTTTATAACAATGATTTGAAATATTTTTCTTTTATAATTTTTTATTTGAACCAGATGTTGCAATATAGAGCACAGGAGAATTATGCTCTGGCTTCATACATGCACACAAACTATTAAATTTCAGAGGAGTCATACAAATTGAATTATAGATACATAATTCATTAAATATCCATTCTAATCTATTTTCATCCTCAAAACTTAAATAATATAGTTTTGGTCTGCCTCATTTGGGTAGCAGCAAAACTTTGCAATTACTTTTGCATTCTATGTGCTGTCCATTTGTCCAAACAAGAATGGTCACCAAATATGGATGCATTTCTATTTTTGGCCCTCCACTGAAGGAGCATTTCCTAATGCTGACAACGAGGGAGGAAAAAGACACAAAAAAGTTGACATCATAATCTACATGGACTATCTATGGTCTTTTAAATATTGTTCTGTCCTATTTTAATTTCTCTAAAACTTTTCGATTTTAATATTTTAATTAGTATTCTGTTTTAATCTTTGTCGTTAATTTTATTTAATTTAATACTATAATAATTAATAAAATATAAAATATTGATTAAAATAACTAAAGTAACAAATAATACTTAAAAAGTTAAGATAATTAAATTATTTTTACACGCATAATTTAATTAAGTAATGTATTTATTATTTGATATAAATAAGATAATTACAGATAATTTTATTTTATAAATTATTTTTAATTTTTCTGGAGAATTAAGATCTTGAATGAGTGGGGATAATTTATTTTAAAAAAATATTATATGTATGAAAGCAAAAGCATAAGTATTATATGGAAAAAGGGAAATTTTTGTTAGGAATGAAAAGTGTGATACCCTCTATCTCGCATGTCATATTATATAAATAGTAAACATTGAATAACATAATACTTTATAAATAAAACCAAATGTGTTCAAGTGAAAAGTATCATATTTTTAACTTAAATAAATTAACATAACCAAATGAAACTACAAGGAATTAAAACTAATATTTTCAAAATAAATCATAAGAAACTACATCCTAACTAAGTCTAACTATATTCCGATGTCACATCCTATCAGAGCATAATCTACTATTGAGGATTAAGCATCATTACCAACATCCTTAACCTCATGCTAATGATCACTTGCATAACAACATAAAAATAACACAAAACAAAAAGAGTGAGAACCATCTCGCTTTAACTCATGGTTGAGGTACAAGCGGATAATCAAACACAAATAAGACATATAAGCAACACAACATATTAATTATAATAATAACAACATATTTCATTCATTTATACATCATACTTAAATTCCACATAACTTTAGGATGCATATGCATTGTACATTGACTACATATTGTCATACACGTGACAATAGTAAAAATATCACATGGTATATTGTCTTTAGCAACACACATATAATAGTCTAGGAGTACATGTCAGGTCATAAACAAGATAGATGAGTCGTGTAAGATACATTCCATGCCCACAGAGGACAAAATTAAGACTTTCAACCAAGTTATCCCCAAGGATCGATCCGTAAACTTTTACACAAAGGAGTTTTTCTTGGCGATGTATTCTATATTGCACCCTTAAAAACACTTTTTATATATATGATGCATGTCAAACAAACTTTATGTATAACAATTCATATGATCTTAATTCATGTATTACATGTCTTATCATATCTCGACCTTCATCAATCACTCGTATACATACACATATAGATTCATACACATCTTAACTCCATAACACAAGAATGACATAATGTAATCTAGGGAACCTCATACTAAACTCGTAGATGGAACAATGCTCGACGACACACGTCCCACGCTTGACGCGATACCTCTAGAGGACCATGTTGGTCTCTGTTTGAACTATGCCTAATGTGGTCGAGTTCATGTTTAACAAAAACACAACAAGGAAGCCTTGGAGTGTCCATGCTGTTGAGATTTCCGTTGAAGTACTTTTGTTATAATTGAAATTTAGTTTAATTCTATCAACGGTCTCAAACACGGCAAGTATACCGGCCGTTCAAGTAGTAAAAATATCGTATCCACAGGGATTAGAAGGTAATATAAGCATTTATTGACTATTCGTGACTAAAGAATAATTCCAATTTCATAGTTTGTGCAGTGAATTCAAAGTTGTGACTATTGGAATGAAAGCTGTAAATAAATATTGTTTTGTGAGTGGAAAAGGTAAGGAATGGTATTGTGGTATTGTGAGGTTGTGGGGGTCAGATTTCACCAAACGTAACACTAATGTATCCTTAATCTCTTGTTGAATTCATTGCTTAGTCAACCCAAGAGTTTACTCAAACCTAATCCCTTAGAGAAAGAGCCTAGGTGCGGATATTGAATATCAATCCCTTGAGTACCCAATATCTACACCCGCATTACGGGCTAGGGTTTAAGACTACTAATGGGTCAAGCTCTATCCCTAGATACAATCACCACTAGGCATATGTTTCAGAACTAGTTTCAAAGGTTATTTTCCAATACCCATGGAACCTTAAATCATGCAAAGGGTGATCAATCCAAAGCAAGCATTAAGAATAGAAACAAACACAACAAAGAATAAAACAACATGTATATATATCATTAAAACCGTAAAGATTACAATAGAGTACGTTGGTTACATCTAACCCCACAAAATGGGTGAAACCACTCAACAAAGAGGGCAAATACAAAATAGAGATGGAAGAGGAAGTGAAGAACCGAAGGAAAGATCCGCACACGGACGATCCCAAGCCCTGGGAATCCCTTCCGCAGCTCCTGGAGGCGCCCAATGTGAGAATGGGGGTTTCTCCCCCGAAAATGGCTTCAAATACGAGCTTGGGGAGTCAGATTAGGGTTTCGCGCCCGGCGCATAAGTCTTCGCGCCCGGCGCGGGGCCTTCCAGATACTCTCTGCCTCAAGACAAGCCCGGCGCAATTCACATTACGCCCGGCGCAATGGCTCCCAGAGGTGAGATACTCTGTTTTGCTCGCCTGGCGCGGATCACCTTGCGCCCGGCGCAGAACCTCTTCTCTGCTCCTTAGCTTCTTAGATTTCCAATCCTAAGAGTCTTCAACTTTCCACTCTTCCTCAATACCTGCGCAAAAAATGAGGTGGATTAAGGTATTGTTAGATGAATTTGGGTTAGTTATATCTGCACACAAAATGAACCAAAAAGAGAACAATTATATTGCAATGGTTCAAAGGATGAGTGGAATTTGTTCAATAAGTCTCATCCAAAAAGAGGTAAAATTGAGATTTAACAACTCCCCCAAACTTAGAACCTTGCTTGTCCTCAAGCAAAAGGTAATTAATCTAGCAGATAACAAGTAATGCAAGTGAGTCAATTTCTACATCCTAGTTCACTTGTATCTTCTTTTCGCAAGCATGAACCTCAGATGAATTTCCAATCACAATTATTGCAATAGAACATGACAAGGTGCAAACAAAGGTTTCAAAAGAGATCAAAGAGCTGAGAAGAGTAATGACTATCTGTGTATGCATCCTCACTAGGAAAATGTTTCTCTCTATGCACACTAGTGTATCAGGGTGAGTGTTTCTCTCTAGTCTACTACTCACGCCACATAATTCAACTTTGCTCTTCGTTTCCAAATGAAACCAGTGGTAAAACAAATGCAGACACTTATCACAAGGTCTTTATTAGGGCAATCTGGGTCAAGCAGGGTCAAGCGGTAGCAGTTTTATGGTTTTTCAAGGATTGAAGGTGCTATAGCTTAAGAGAGCAAATAAGATTTTTCAATGATGTCCCTCTCCATACCCCATTACAACAATTAAGCACATGCCCCTAACCGGATCCAAGCCATTAGCCTTTATGAGATGCATATTTACATTTTTGCATCTTAATATTTTTGTTTTTGTTTTGCTTTGTTTTTCTCTTTTTTTTTTTTTTCTCTTTTTTTTATTTATTTATTTTGTTTTGTAATGGCTGACCACATACTTTCTTCTTCCCAAAATTTCCCATTCTTCAACTCCCCCAAACTTATTTGATGTCATCAGTTTGCTCTCTTAACCAAAGCAAGGGTTATGGTTAATTTTTCATGGTTTGGGACAAGTGGAAGGTGTGGTGTTTAGGCTTAGAAAGGTATGGGTCAAGTGAAGAGTGGAGATGGCTTTTTGGCTTAGATGGTTAACAAAAGATGGAAATGTGCATGCCTTGATCATATAAGTGCACAACATAAGCACACCACCAGGGAAACTCAAGCAAAGTCTATCATGCAACCTAAGCGTAGTTCACTCATAGGTATTTAGGCTCAAACCTCACCCGGCTATGCATCCACAAACTATCAAACTCAGCTCAGTTCTATGATCAACATTGAAACCCGTATGCAACTAGTCATGAACTAAAGATCTAATGTGATTTGAAAATGTCTAAGGTACACACACCATAAACATCAAAAGAGATAGATATAAAAATAGTTAAAATACTGAAAATAAAAGACAGAAAAATAAATTGCAAGAAACAAAGGCAAACTAAGGTGAGCTCCATCTGCTTCCATCTATGGGGTCTGGTCATCATCATCTTTAGGGGCTGCTCCACCATCAACGGCTCCGTCTGCATCAGCAGCTCCACTCCCCCAAACTTAGGAGCCTGGTCCCCAGGCCAACCAGTATATGCCTGAAAGTCCTAGAAACCAAGAGTGGTCGCGGAGTATAAGCATGAAAAAGAATGGTGAGCACAAAAATGTATACATAGTGATGACCAAGCGACTATAACACAATGGAGAATATCCTTAGACCAAAATTAAGCACAAAATGCATGTACATAGAAATGGACTAAGACAATGCAACACAAACAGAATACAAAGAAACATGAATGAAAAATAGTTAAATACAAGGTATCAGGAATGCTTTTGCGCCGGGCGCAAAACAGATGCGCCGGGCTTCATATCAGTAAAACTCAACGAGGTCCAAAATCTGATATCGCGCCGGGCATGCATTAAACGCGCCCGGCGTGGTGGTTCCAGAGACCAAAAATTGAGTACTAGGCCGGGCGCAAAAGAGTCACGCCCGGCGCGTAGTCACTTTAAAAGGTCAATTTGCCCAGGTTTTAAATTAGGATCAGGCCTTATTTCCACCTAGACACAGAATTGCCTCATTCCTCACATTCCAAACAAAATGTACCCTATATTTACCCATTCAAACATGATTCTAACAACTAACACATAACACAAACAACATATACCACAAAACATATAACACAAAACACAACACAAAACAATCATGCATAACAAACATTAACACTAAAATCTACAACAGAATGAAAGGACAAACACATAAACAAAGTCAGATCTCTGGGTTGCCTCCCAGGAAGCGCTTGTTTACTGTCCCGAGCCTGACGGTGACCAACTTGAAGTGCTCTGATTCTCCTTCTCCTCTTGTTGCTCTTGTTCCTTTTTGCCCCGTGTGCAATCTCATGATTGCTCAACAATGACTCAGAAGGATTGGTGAATCCAATTTGAGCAGTACCTTGCATACAAGAGAAAGCTGAAGACTAGAGTACACAGGTTAGCTCCAACAATTCATTGCTAACAAAGAATAACAAAAACAGTAAAGGATTAAATCACAAATAGCTATAAATACTAAATTGCCATTCTAATCCCCGGCAACGGCGCCAAAAACTTGTTGAGATTTCCGTTGAAGTACTTTTGTTATAATTGAAATTTAGTTTAATTCTATCAACGGTCTCAAACACGGCAAGTATACCGGCCGTTCAAGTAGTAAAAATATCGTATCCACAGGGATTAGAAGGTAATATAAGCATTTATTGACTATTCGTGACTAAAGAATAATTCCAATTTCATAGTTTGTGCAGTGAATTCAAAGTTGTGACTATTGGAATGAAAGCTGTAAATAAATATTGTTTTGTGAGTGGAAAAGGTAAGGAATGGTATTGTGGTATTGTGAGGTTGTGGGGGTCAGATTTCACCAAACGTAACACTAATGTATCCTTAATCTCTTGTTGAATTCATTGCTTAGTCAACCCAAGAGTTTACTCAAACCTAATCCCTTAGAGAAAGAGCCTAGGTGCGGATATTGAATATCAATCCCTTGAGTACCCAATATCTACACCCGCATTACGGGCTAGGGTTTAAGACTACTAATGGGTCAAGCTCTATCCCTAGATACAATCACCACTAGGCATATGTTTCAGAACTAGTTTCAAAGGTTATTTTCCAATACCCATGGAACCTTAAATCATGCAAAGGGTGATCAATCCAAAGCAAGCATTAAGAATAGAAACAAACACAACAAAGAATAAAACAACATGTATATATATCATTAAAACCGTAAAGATTACAATAGAGTACGTTGGTTACATCTAACCCCACAAAATGGGTGAAACCACTCAACAAAGAGGGCAAATACAAAATAGAGATGGAAGAGGAAGTGAAGAACCGAAGGAAAGATCCGCACACGGACGATCCCAAGCCCTGGGAATCCCTTCCGCAGCTCCTGGAGGCGCCCAATGTGAGAATGGGGGTTTCTCCCCCGAAAATGGCTTCAAATACGAGCTTGGGGAGTCAGATTAGGGTTTCGCGCCCGGCGCATAAGTCTTCGCGCCCGGCGCGGGGCCTTCCAGATACTCTCTGCCTCAGGACAAGCCCGGCGCAATTCACATTACGCCCGGCGCAATGGCTCCCAGAGGTGAGATACTCTGTTTTGCTCGCCTGGCGCGGATCACCTTGCGCCCGGCGCAGAACCTCTTCTCTGCTCCTTAGCTTCTTAGATTTCCAATCCTAAGAGTCTTCAACTTTCCACTCTTCCTCAATACCTGCGCAAAAAATGAGGTGGATTAAGGTATTGTTAGATGAATTTGGGTTAGTTATATCTGCACACAAAATGAACCAAAAAGAGAACAATTATATTGCAATGGTTCAAAGGATGAGTGGAATTTGTTCAATAAGTCTCATCCAAAAAGAGGTAAAATTGAGACTTAACACATGCCCAACGAGTGTTAGCTCACACTTGGAGGAAGCATCACAATAAATTCTTGGAGCTTTTGCGCTTGGCAAGGGTTCTCCCAAGCCCAATGTGAGAGACCCCTAGAGCAATCTTTGCTCTCGGTCTTGATGGTGTTCGACAAGTCCGAAGTGGCTTTCGACGTTGTATTAGAAACATCACATTCTTTATAATTGTAAAGTTAAGAACAAAGAGGTAAACACCCAAAATCTTACTACAATAATAAAAATATTCCAAAACATGTAATGATCATTCTAAACAATATAATTTATGCATACAAATATATGTTCAAGCAATCTCCCCACATAACTACCAATCATTTCTTTAGGGTTTCCTACGAGAATCCATAAGAACACCAAAACATACAATTTCAAGTCAAACTCAAAAATTATCAACACATACATATAATTTACATCAATTAGACCATACAAAGAGAAATAAAGAAGATAAAGACATATTTGGGGAAAACTCATCATACATAGACATACAATAGAAACATGATTGAGGTTAATCTCATTACCTAACATATAATCCCACTCCTAGAGCAAAGTTTCTCATTCTCTCTTACCTTAATAAGCATTAGACAATGAATGTAAGACTCTGGAGGTGATTTTCTTCTTCTTCATGTTCTTTGAGCTCTAAAACACCAACATGTACATGAAAGTAAAAGAAATGTAAAAAACTAATTGGGAGAAAAATGCTCTTTTGAAAAGTAACCTCTTAGTTAAAAACATCAACCATAGAAAATCCCTTCCTTTAATAAATAAATAAACAATATAATCTTTAATTATAAAAACTTCACAATATATTTATATAAAAATAATTACAAATAATTATTAAAACCAACATATTTAATTATAACAAAGTATAATAATTAATAATAAAAATAAGTATTTTTAATAAGAAAACACTAAGTGTTACAAAAAGTGAGTCGAAAAGAGATCAAAATGAAAAAAAAGAACTAGCTAATAAGGACAAAAATTTTGATAAAAATAGACAAATTTGGAGCACTAGGTTTAAATTAACAATAGAAGGGGGCAAAAAAAATAAAATAATATAACCCATGGTGTTGTATACACTATTGTGTTTTAAATGTTGTTGCTTTTATATTAGGTTGTTGTTTATGTGTAAGTTGCATGGATAATGTCCTAGACATGAGAGCATGTTGAGTTTAGCTTGAGGATAATGGCATGAAGCTATTGGAGATGGTTGAAGTCCCCAAATTTTAATTAAGAAAATTTAGTCTTTTAAATATTATAATTATACAATTTTAATTTTTTAAATATCACAATTATACAATTTTTGATCTATTTAAATTACTTATATTGTAATTTTTATTAATGTATTAAATAATACATAATTATTATTATTAAAATTACTAATATATGTAACTTTAATGAATAAAAATTTATATAATTATAGTATTTGATAAATTAAAACTGTTCAATTAAAATTTAAAAGATTAAAATTACATTACTGTTATACTTCGTTAATTAAAAACGAATTCATACCTATATCTTTTATTTAGTTTTAAGTTAAGAAAATTTATGAATTGTAACTACAAGAAATTGTCAATTGTGATAGTTTTTTACGGTCATAATTGTCAAGATAACCACAACAATTCATAAATTGGACTAATTTGAAACGAATGAAAAGATAAATGATTAAAACGAAACAAAATAGAAAAACAAACTAAAAATAGAAAATAAGTTAGAGAATCAAAAATTAAATATGCCTAATAATTACATGAATCCTCCCGTCCTTTTTTTTTTTTTAATTGTCATTTTCCCTCTCTTATTACAAGCACATAGTAAATTGGAAAGTTATGTATATTATTTGGTCAACGTGGTTATTAAAGAGAAGAAAAAAAAAATCCTTCTCATTTTAAATTTATCACCATCTTCAGCACATTTCATTGCCATGTAGCCGGCAGCATCTTACCAATGGCATAACCAAAGAAAATAAGAGGGGAAAAGAAAAATCCTCACAAGATTTTCCAAATCCAAATTTTTTTAAATCTTAAGTTTAAACCGCGATTTTTTTTTTTAATTTTAAAAAGCTGTATAGAAAATGTTGGATTAATTCCAAATATAAAAAACAGACAAAAGCTTTTAACAAGGTAGATGAAAGAGTTGCTAATATGGTTTTTACTAAAGGCATAATCAAAGGAAATACGAGGGGAAAAAACCTTACTAGATTTAGCAAATCCAAATTCTTCGAAATAATATGTTTAAACTGTATTTTTCTTAAAGTGGTACAGGAAATGTTGGATTAATTCCAAATAAAAAAAAAAAAACACACACACACAGAAAGCTTTTGAAAAGGTAGATGAAAAGAGTTGCTAACATAAAGTTTCATACATGCATTTTAGGTCTCTTGGAATCTCCTAGAAAATCTACCTGTATGGGATGCACCTCGTGCTAAAGACGGAAGGTTCAATAAAGTGACATGTTATCTGATTTTCAATTATTTATTCATTGTCAATTTTGAAGTGTCTGTGGTAGTTACCACATGAGTAAGTATGGGGTTCTTGTACAATAAAGATTGATATCAAATCTTATCAATTATCAATTATGTGATTTAGTGATACTATTTTTTTTTTTTTTGGGTTTAGAAGGCGAAATCTCTTTTTATTTTTGCCCACTAAAAAAATGCAATTATATTTTATTAGTAAAAATACAATAATGATTTTTAATTAACAAAAGAAAAAAACGGAAAGATTCTATTTCCAATTCCAGCAAACCTACTATATTTGATGTTGTTACCCCTATCAAGGACAAGAGGTGCCATTTGCAATACCTCACCTTCTAACCAAATCACAACCCAAAAAGGAACCAAAAAACAACGAAAGAAAATCTCAATCGAAAGGATGAAAGGTATCCACCATGCCACAATATTTCAACCCCTTTCGAATCTGTCATTAAAAATCTCAAATAGATATTATGATTTAAAAATTACGAAAATAGTATAATGTTTTTTTAACAATTATCCGCATGGTAGAGGTACAAGTCACAACAAGTCAGTCTTGTGAAATTTGACTTGAGCTATTTATTATACTTTGTGATAATTAATGTAGAAAGATGACAAAATTTTCTAACCATAAAAAAAGTCGTGAGAAATTGTTTGTAGAAACCCATAGTCAACTTTTGCACCTTGATGGCCTAATTTAGTTAAAATTTTGATAATAATAAAAGTAAAATACTGTATTTTAATTAATAAAAGTAAAAGAGTAAAAGGATCCGCTAGAAGGAGGGGTTGAACCTCCGACCTTGTGGTTAACAGCCACACGCTCTAACCAACTGAGCTATTCCAGCTTTAGAAGCTTGATATCTTAAAAGTTAGGAAAAGGTGAAAAAAGAAGAAACGTGTTGAACAGAAATGGCAATTGGCAACGACAAAAGGGGTGGTATCGGTTATTATTATTCCGAATTCTTAACGTGCATTTGAGTTAGTACTAGTGGTGAGTGGTCTCTCTGTTTTTCTTTGTTTTTGGTTTGGTTGTGTTGTCCGTGGCGAACGAAGACGAGAGAGAGAGAGTATATAAAGAACGTTCCCATGCACCCACCACACTGAGTCTTCCCATTTCCCTTCCCTTCAATTTCCAATGGCGGGTGCGCATTCCCTAAGACACCACAACCAACAGCAACCCAGCTCGCGCCTCCTCCTCCTCCTCACCGTCCTCCCCCTCACCCTGGCCGCCCTCGCCTTCCTCCTCCAATGGCGCGGCGGCGTCACCGACCCCCTCACCCGCTGGTCACCCGATCACGACCAGTTCCCCGGCATGTCCGGCTCCCCTCCCTCCCTCCGCCACCGCTCCCACGGCGATTGCAGCCACCCCTTGGCCCAATCCCACAACCCCTCCTTCCCTTACTTCCGCGACTGGGCCTTCGATTACTCCTCCCACCTCTCCCCCAAGGTCCGCTAAACCCTCACCCCTCCATTTCCGATTCTTTTCTTTCTCATCACTCATCACTCATCACTAATCGCTTCTTTTTCAATTCAGATATGCATCACCACCAGCACTTCCGCTGGATTGGAACAGACGCTGCCCTGGATCTTCTACCACAAGGTCATCGGAGTCTCCAATTTCCTCCTCTTCGTCGAAGGGAAGGCCGCATCGCCCAATGTCACTAGGGTTTTAGAGACCATTCCCGTCAGTTCCTCAATTCCTTTATCCTTCTTTTTATTTATTGGATCTTTCACTGAAACGTGTTTTTCAATTTTTGATCAGGGAGTGAAGGTTATATTTAGAACGAAGGAGCTCGAGGAGCAGCAAGCCAAGAGGTATTTCAGACTCTTTTTCCTTTTTGATACAATAGGAACTGTTTTTTTTTTATTTTTTTTATTTTTTTTGCTTTATTCAGTGGGGGACTGTTTGTTGCGAATGAACTTGTTGAGCGTTCGATTTTAATGGAAAGTGAATGTTGTTTCGATGGTGTTGACTTTTCTCTTGGCTGTATTTTGTGTTTGTTTGAAGTTCGGCCCGCGATCTGGATCCGGTTTGGTTTGTGTCTAGTTTGTTAGTGCAGATCTTTGGTGGGGGTTTCGGGTTTGGATTATTCAATTAATAGCTGTTTCTGATGTGGATTGCAGTGATTCTAGCATTTTCTTAGAAAGTTTTTTTTTTTTTTTTTGGCTAAATCTGAATGTATACCTATTTGGAAATGATGATGAGATTCAGAAAATGGACGTAATCAAATGTTTGTTTTATGAGATCTTGCCGTTATGTGAAAAAAAGGGATGTCATCAAGTTCTGATTCGCAATTAAATTCCTTCCTTTTTTATCTTTGGTTTGAAAATCAACATTAAACAGTTGAATCATGGCTGGAACAGTTAAACTTTATTGGTCAAATGATTCTTTGACATTAAATCAAGGCTTGATTCACCTGCTGCTCCATTGCTTTATTCTTGTTATCTAGGAATTCTCAGACATGGAACCTTTTTTTATGAATTGGCAAGTTTACCCTTCATTAATTTGTTTCTTTTTAATAAAATACCCATTCATATTTGTGATTTCTACCCTATCAGTACTTGCATATTAATAAAAATGATTATATGGAGGCGAGCCTTGGTAGGGTTGCTGTTTTGTGTGACCTGATGGTCATGGGTTCTACTTGTTAAAAACATCCTAGCACGGGAGCCAAGTATTCTGAACCATGCTCTTATTTATATATTTCTATTTTCTTTATTATTTCAGCCGAATATGGAATGAGACTTGGCTGGCAACCTTCTTCTACAAACCATGTAACTACGAGTTGTTTGTGAAGCAATCTTTGAACATGGAAATGGCTATTGTCATGGCAAGGGTATGGAATATGATTTCTTTTGTTGGATTATTTATTATCATGCCTCCAACATTGTAGTTTATCTTTTTATGATCTAAATTGTTGCTCGACAATTTTTTTGTATTTGTTCAGGAATCTGGAATGGATTGGATCATCCATCTGGACACCGATGAGCTGATGCACGCGGCAGGAACACAAGAGTACTCTTTAAGACAGTTGTTAGCTGATGTGCCTGGAAATGTTGATATGGTTATTTTTCCAAATTATGTGAGTGCAAGAGTTTTATATAGATATTATTTGATGTAGTTGATCAAACTCCACTCTTTGCCCTGTTGATATTCATTGATATTTTGAACTTGGTCCTGGAATGTTATTTATTTCAGGAAAGCAGTGTGGAGCGAGATGATATCAAGGAGCCATTCAGTGAGGTATTTGCTTAGATAGCTTCTCTAAGTTTTCAAACAGATGATTATAAATTTAGTTTATGCTTGTAAATTCTGTTTTTTTCTTTTAGGTGGGGTGGTTGGTATCTATTAATTAAGAGAAGTTTGTTTTTTGTCTTTGTTGTGTGATATTATTACGTGTGGGAAAAAAACTCACTGAACTGAAATTACAAACATTTAAAGTTATCTTTTCTAGAAACAAACCAATTATAACTTGGGGACTCATTTAATGTAGACATACAAAAGCAGACATGCACCGACATTCATACTCAGGAAACATTTCTGCATTTTTTTCACAATGAAACTTTTGCGCAATGTATAGAATGCAGAAAGGATTATTTTTAGCTAATTAAGATGCATTATTTAGTAATTATACTTCACTGGAAGAGTTTTTAAATTTTAATGATGTACAGAAGAAATGAGGCAGAAGCTAACTTGGTACAATTGTGTGATTCAGAAACCAATGTGTTAAAATATAATTTATTAAGCAGTATCTACATTATACCGATGCAAAGTATACAAACAAAAACCCAATACCCTTAGAATTGGTGGTATTTTGTTGGTTAAAAACAAAAAGCATCTATTTGGGTAAAAGCAATTGTTGCAAATCCAGATTTTTACCATGTCTTGTTGCATTTTTATTAATGGTGTTTGTTGTTGTCCCAACTTTTTTGTCCTTTTTGAACCAAGTATATTTATTGATACATTTAACTTATGATGTTTATTTTAGGTTTCAATGTTCAAGAAGAACTATGACCATCTTCCAAAGGATGTATATTTTGGAAATTACAAAGAAGCAACACGTGGCAATCCAAACTATTTTCTTACTTATGGAAATGGGAAATCAGCTGCCAGGATTCAGGATCATCTCCGTCCAAATGGTGCCCATAGATGGCACAACTATATGAAGACACCTAAGTATGTTGATTCTGCCAGTCATTAAATATGAGTATGCATCAGATAATACACATGCATATGTATGCATTTTTACTACCAACATGTATTTTGGAGTTTAATAGTACGTCCAAAGGTTAATCATAAGGAATTTATGGGTATGCTGATTTCATATAATATATTCATATATAAGTTGCCTTATGCTTATTTCAAGGTAAACTGTTGATATCATATTGACTTGCATTCCTAATCTGCCATGCCAGCAATAAATGCTATCTTGTACAGGCTTTAATTATTTTGTAGGTCTCACATGAATTTCACCCAATAATATTGTGTTGAAAGAAGTGTGTTAATGAGTGCATTGCTAGCTTTTCTCTTTCTGTTTGATCTTGTTCACTGATGTTAATTTGCTTGTGAATCATATGAATAAAATGTTTAAAACCCCTAATGTTAATAGTGAAAAATGCACTGTTTGTGTCTATATTTGACACTGTTCTATATGCCAAATCTTTCATCAGTGAGATAAAATTGGAAGAAGCTGCTGTTCTGCACTACACCTACACCAAATTTTCTGATTTAACTTCAAGACGTGATCGGTGTGGCTGCAAGCCTACAAAAGAAGATGTTAAAAGATGCTTCATGTTGGACTTTGACAGATCTGTAAGTTATAATTGCCTTGTACATTCTAGTTCCTTCTAGTTATAATTATTACCAGTTTCTTCTTGGCTAATACGTAAGTTATTATTTGCAATTCCATTCATTTTCCAAAGATTATCAACTGGGTTTAACATTTTGATGTTTGTTTAAACTTTAAAGGCCATACTCATGTTTCCTAGATGAATCATAACAAAACTCATGTTTTGTTGTTATTTTTATGCATGGTTATGTGACATTCCCTCACATTTATTCTTATAATCAGAACATGTTCTTTTCTTGTTTACTAATTGCATTCCCGGACACCCTTCCCTCTTATTTTCTTGATGGTTAGCCTAAAGACATGAGTAATTTACACTGAATCCATTTATGTTATATTTTTAGTCTGACACAACTCTTCAATGTTTGGTGTAGGCATTCATAATTGCTTCAACTGCAACCGAGGAAGAAATGCTTCAATGGTAAGTAGTGATATGAAATCAATTACATAGTTTTTAACTCAAGTATTGATCTTATTATACTATTCAAGGGGGGTAGGGGTGGACAAGCAGTTGAAGATTTACGAAAGTCGAGCAACAAAAAAATTATATGCTTTATCATTTACAAATTACATGGAAGTAATTCCATTTTACAGCATGGCAAGCTCGCATATTCAAGTCCTAATTTATTTTGTCTCTTAAATGGGCCTTTTTTTTTCATTTAGGTACCGTGAACGCATAGTGTGGACTGACAAAGCACTCAAAATGAAACTTATGAGGAAAGGCATCTTGACTCGTATTTATGCTCCCATGGTAAGTTCAAATGCCTTGAATTTGCTCTCTAGTTTCTCTCTAAGCAATTTACATAGTTATCAGCTGCATAGTTATTGAAAAATGGTCGTAACTTTTCCAAACAAAATTTATCTTTGCAGATTATTATTCAAAGTTTGAGGGAATCTGGTGCTTTTAGCTCTTTGATTGCAAAAGCTGCTCAAACAAAGTTATCAAAAGACAATTTTCTAAGATCTGTTGAGAGTAGCAATTCAACTAGGAATTCCAGATCTGAAATGGTATCTTCTAGAAAAATTGATGCTGGTGGATTATCCCAAGCAACTGCAAGAAGAATTTTGGAAGTAATAGATGACTCACTCCCATTGGCAGTGCCACCGTTATCCCCTCCCACCCATGATCATGCTGACCTTATAATATCTTAGTTTTTTTTACTGACTTCTTGCCATTGCCAGAATTTATTTTGAAGATAATCTGATACTTGGATTGTGGGGAAAAATTAAACAAGACAAGATAGAAGCTCTTCTGGCTGTCATGATGGGCCTCTTCCAGTTTTTGGATTCATGGGGTTTTTCCCGATCATTACCCAAGCGCTTATGTAAATTTCAGGTATAGATTGTAGGCTTAGTGTAGAAATCATACAGCAGATTTTGCTAGCATTTTCATTATTCTTTTTTCTTTTTTTTACCTTTCATATGTTTTTATTTCTTTCACCCCCTCCCCTCCTATTTTTAGAGACATTTGGGGCAGATTGGCTCCCTTTGTATTGGAAAATAGCGGTCGATTGTATTTTTTACATATTGAGAGAGACAATGTTATACAGGTTAAGATTTTTCCCCCGGTTGGAAGTTGAAATGGTTAATGCAATGAAAATGTTGTTCAAGCATTATAATTGAATTCATTATTGCTGTTGTTCATCCAAAGGTAAGTGAAAGAGTTTATAGTTTGCAGAATCTGTGTAGTCGATGAAAAGGTGGTCAGAGGACTAAATTTAAGTGCACTAAAATGCCTATAGGTAGCATTTGATATATATATATATATATATATATATACACACACACGGTAGAACGAGATGGAAACATAATGTATGGGTTTGTTTTAGGCGTGGCATGACACTGCTGAAAAATTGATTTCTTAGTTACATTAGAAGAATGAGAAGAAAAAAAGAGAGAGAAATACAATAGTCTGTTTCATTTCTTTTTAACTGTCGATTCTTTTTAAGTCTCTCCAGGACATGCAACGGAGAAAGAACCAGAAGTCTTGCCCTGATCGTTTATCACAATTCCATTTTCAAATCTAACAACCTTTCCAACTCATTTTTTTAACATGATATACACAGTGTTCTAAGTTGACAATTTAAGATAGTTTATATTTATAGAATATAATTTTTACTGATTAAATATTATTTTAATATCAATGAGAATCAACGTTTAGGTTTCCAACTCATTTTAAAGAAGTTTACGTCAATTTGACGAAAATCATTAATTTGAACAGAGCAATTTGAAACAATAAGATTGCTACGAAATTATAAGGTTAACTCATGTGGTTAAAATATCTTATTTTTCTTCATTTTATATTTTAAGGGTAAGACTACATAAATTTATTCTATTCAATAACTTATGTTTTGTATAATGAAATAAAGTATTAAATAATTTTAATTTTTTTAAAAAAATTTGTAGACTTAAGCTGGGTATTAAAAATTTTAAATTTAACGGTTAAATTGTTAAAAACTAATGTAAAATATGAATTATCGAATAGGATAAATTTAAATAACACTCAATATATGTATATATATATATATATACCTAAACATTCTATGAGAACTTATTTTTCCTTTTAATAATTACAATTGATAACGTAACTTTGTAGGCAAATTAAAATTTTATTCTATTAATAAATAATTTGAAATTTAGTAATTAGTTTTTTTTAAAACATACCTTATCATGCCTCTAAAAGTAAATTAATATTCTAATATGTGTAACAACGTAAGCAATAACCAACTAACTAGTTTTTTTTTTTTTTTTTTTTTTTTTTTCTTTACCAAAAAAAAAACTAGGTAATACAACGGTAGGTACTTGAGTACTTCGGTGTACCAACCCTTTGATGGTACAAATGAAAAAGATTTTGTTGAATTTTAGTCTCTGATTTAGGGTTTTCATCGTACAAAAAATAAAATGCATTACGAAGGCGTTTGCTACATGTAAAATTTTAGTTTCCATGATCAAAAGTTGTTTTTCCATATTTGATTTATTATTTAAAATAATATCAGGGAAAAGTATTGTCTTTTGATGATTTTTTTTTTAACGTAAGCTTCCAACGAAATTGTTTTTATGCAGAAGTGAAAATTTAATTTTCGACTTCAAAGAAAAAAATTTACTGTTCCAAAAAATATCTCTTTTATCTTCATTAATTTATTTAATGGGGTAAATAACTCTTGAAAAAGTTATGTTTAGAATTAATGTGGTAAATAATTCTTGAAAAAGTAGTGTTTAGACTAAACTTATAAATATTTAATTCATAAAAAATATATATAAATATTTTTAAGAATATTTATGATCAATTAAAGTTATTCTTATGAATCATAATTCTTGAAATTTATGATTCTTTTAAATGAGATGTTTTATTTTTTCTATTTTTATTTTTTTAATTAAACATAGGATGTGTAAAAGGAGTTTTATATTAATTGATATCAATCGATACAAGTAATAACAACTTGTATTCTTTAATAAAGATTTTTAGAGTTTAAATTCTAGTTCTTGTCCCAAGTTTTAAATAAACTATGTTACAAAAGTAATATTCACCTTTTATACTTTCATAATTTTTGATCGAGATTATTGATTTTATATTATAAAAAAAATTATATTATCATTTAAATTACAAACTTTTATGTATGAAAAGTTTGTTAATTTTTATATAATATCTATTCTAAAATCATACTCCCTTTGTTCTTTATTATAAGAGAAAAAAAATCTAATTTCACACATATTAAAAAAAATAGTTAATTGCATTATATTTATTAATCCCATAATATTATTCCAAATTTTATAAATATCCAAAAAAAGATAGTATAATTTAAAGATCATATATTTTTAAAAAATATTTTAGGAGGAATATTATTAAATAAGATAAAAATAATTAAACTTTACTTATATTTAAGAAAAAATGTACTTATTTGTTTCTTGTAATAGAAGACAAAGTAATTAATATGAATTTTGATTGATTAATAAATATTTTATACTCAATTAAACTCTTCTAATATACAACAATAGATACACTTTTCTGTCGTATTTGATTTTTCTATTCATAAATTTGACATGATTAATCCAAGGGTGATATTATTAAAATTGAGAAAATAGTTGAATAGATCTATCAAGAAACTATTACAAAACAAAAAATATTAATGTTATAATGTGGGAGAAAATAAAAATAAGCATGATTATTGATGGTTTGACCATGAGTTATTTATTGAGTTTGAGTCATTAATGTTAAGTTACAACATTCATTTAATTAAGTAATTAAAATATTATAATTTTTGTGAGGTAGCATGACTAATTAAGTTTCTTTGTTTTAATTAGTTAAAATTTAAAATTAAATTATTATTTTTATATATATTTTATATATTTTCATACAGATTTGTGTTAGGATAAGATATGTAATTTGTAATTCCAATGCCTTACCCTAATTTAAAAAAATTATATTAAAAGAAAACAACAAAGAATAGGTTAATGAGAAAAAAGTTAAATTAGAGTTTTATTAAGTTTTAACTAAATTTCTATAGTTAAATACACTATTATTTAAAAAACTATAATTAAATATTTACATACACCATCATAATACTATTTTATATATTAAGAAATTAATAGTAACTCTTCCAACAAATTTATTGTATAAAAAATTTCAAATTACATATAAGAAAATAAATCAAATACATAATATATTTATTGCATAATAAATTACAAATAACTCATAATAAATCTCATGTAACTTATTTTAATTTAATATTAAAAAAATAAAATTAGGTAGATTAATAAGCTAATCTATCATGATTCGCCATTTGGCTTAACATGCTAAGCAGGATGGGTAAAAATGCTCAACCTGGCTTGATACTTTTTTTGTGGGCCAACGATTTAGTCTGCTGGTAGAGACCTATTTTACCATCCTTATTCAAGATAATATTTCTATCCCTCTTAATAATGAATTTTATATTAATAATATTATAACAATACGACATATTTATTTTAAATTTTATTTTATATTAATGTTAGTTGTTCGACTAGATAACAATATAGTAAATCAATAAATATTTTATAATCTAGTTTATATTATTATTTACTTTATAAATTGATCAGATTGCATTTTTAACAAGATATCAAATGATTTATATCTATTATAAAATATTTAAATTTTTATCAATGAATAAATAAATTTAATTATATGAAAGCTTGAAGTGCAATGCCATCTCAGATTTCCTCTATCCACCGAGCCTCCTGTCTTCACAATTTGCAAGCCTTTACTTTACACATGCACAATCTCATTTTAACCAAAAGCATATTCATATTTATAATTTGCAAGGCTTATTTAGATGGTTTAAAAACTGTAGTAAAAACATCGTATAATTTAAACAAAGAAAAAAAATCCTCTAAAAACCACTTGAATAGATAACTTTGCCTATAAAATAATCAATTCACATCTCAGTGATCTTTTAATTAATCTGAGGCATTAGAGAAATATAATGGTTTACAATGAAAGAAGCTATAGTCTCGAGGAGGTGCTAACCAAGACAACTCCATTGGAGAGAAAAGGGAGGTGCATTGATGAGAGAGGTCAGATAAATTATATTTTATTTTAATATTAAATCTTAAACTACTAAAATAACCTTAAAAAAATAAATAATAATTATAAATAATAATTTATAAATCTTAAATCTTAAACTTTAAACTATTTTCAGGTAATGCTAACGCCGACATGATGAATGAAGGAGATCGCACTGCAACTTTCCAAGTAGAGTGGTGTTATGTTCCCTTGTCATTTCAATAGTCTTCCATTTTTTTTTAAGTCTTTGTTTTATATCAATCCACCAAGTACATACCAAATTAAGATTTTGTTTAGAAAAATAACCTAATTAATATTTTATTTAAGAAATACTTATTGTATATAAATTTATGTTATAAACACTTAAAATTTAATGTCTTTATGAATTTGAATATATTGTTAGTAGACGTTTACATAATTTTAATGTGTTTGGATATATTATTAAATAATTACTTATAAAATAATTTGATTCAATAGTCATAAAGTTTATATTAGGATAGGATGTCGACATAATGCTTTCAGTTTTGATTAATGTTTGTATTAAAATAATATTTAATCAGTAAAAATTATATTTTATATTATAAGTATATATTAATTCTTAGTTATCAGTTTTAAAATAATTATATGCATGAAAAAAATTAATTTATAAGATATTACATTTTAAAATTAGGAAAACAAATCATGATTGAAAATAAATTAAATTTTTTAAAAGTAACTAAACAATTAATATACTAACATTACAAATAAAAAAATTATTAAAAATAAAAACTTACTCACCATTTTTTTTTTTAGATTTTAAAAATAAAGGCTAAGTATCATAAATTTAAAAAATATGCGAGACAGACACACAAAAAAAAAAATCACCATACATCTATCAATAATTTTAAAAATCAAAATATTTGATGATTAAAACATGATTTAAATATAAATTAAAATGATATATCTTAAAATCATTATACAAGCTTAAAATATTTACCATTTATATGTATAAAAAATCTACGTATATATATAAAAGAAAGTCATTATAAAAATTCAACCACTTCACATTATTGTAAAAGGAAAGAAAAATTTTCTTGTAAGTTGTAACGCATAAAAGAAATTACTAGAAAAATATAAATATAAAAATATTTAATTAAATTATACTTTTAGAAAAAACTAAATATAAAATATAAAAAAATACTAATAAAAAATAATTATAATTTTTTTTGTATAAAAGTTAATATTTATAATAATTAGGATGAAGAAATGAACAAAATACTTAATTTGGAAAAATAAACAAATTAAAAAAAAAAGTATACTCTATATATATAGTTTAGTAGAATTCGAAGGTAAATTATATTAAAAAACTTATAAAAATAAGTTAAAAATATAAACTTTATAGCAAGATAAATTTAAATAAGTTATTTACAGAGACTTTTAAACGGTCCTATGACTTTTAGATAAACTCTCCTCCCATAAATTCTCATAGAGCATCTGCAATGGGGTTGCTTATAAGCAACTCCCTGTGCCACATCAGTGCCATGTCAGTCCTGGCCTATTTTATGGGTTGCTTAAATTTTAGCAGAATTACTTGTACAAGAAACTTTGCTAAAATTTAAACAACCCATAAAGTGGGTCAAGGCTGACATGGCACTGATGTGGCACATGGAGTTATTGTAGATGCTCTTATAAACTTTCTTTAAGTCTTATCTAAATAGATTGATACTTTACTTTTCATTATCTCTTGAAACTATTAATAGAAGTTCAATTGAGTTGTCTGAAGAAAATTTTGAAAATCCAATCCAACCCCCGTCTTTTATTTATTTATTTATACTTTACTTTTGAAAAGAATCTTTTTAAAGAGCTTGAAGGATCATCTTTATCGTCAAGCATGCATTGCCTTCCATCCATCTGGAAAGTATTTAGGGACTGCAAGCTTTAACAAGACAAGGATATTACTAAACATAGAAACAAGCAAAGTGGAGTTTTTTTCTTTGGCAAGATCACTAAAAATCTAGAGTTTAGGTTTCCACTTTGGTTTGGGACCACTTTTACCAATGCCTATATATTATACTAAATCTGGAACCACATAAACCAAAACAAAGCTACTACTAAAAGTGCCTTAATTTTAATATAAATTTCTTAATATGGAAACACACATATTACTAATAAAAAACAACATTGTAAAGAAAATCATGCAAAATGTGATTATTAGAAAATTGATAAATATGCATGTATAGTATGACTATACACCTCTTAGCACTAAAGTTGTTAGGCGATTTCTTCCAAGGATAAGCGACTGTTTTGATAGAACAATAATCGATGTATAATGGCTAAGTAATGGTTAATACATCTAACATTTAAGAAACCAACTTCAAAATGACGCATGATTTTGTTTCTAGATAAGTTGCCAAATTGTTTCATTTCAAAGGTGGGAATAGTTTGTATTCTCATTTGGACGACAGGATTTTTGGCATGAAAGCCACTTCTTAAGAAAGGAGGTAGTGAGCGGTTTCCTATTAATTGAATGCCTAGGGAATAAAGTGGTCTTTTTTTGGTAATCAAATGAAAATTGTAAACGAGGTTTATAATCAAATAATGAAATCTATCTTATTTTCTACCCATTTACAATTATTCTTAATTTATCAATTTTTTAACGGTTTTTCCACTTTAGATGCTATTTATAGCCTCTCTTTTTTTTTGTTTTCTTTCTTTCTTAATTTTAGCCATTTTCTATATTTAACATTTGAACATATTGAACAAAATATAGTAAATTTTTTTTACCTATTTAATATTTTAGAGTTTTGAATTATTAAGTAGTTTCAAACTCACTATTCATAGATAAAGTGCTTCTCGATCTTTAACTCTCTCATCCAACAATATAAGTAGATTCTTCTTACTTATATATTCAACTTATATATAGTTTATTAAAAGTAACAACTTTCTAAGTTTAACAAGCTAAGCCTAACAAACTACACACTTACATTTATTTTAATTAGCTTCCCCTCATAACAAAGCTATAGCACTGCAAGCATTACTACACTTAAGTTTTTAAATTAATAAGTTATTATAACATTTTTTTTTATCTCAATCTTTTTATTTTAGTTGTTTCTCAAAATTATAATTTATATTGAATAAAAGAATAATACATAGAAAGTATACTTCTCAAAATTTTAATTATTTTCTAAAATTAAAGTTTCACATCAAATAAAAGAATAACACATAAAGAGTATATATAACTATATAGTAAAATTTAAGATAAATAAACTATGATATTTGATTTAAATTTGATAAATAAACTTAAGATATCTTTCTTCTTAACCTTAAAGGATTTGTAAACATAAATTAGAAAGTATAAATGATAGTACTATCTGTATTAAAATTAATTATCATTTTATAAAGTTTATTAAAACTTAGTAACATTATTATTAAAATGTTATGAAATATCACTATCATAACATTTTTTTAAAATATTGTCATTAATATGTAAAAATATTGTTATTCTATTTTTGAAATATCACAAAAATAGATTAATAATATTTTTTTTAAAATATTGTCATTAATATGTAAAAATATTAAACATTTTTTTCCTTACATTTTAATAAAATATCACAAAAATAGATTAATAATATATACTCATAATTTAATATTTTTCTGTTGTTAAAAGTGCATATTGTTGTAGTAAAGGTTCTACTGAGGTTTGAATCGAAGCCTTGAATGTTCGATCATGGAGAGAATTTAAAAATGCTCATATGTCATTGGTCAAATTAATGAATGATTCTCTTTAATATTTATACGTGAGAAAGAATGTTGAAGGAAACTGATTTAATTTGAAGAAGCACTCATAAAATGCCTAAAATTGAAGCTTAAATGTTCAGCCACGCATGGTGAAGAAAATGTACGCAGATGAATTGGAGTTTTAATGCTTAGCCATAGAGGGCAAATAAAACGCATGGAAAAGAGAAAAATAAAAATAGGATGAAAAGAAAAATAAAAAGTATTCAATATATAGTGCTATTTTTGTCCAATTAAATTTATAATTTTAGCCTTTTGAAAAGTTAAAATAGGAGAAAGTGTTGAACTAAGCTTCACTAGAAAAAATTGGAAATGTTAAAAGCTAATAAAACTCAATTATCTAAACACTACTACTATATAATAGTAAAATGGGTCAAATTAGTCTGATCAACTTGAATTCGTTTGAAGAAATATAAGGTTTGAATTTTAAATTTTGAGCTTAATTTAAGAAGATTTTTTTTTTATAGCTTAATTCAGTTGTCACCAAATTCAAGCTTAGATCGCAACCTCGTCCAAAAGCTTGAAAATTTGGATTTTTATTGAAGTTGAACTTCATTTTAAAGGATCAAATCGAATCCAAACTTTTGGCTCAACTTGCTATAGCTATTGTATCCTACATAAAGTAAACTAACCTACATCGAATCAGATTGTCTATTTCCTTCGTTTTTCTTCTATGCAATAAAGTCCTTGTAACAAAATAAAAGATCACAAACAAATAGGCTCCTATATAATTTTTGTTTGAAATAACAAGTTACCTGTTAGAAAAGATGCATTAGCTAAATAATAAAAAAGATGGAGAAAGAAAACTATAAATGCTTATTAACCATATGGATTACATCTGATTTTTAACAAATCATTGAAATTTTCACTATAATTGGAAAAATTAAAATAAATTAACTTCTCTCCCATGTAATTTAAACGAATCATGTAAGAAAAAAGAGTAAAAGAATGATATCAAGAATTTTTTAACATGATAAACTTTCTCAATATAAAAGGGACTCTTTTAATTCAAGAGAATTTCTCTCAAATCTCATATGACTAGACTAGTTTACAATATTTATAGAAATTTTTTTAAATTCTCTCATAACATTTTCCTACTTTCTTTGTATTTGAATGTATTTTATATGTTCTAGACATTAAATTCATTTACTTTTCTATACAAATACTTTTATAGGAAGATATGCATGAGGATATAACATAAATCATCTATCAATTCTTAGCATGTTTAGTAGAAATTAATACTCTTTCTTGTAAAAGGATGAATTGAACACTTCAACTTTATCACTCTCGGAGATGAAGTTGCTTGTTAGATAGATGCATCTATATATATCATTCACAAATTTCCATCTAAGTAGTTATTTTAAACCACAAATTCCCATATGAGAAGTTATTTTAAACCAAAATAAGTATTCTAATTCATTAAAAATAAGGGAGTTAGTATGGTACCCTTGTAAATTAGGATATTTTGATATAATCAATTTTTTAAACTAATAAAAATGATGTAAAGTGTGAATTTTTTTTCTTTTCACTTTTATTTTTTTTCTTTTACACTAAGTGATGTATTTTTGACAAACAGATGATCTAAGTAATTAATTTACTATTTCTTTTCACCAAATATTAATCTAAGTGTTTCAAATCGTTTTGTTAAAATTAAAATAACTTAAAAGAATATAATTTTTTTTATTTGTTTGAAGTTGAGGGAGATTTTGTAAATTTTTTATTCAAATTGTTCCTTATAATTTGTACACAAGTGTAAAAAATCTCAATTTATCATAACTAATAATATATCAAAATATTCTTATTAAATTCAAACATGTTGTATATATATTAAGAATTTTAAAAAAATACATATTGAAATGAAAAAAAAAGTGTTAAAAATCTAACAATTCTAAATCAAATGTTCAAATATTTTATAAAAACAAAAGCAAAAACAGTTCTAAAATCCTTTAAATATATAAGGATGCAGAATTTTTCTAAAAATGAAGTGTTAGGTTTTGCCCACGATGATGTGGGGACAAGCCACACTAATGTTGCAAAGCAAGGAATTTCTTAGAAGGTTATTAGCGGCATCCACACTGTGTTGTGGCCATGACCACACTATTGTGGCGCTTTTTGTTGTGGTAAAGTACTTGAGGGGTGTTTCTTTGCCATGAAAAGGTCCCTAAAAGCACATTGTAGAATATTATAGATAAAGTGTATATGTGCATAATGTAATAGTTTTTTTTTTCTTTTTTTCTTTTTTGGGTAAAATCAATTCTGAATAAAAGTTATTCATTTTAATTTTAAGTGTTTTGGATGATTTTTGTTTGTAATATGAATGATTACTAAGAGAGAGGATATATTTTGATTACATGAGAGATACTCATGTGTGTGAAGAAAAATTGTTTGGATAATTGAATATTTGTTATACCATTTATTCTCTCATTCAATGAAATTCTTTTTTGCTGTCAAAAAACCAGTTGATAAACACCAAAGATCTATAAAAGCTAGATCATTGTCCTTTGTAATAACAGTCACCTTTACTAAAGTAATCATTGAGGTCCTCCCCAACTATATAATGCAAACTTCATTAGTTCCGATCAAAATTTGTGATGCTTTGGATAGGAATGCAGAGATTTTGTTTAGGTCCATTATACCAATTCCTATAAAATTCAGTGTGCATCATGGAGCACGACTTGTAAACCTAAATGTTCGTGCTATTATAGTTGATTGGGATATCTTGTTTGTGATAACTATTGACCATCTCTAGCATTGGAGAAATGAATGCATCTTCAACCTCTCTAAGAAGGATGGATTTACTCATATTCTTGTGGAATCGGATTCGCTCCTTGTGAATAATTTGAACAATCTTGGTTCTCACAACTCATTTTTCTTTCCTATTGGTGGACAACATCAGAGAGTTCCTTCAGCAAGGTTCTTCCATCATTTGAAATCATATACTGAGAAGACAATTTTGTAGCTGATTTGTTGGTCACATATGACTTGGAATTATGGTTAGGACTTACGATCTTTGAGTTTCTTCCTAATTTTCTTTCCTTTTCTTTGTTAGTTGATGTTGCATGAAACATGTTCTCTCACTACTAGATTTTAATCTTTTAGCAACATTTTCTTGCTTACATTTGTTAAGATGTTACTATATATTAAATAAATGTTATTTTGTAACACTTTTTTGAAAAATGTCATTATAGATAAAGTAATATTTTTTTTATTTTAATATTATTCTTTCTAATTGTTTTCAAAATCAAAGTCCCATATTGAGTAAAATTTTTTTACATAAGTTATTTTGCAACATTTTTTTGAAAAATGTTACTATAGTTACTTCTAAAATCAAAGTCTCACATCGAGTAAAAAAAAAGATATTTCTCTTATATCTAATTATAGTCCATAATTAAAATCTCACATCGAATATATTAATGACTTATAAAGAGTATATATACTCATATAGTTATATGTAAGATAAATGAAATTTGATATTCTATATATAATTAATGGTGACTGACTAAAAATGTATTTCCCTAAAAACTTAAAGAACGGAGACATAAAAATATAATAATTGATAGTAATATTTAAATTAAAATTAATTATTATTTTATAAGATTAACAAAATATTGGCAACATCATTAAAATGTTACAAAAAATTATTAAAATGTTACAAAAATATTACTTTGGTAACATTTAAAAAATGTTACCTAATTATGCAAAAATGTTATTAAAAGTCTTTAGTAACATGGACTATATACAACATTTGATAATATGTTGCTAAAACAAATTAGCAACATTTATACATAATTAAGTAACATTTTTCAAATGTTGCTAAATATCATTTGTGTTGTAGTGTCCAGAAGTTTTTAGTTTTTGTTTTCTAGGCCTTTAGGCCCTTTTTCCATCATAAATACACCATGAGAAGTTATACACATATATATTTAATTAGTTCAGAACAAGTGAATAATGAAAGGTATTAATCTCCTACTTACTATCACATAAATTATTTAAAACATTATGAAAAATGATTTAATAGAAATACTCATACATGATAGTATTATAACCTTTCAATAGTTCACAAAAAAAATCTTTTTATATGAAAAATTTTCTCAATTATATAGGATAACCATATGAATGTACTATCCATTAGTCTTTCGATAGTGGCAACAAACAAACATTCCTTAATAGACACAAGTTAACAATTAACTTACCTAGATAATGATTTAAAAAAGGTTACTGAGACATTATTTTCTTTTAAAAACAACGTTCTAATATTTTTATGGTTTAAACGTAGCCTATCTTTCTGCTTTTGAAGTCATTTCATAAACACCCCGCTGTCATAGTTACTCAAATATAAAATTGCATTTAGAAAATAATTGGTCTTCAAAAATTGCTGTAAAACACAATTAAGAGGTACATTAAAAGGAATGAAAATTGATATAGCATTTAAAGTGATAGTTAGAAACATTGCTTATAATATTCATTCTTACAAAGATTCTCACTAAGGAAATTATTTCAAGAGAGATTTATATTAAAGAAGCTATATATGTAAGATTACTAATATGCAGAAGGCATTTTTCTAATGTTGATCAAGTATCCGTTTCTAAAAATAATCAATAGTTTAAATAACAAATTAGTATTCAGAATTTCCACTGTAACATCAACTTATCTGGATGGCATTTCTAGAATATATATATATATATATATATATATATATATATATATATATATATATATATATATATATATTTAAACAACAATAAAAAGCATGACTTTAATAGAACAGTTAGAGGACAAAAATGAATTTTCCCAAAAAAAAGTTATATGAATGAGGCCTAAATTTCAAACATTAAGTTATAATACTTTCAGGATTAACAATTATTAAGATCTATTGTCAAATAGTATATTACATGTATGCTAAACTAAAACTAACCTCTTTCGGTACTCCGACCATCAAAGTATCAAGCAATAATTAGAATATCATTAAAACATTGATTTACTCGGGACAAAATATAATAATTTAGAAACCACAACTATCAAGAAATACAAACTATAACATAATTCACATGCTATTGCAGCAAAATAAGGAACAAAAAAAAAAAATAAGGAAACTTACCCATACCATTAAAAAAAATATAATTGAAGTTATTTATTAATGTTAATTAAGATCCAATGGGATTCTTTCATATACTTCCTCCTCCTTGAACTTCCTAATGCCTAAAAAACAAATATCATAAAGACTTTTTGAAGGTCTATCTCAAGTTTCTATATACCATGTTATCTATATCAACATTAGCTTCCTTAAATTCTCTTATCTTTTGTGAATACTCTAGAGGTAACCCGACTTTCCCACTACAACATAAATGGTATTTAACAACATTTAAAAAATGTTACTTAATTATGTATAAATGTTGCTAATTTATTTTAGCAACATATTATCAAATGTTATATATAGTTCATGTTACTAAAAACTTTTAGTAACATTTAAATGTTATCAAAGTAGTATTTTTGTAACATTTTAATAATTTTTTTGTAACATTTTAATAATGTTGCCAAGATTTTTTTAATCTTATAAAATAATAATTAATTTTAATTTAAATATTAATTTCAATTATTATATTTTTATGTCTCCTAAACTTCTAAGAATTCCTTAAGTTTTTAGGGAAAGACATTTTTAGTTAGTCACCACTAATTGTATATAGAATATCAAATTTTATTTATCTTAAATATAACTATATGAGTATATATACTCTTTATGAGTCATTAATCTATTCGATGTGAGACTTTATTTATGGGTTACAATTAGATATAAGAGAAATATATATTTTTTTACTCGATGTGGGATTTTGATTTTAGAAGCAATTATAGTAACATTTTTCAAAAAAATGTTGCAAAATAACTTATGTAAATTTTTTTTACTCGATATGGGACTTTGATTTTGAAAATAATTGAAAAAAATAATATTGAAATACAAAATATTACTTTATCTATAATGACATTTTTCAAAAAAATGTTACAAAATAACATATTTATATAATATATAGTAACATTTTAACAAATGTAAACAAGAAAATGTTGTTAAAAGATGAAAATCTAGTAACCACTTGGCTGTCAACTTTCCATTAGCTTAAATTACCTTAACTTCTTGTTTCCTAAAAGCTTACTATGCTAGACTTATATGTACTTCCACTATTTCAAACCTATAATTACACCAAGTTAGATTTGTATTATCCTTAACTGCGGACTCTAAATACATGATGCATAGAACTTTGAAGTAATTTTGTCCTTATATTGTTATATAAGAATGTTTTTAGGTTATGTTAATTATAATTACTTTTACGTAAGGAATTGACAAGGATAAGATAATGAACTTGAGCAAAACTCAAAAGTATGTAATGTGCTCAAGCTTACCAAAGTCTCACACATACATCAAAGTCTCGAGGGAAGGTAGAAACAGAAAAGAAAGAAATAAAGGAAAAAAGAAAGAAGAGAAGAAGAATGGAGAAGGAAGAGGAAGAGAAGAGAGAGAAAGATTAGAGACCTTAAGCTCTAAGGCATATCTTTGAGTCTTCTACAGAGGTGAGGGCTACACCTTTTGCCCTTCATTTTCATTTGTTTGATGTCTTTATATTTTCTTTTATTTTCCCCTCTTTTAAAATCACTTTGTACAATAAATAAAGCATTTGAGCTTCAAATAATGCAAATATAACATCTCCGTTCATTAAATGAAGTTCAGATCATTCAATTTTATTTTGAAATTCTTGACTCTAGAATATTCACCTTCATAGTGTCATATAAATAGAAAACATTTATGAAGAATAAAATAAAAGGCTTTATAGTGTCATATAAACAGAAAACATTTATGAATAATAAAGTACAAGAACAATGTAGTAAGAGTGATATGTATTCATAGCCAACATTTCTTTGGCTTGCATTAGGGATAAAATAGGTAATATGTAATTTATTGAAAATTTTTAAAAAAGTTGACATTGACACTAATCTTGCATAAGAACCTTACTCTAATCTAAACTTCTCATCAGCCAAAAAAAAAAATAAAAAAAATAGCCAGCATTTGTTTACTCTTTCATTTTTTTTTTTATAATTTTTTTATCACTTTTTTCCCCACTCTTTCCATACTTTAAAAATAATATTTAGAAGTTATCACTATTCGGATATGATACATCTTTAAATAATAATATAAATTATAATTATTTTGTTGATTTAGACACTTGGGGTGTGTGATGAGCCTTTAGAGATTTGATTAAAAATAACATTTGGATCGTGAATTTGGAGAGGCACGTGTAGTAAAACTTGAGATTTTCATAGTGAAAACTGCCTTAATTATATGTTGGGAACTAAACTTAGTCCTCAAATAATTTTAAGGTCAACAAGGATAAGATTTCAATATTTTTTTTTTAGATCTCAAAGTTAAAAAGGAAAACTGAAAAAATATATAAAAAATGTAGAAAAAAAAAAAAACTTAGACTCCTGAATAGTAATATGCACTAACTTAAAACCTGATATTAATAAAGTCACCAAGGAGCCTACCAATTTTGTTAGTGGCACTACTATCAATTTAAACAAGATTTTGAAAATTAAAAACATCCATATGACAATTCTGGGATGTAGTTCAAGTCTAAGAAGAAGCCTGACATGAAATTTAATTTTTTTTTATTCAATTTGATATTCTTATACTTTTTGTATTACATGTTATCATAGATATGAAGAAGTAAAAGTAGCCTCAAGAATAAACCTTTAAGGACCCATAAAAATATAAATATTTAAAACCATTGATTATTTTTTATTTTAAACATCCTTAATAGGAAGGACAAAAAAACGATATTTAGATGATGCATATATATATATATTTCAACTCATGACTAGAAGAAAAAAAAATCTTTATATTTCACATATGAAGGTGAAAAGTTGTTTTTGGAGGCAACCAACATGATAAACTCATTGGCATCAATTCTTGACCAGTTTATTTGGTTCTTGACCAATGCTTTGATGTCAACCACTTGACTAATTCACTAGGCAAACTCATCGATTTTATCTAATTTTTAAAGGAGTATAGTAAACACAATTTTTGTAATAAAAATGACTAAAATATTTAAATCATGTAATTTTTTTTAACCTATACGTATTGGCTTCTAGGAAATTTTTTTAGTTAATTGACTGGGTATACAGGTATTTATTTTCTTATAAAACCCATAAAAAATAGTAAAAAATAGTTAAATTGATTATTAGATTCAAGAAAACCAAGTTAACTTTTTCTTGATCACAATATTGTAATTAAGTATTTACAGTTAAAAATAATGACTAATCTCTATTAAAAAAATCAAGTTAATTTTATTAGTAGAATCAAACTTTAATTAAAAAAATAGTCGAGTCCATGTTCATTATTGGCATGCTTTGATTTTAACACTTTAGCATGAGGTGATTTGCTCATGTGTTAACTTTTTATAAGCACAATAAAAAGAAAAAGTGAATAAATATTTGAGAGTAAAGCTTATTTAAGAATTTTCAAGCTTAAAGTTTTTCAATATCAATTTGTTGAGCATACTCTCAAATCAAATAATTAAGTCTTAAAGTAATACATATGCATAACATATTATTGTTTACGTAGGAAATAAACAGAAATACAATTGCATTATTACAACAGTTAACAACTAAGATTTTAAAATTCGAATGGAAGAGCTAATTGGAGAAACTTTTAAAACATAATTCATTTGATTGAACTATTTAAATTAGTAGTTTCACAAATATTAAACTAAAAACTTTGTAAATAGTAATTATCCAAAAAAAAAATCGATTTGTGTTAAGAAGGTTTTTATCGATCTGTTTAGTTTGATTTTTAAAATGTTAATAAATAAATAATTCAAATGAAAAATTATGTTTAGAAAAGTACTCAAAGAGTTAAAGTGTGTCTGCTTAACCCCAAGCGTGTGGTTCAGCGGTAGGGGTTGATCCACGCTTAAGCAAGGTCAGGGGTTCGAATCCTGCCTTGTGTATGCAGCCGCGTTAAATCTTGGGGCCAGCTATCCCACCCTTTGAGGTGCCTCCAACGTAGCGAGGAGATTAGTCACTGCTGTCGGCGGTGGATACTCCAGGAACGAACCTAAAAAAAAGTGTGTCTGCTTATTTTTATTTTTAAAAGCTATTTTACAATTTTCAAAAATTAACTTTAAATAATAAAAATGAAAAGAAAAGATGAAGAAAAAAAAACTTCAAGGAAAACATGAATAAAAACTGAAAATATAAAAATAAAACTAGGATATATATATGTTTTTGATTTTTTAATTTTAAAAACTACTCTTAAAACAATTTTCAAAATTGATTTTTAAAGAATAAAAATGAAGATATAAAGATGCAAAAAAATACAAAAGAAAAACAAGAATATTAAAAATGGAAATTAAAAAATTATGACAACTTATAGATATTTTGATTTTTTTTAAATGTGAAAGCCAAAAAAGGGATAGTTTTGAAAATAATTTTCAAAAAACTATTCATAACAAAACGATTTTTTTTTTAAAAAGTTTTTTTTTTATTTTAAAAACTCAAAAAAGGGGAATTTAGAAAATTATTTGAAAAACATAAAACAATTTTTAAAAAATGGGAAATAAACAGACCCAGTTCCCCCTTAATGTCAATGTAAAGTGTAAACGGATCACAGCTGAAACCATGGAAAACAAATAAATAAAAGAGTAGCATAGATCACCAAGGAGACGAAAATGAACAATTTAGCTTCATTTAAAATTGTCTATGGATATTTTCTGTGTACACAAACCTATCAGCACGGTAGGGACTATTCTTAACCTATAAACTCCACAAAATATACCATAACTCTTTCATACAAAAGTATTAAAATTGAAAACTCAGTTCCTTCCTCTTATAACACTACATTATATTACTATTTACTAACATAACAGACAAAACTTTGTTCTTCAGCTATCTTCACAAAACAAAACTAACCCCACAGCAGTTTCATTGGAGTCCTTGCAGTCTAAGGTCTTTGATACTTGGCCTTTATATTCATTTACATAGCAGCAGGAGAAGGAACCTCCTTGGGCACATAAACAAAATTTCCCCTACGTCCTCCTCCTCCTCCTCCTCCTCCACCTCTATAGTTTCTTCTTCCCCTATTCACATTATGATACTCATTACCATTATATGCATTATTGGACCATGGCATGCTTTCTCTCCTTCTGTTGTACCCTTCCCATGTTCCACCCCAGTTACCATTCCCACCATGTCTTCCTCTTCCATAGTGCTCCCTATAGTTCCCTCTCCAAGGGTCATTCCTAAAATGTTGCCATTCATATCCTTTTGAATAATCAACAGGAGCATAATACTGTTGCTGTCCAGATTCTGCTACTAAATTACTTGCATGCAGATTTGGATGCCAAACTTGGAAAGCAGTGTTTGGAACAAAAGGCTTTGAAGCTTCGGCTTCGTCATCCCCCCACCCAGTAGGTGGAATTCTCTGCTCATTAACGAATAGGGAGCCACCAAGAAGCACAACCTCATTTATGACTTCCTCAATGGGGGCCTTTGCTTCACTTTCCAAGTCCTCATAGAGTTCAGGGTCAAGCCTTGCTTCCCAGTCCACATCGTCTATGTACATGTCTGGATCAGGCAACGATAAGTTGCATTGGAGGCCGTTTATCTCAGCCCAATACCTCGCCTTCGCATTGTCAAAAGCCTCCTTTCCAGCAGTGTCATCCCAGTTGACTATATGTTCAAACAAATGCATATACCTTTTGCTCTCTACTAGCTTCCACCATGGAACCGAGCCGATAGACGAACAAAACTTTTTCTCCCAAGCTGGCACTGTTGATTGCCAATTTCCTGTGAACCAAGAAGAACAAGAAAATCAGTTGATAATTAATGAAGCTCCTACTATCATTGCAAGAGTGCATAACAAAAGGTGTGTTGCAGTCTAAACAAAATAGAAAACATGGTTAGACAAAAGGAAAGCCTGGAAAAAATATGTAAAATTGGAAGGAAAAGGCCACACAAGAATATATGAATGCATTTTTATGAGAAAATATACATCAGAACCAGCATCATACATAAGCACTAATTAAATCTCAAACAAAAGAGTCCTGTGTTACTTTGTATGCAGTCCATCGTCACATCATGCATTACTCATAGGTGGAGAAAAGGAATGAAAAACATGAAGAGAAAAGGTATAAATAATTCCACTGTATATCTAGAGCAACAATTACTTTGTATTTTTTTTAATTCAAACGTGTCAGCAAAAAATATTTAAATAATAAATACCTTGTTAGTAAGTGGCAATATCGACAGCTTCAGTTCAAAACACAACAAAAGCCGACATTTTTACAAAGCAAAAGGAGCAAAGGATCAATCACCAAGATTTCCATTTCAATAATTTAATGATGAAAGCATTGTTTCAAACAATCAAACACGTCTCCAAAAAATCCCATTGGTGAATACCTCAATGGTTTTAGTTTAGAACACTACACACCGAGTTATTGCAAGAAGAATTTATATAAACTAAACAGGGAATTCAGTTAGCCTTGTAAAACTCTATTTCAATTAAAAATGGATGAACAGATCAAAAGATGCTCAGTTCAAAATTGCCAAAATCAAAGCAGTTTTTGGCTCAAAAAGCAACTGAAACCAAAATCATTACATGTAAAAAAGAAACTACAAAAGGGAAATTAGTTTACCCCAGGCTTCACCAATCTGATAAGGTGAGGTTTTATTTACAATGTGCACTACAAGATTCAATGTCTAGACATACACTTGAAATTTTCCCAATATAAGTTTGGCTTCAAACCTTAAAGCGCACACATAAAAATTACTACAGAGCAGAATTTGCTTAGATCCACTACAAAAGAAACCTTAGTCATGCATGTTAACCTTGCCCATTTCAATAATTCAATGACATTGGGACCGATCAATTATGATGAGCATGCAAAGAATCGATACCAACAAACTACAACCCAACAACCTACCAACCAAAGAAATGACAGCACCTGATAATCTTAGAGACCCTCCTTTGATAATTGAAGTTCTTAGTTACTTTCATTGACAAGGAAACAAATCCTAAGCCCTCCATCATAGCCCCACCCAGCCCTTATCACTTGAGTCACACACAACACAAACACAACAAAGTAACTTGAAGCCTAGAATGACCAACCTCACAGCCTCCGATCACAAATGAGGCAAAGGCATCATCATAACAGCACCATCAAACCACACCTCATCCAATTGTCAAAATTAAATAAAATTGGCAAACAAAACAAAACAAAAACAAAATTCAATGTACATCCATCTAACTAAAGCTAGTTCCTAGAAACAGACGATTACCACAAAACTAGAAATCCACAAAAGGGCAAAGAATGGCCAAAAAAAACCACAATTGATCATTCAAAACCAACCATTTTAAAAGAAAAATAAGGGAACCCCACTTTGCCAAACCAAAAAACCCCAATTAAAACCACTCAAAAGCAAACGATCATGATATGTGCAGCAATTCTACACCCACTTCTTAAAAAGAAGAAACAAAACCAAAAGAGTAATAACAATCCATGCAAAAAGAATTAAAAACAGCGTCAGAAACCAAACGAAGAAAAAGAGTACTAACCCAACGGTGGCTTTCTGTTATAAGAGGGGGATCGCCAGTGACCCACATGATGATGACTCTGACCTTGTTGTTTTCTCCAATTAGCCATGTCAAGAGAGGAAAAAGAGAAGGACCCAGAAGAGGAAATTGGAAAGGGGTGGTTGCAAACAGAGCAGAGGCACAACACAAGAGAAAAATTTGCAAACTTTGGCAAAAGAAAGAAACGGGCACGGATTTCAGGAATTACCTCAGCATAGAGAGAGAGAGAGAGAGAGAGAGTTATGTGGGTAAGTTTATGTTTGGGGACAGCACAGCACAACACAAGACACACACTCTCTCAGACACAAACAAAAGAAACGGTGGAAGCAAAAGGTGGAAGAAGAAGAGCATGAAATTAAGGAGCTTTTGGAAGAAGGATCATGAATGAATGGAATAAAACGAATGAATCAATAAATGAATGAATGTGCTGTGTTTATGTGAAAATTGTGACCCTCTTACTCTCAGGTTTTTCTTCTCACACTTTCTTCTAAGCGTTTCCTTCCATGAGAGACCCTATCATATTCGCTTCGCTATTTATAGCACATGGTTTTCATTGTCCCTCTTTGCTTTGTTTCTGTTTCATGAATCATCATTATTATCATTTACTTTATTACTTAATCTATGATATCATACCAATATTCTTCATTTTTATAATAATAATTTAATTATATTTCATTACGTTCTTTCTCTCTTTCTCTCTCTACACCTGGTCTTGGAAGTTTTTATTTTTCCTTCTTTCTTTCCGTTTCTTACTCCATTTTGACAAAAGTAACAAATCCCTTCAAAATCTCATGATAAATTGATAATCTTCTTCATTTAAGAAACAAATATTTGAGGATAAAAAAAAACAATATTCTTGAATGAAATTATATTTTAACAAAGGAAGGGTTGCTGTTTTTTTTTATACCATATCTAACCATTTAACATTCCACGATTTTCGAAATAAGAAATTATAATTATGATTAAAATAAATATTTTTAATTTCAATATTTATTATTTTTCTATTTTTTTGTCTTTATATTTATATATATTTTTTACATTGTTTCTTTTGTGTTAACGTGAAATGGCAAAATAGGTCAATCTTACTAATTTATGCACAATTTGTTGTTGACCAACTAAAAATAGGCGGACCTGGCTGGCTCGCCAGATAGAAACAAACTAGCCACTTTGGCTTGCCATGCTTAAAGGCGGGTTCACAAGCTAATCTGCCAAAAGAGAAAAAAAAAGTAAATAAATAAGAAAAAGTTTGCATATTTATTTTGAGTTATTCTTCTAGTATATTTTTTCTCAATATCTAAAAGATTTATATAAATTAGTGTATTTAAAAAATTAAAAAATTAAATTATAACTGATTTGATTTGATTTGTTACATAACAAATCTCAAATAATATATAATAAAATAAATCAAATGCACAACAAGTTTGCTATATAACAGATCACAAATTATACACAAAATAAATATAAGTAATTTAATTAAACATACACTAAAAATAATAAATAAACAAAAAAATATTAAAAAAAAAATTAGGTGGACTAGCCAGCCTCGACCTACCATTTTTCTCGACAGGCTGGCAAGCTAGGCAAGGGTGGGCTAGAATACCTAGCCTAACTTGCCAATTTTTAACGGGCCAACATATTGTGACCCATTTTGCCACTTCTAGATGTGATAAAAATATTAATTCAACTTTGTATGTTTATAGTTAAATTTATTTTATTGAAATTACTCTAAATTCGTGTCTCTTTTATCTTTTTCCCACAATGTCTATTGTTGATATGCTTTTTTTTACTCTCATAGAATTGAAGAGCTCTATCAAGTCGGTACAAACACGAATAATGTTACAAAAAAAAAAATTGACAATAGGGACTAAAATATTAAGAAAATGCAAATACATGAACCAAAATGATCTATCTTAATTTATAAGGACTCAAAGAGATAGAAAAAGATAAGTTAGAGACTAAAAGTGTTTATTTTAAACTATAGAGACTAAAAGGTAAAGTAAGTGAAATTATAGGGATTAAAAATATTTTAACCTATAATTATTTAGTTATTTTTATTTATTTGCTGAAATATTTTTATGATTCTTTTAAGATTTATATATGTTTGTAGTCCCTTAAGTTTAAGGTAAATTTATTTTTGATCTCTTAAATTAAAAATTGTTTTTTTTAGTTGTGTAATTTTTAAAAATCTTGGTTTAATTCCTTAGGTCACAAATAACATATTTGAAAGTGACAAATTAAGATAAATATGGACCATCAACTATGTTTAATATAATATTTTCACTAATAGAAACACTAGTAATTAGATTTTATGTGACAACACATGATAGATTTTTTAATCAAATTTGAGTATAAGAATTAAAATAATATTTTTTGAAACTACATAAACTAAAAAGACCAATTTTAAATTTGAGGGATTAAAAACAAATTTATCATAAATTTGATGAACTAAAAATATATTTAAGCCTTCTTTTAACGTAGGATTAAATGCATTTTTGTCTCTTGAGTATTATAATTGTGTTATTTTGACCCTAAAAATTTTAATTGAGCAATTTTAATCTCCTAAATATCATAATTGTGCAATTTCAGTCTTTCAAATTTTAATTAAATAATTTTAATCCCTAAATTACCGTAATTATGTAAATTTAATCTCTCAAATCTCGTAGTTATACAAATTTTTACTATTACATATATTAGTAATTTTTTTAATAATAAGTATATATCATTTAATACATAAATAAAAAAACATAATTTATGTAACTTAAATAAATTAAAATGTGTATAATGATTATAATAAGTGGATAAAAACGCGATTAAGTCTTTAATATAAAACTAGAAACAAACTATTTTTTAATTTATTTTATTTTATCTTTAGGTTTTTTTTTCATCCTTATTTATTATTTTATGTAACCATTTTACTTCTTAAGATTTTAAAAATAAAATATTATGATATAATTAGTATTTTAACTTATGCATTTTATAAGTTAAATATTTATTATATATAACTAATATTTATAATAAATTAATATACAAATAAATATTATATTTAAATATATATATATATATATATATATATTATTTAAAATTTATATAAATAGATATTTTTAAATATGAATTATATTTTATATTTAAGATAAATAATTTATATTACGATAAAAAAATATTTTTATTGATAATTTATTTTCAAAATATTAAAATTTAATTCATAAATAAATATGAAATTGAATTAGATAAAAAATTAAGAGATTCTCTAAAAATTATCTCATCAAAAAATATATCCTACAAACACTCCCATATAAGATAAATTATTCATATTTAATATATAAAAATCAATTATTTAGTATTCTTATTTACTTGCTTAATATGAAAGTAGAAAAACTATAATATTTCCTTTCTTTTATATCTAGTTATTTTTTTTCATATTCATTTATCATTTTAACCATTTTACTTTTAAAAATTTTCAAAATAAAAGATTGTAATACAATTATTTTATCATTTTTTATTTCTTTGCTTAAATATTTTTATGATTCTTTTAATATAAAAGTAGAAAAGAAATTAAATTTTCCTTGCTTTTATTTCTAGGTATTTTTTTCATCCTTATTTATTGCTTTAAGTAACCATTTTACTTTCAAAGATCTTCAAAACAAGAGATTATAATATAGTTATTTATTTCTTTCCCAAAATTAAAATAATATAGTTATTTATTTATTTTTATTTCTTTTATTAGATATTATAAGGATCCATCATTGTCATTATACTTAGGGTTCACTAATTAGCATCAGGAAAAAAATAACTAATATATCTAGGATCAATATTGTCACTACTCCTAAATTAAACAATTATATATATAAATATATGTACAATAATCTAATTGTGAAAATAAAAATTCTAAGTTGTCAGTCAAACAATTACTAATAATTACAACTCCTAACTAAAGTAGCACTAAGCTACATGTCAATAGCGTGACTCTATAGATATCAACATCTAATCTATCTCTACTTTGCTTTCATGTAAAACACGATCATCACAGTTTCAATTACAAGAAAAACAATCAAAGATAAGCTAGTATTCAAATCACATAAAATAAAGGTAGCTATGCAAACTATAAAAAACTTCAACATTACGACTCAATTAAACAACACATATCAACATAATATACAACTCAATAATATAATATTTATCTACTCAACATTTTCTTAACAATACAACATAATATAATGCTTAACATCATATCCAACTTAATGCATATATCATACAACTTACCAGCATACCAACTTAGTATGTCCATAATACAACTTCTCAATACCACATGTGATCAACACTACAACTCACAATGAAACTACCTAATAGAACCACAACTCAAACAACATTGCATCATAGCAACATAGATCAACATACATCACAACCTTTTGTATTAACAACTTTCAAAACATCATCTTAGTAACACAACTTCACAACTTATCAACTTTTCAACTTACAACAAATTATACAACTCATCATCATATCATCTTAGCAAATAAGTGACATAACTTATTAACACAACTAATTATCAAAAAATTCACCTAAACAACACAACTATTCAACACAATGCGTCATTACGCATTTCAACCGAGAGATATCGTACAAAACAGGTGAGTAATTTAAGTGGTTAGACCTAATCGAACCACAACGTGTAACCTATCTCAACCAAGTCATTTACCAACTCAATTTAATTTATCAAATTTTGTCTTTTAAACTAAGAAGTCTAGTTAAATTGCTTTAAGTCAAATATGCTTAATTATAAGATTTTTAAGTGATGAATTACTAAAAAGTATATACATATTGTTGGTATAAATAATACTAATTAATTCCTTTAAACTATCTTGAAATGTATAATCTCACATTTATACAAATTTTTAAATCTCTCTCATTCTAATGTGTATCCTATTATTATAAGTTTATAACATTCATCCAACTTTTCTAAACCTTGTGATATTTGTAAACTTCTTATACATATGTTGTCTATATTTCGTTCAACTATTATTTTCCTATAATTAATCTGTTATCTTTTTGAATTTCTAGATTAATTAAAAGATATTAATATGGACTTCTTTTTAAAAAAAAAAAAGTTTAAAGAGAAAAAGTGGTTATATGGATTATTTTCTATAATTCCTTGTTAATATTATGTTTATAATACTAGTGTACTGACTTATGCATGGCATAAATTTTAATTGTTATAATTAATATATATATATATATATATATATATATATATTATAATTAACTTCTATATAGTCTTATAAGAGTGATACATTAATTAAGTCCCTTACTTTTTTACTAATTATCTATAGATAGAATCTATCTTTTCTCATATTTTATATTCTTCTATGTAAATTTATGTTGAAAAGGATAGATCGATAATTCATAATTTTACTCAAAATTTTCAAAAAAAATTAATACATAATTCTATTTTTTTTATTAATCTAAATTTATTTTGGTTATCATAAGATGTCTTAACTTTGTAAGTATAATATTTTTCGATAAGAATTTTTTAACATTTTCTATTTGTTTTAAGATACACTTAACCTTTTTAAGGTCATTTCAAGACATTGTCTTTGCAATTAGTTAATCAAAAAATATTTCTCTCAATTACATATATCTACCATCTTTTTTATTTTTATCTCTATGTACTTGAATATTTTAATCACTTGACCCTTTCTATTAAAAAATGACTCTATATGACTATTTAAATATTTTATTATAAATCCAAAATTAAGTATATATTTGATAATATTTATTTATCATTAATTTTAATTTTAATATAGTTCAAAATTAAAAATACTTGTTATCATGAATTATAATTTTAATTAGTATTGTAATATGCACAACACAATACATAATAAATATTTATTTTATATAACTATTTATAGTAAAAAAAAATTTAACATATAAATTTTATTGTATTAAAATCCTAATAAATAAACATTTTGGGATTTATAAATTATATTTTTTTATAATAAATATTTTATATTATAATACAAGGTTATTTTTCTTATTAATATTTTTTAAAATATTAAAACTGAATATTAAACTCAAAATGAAAAAATATAAATTCAAAGAAAAAAGAGTCTGGAAATAAAAAATAACTAAATATACTTTTTTGTAACAATAATCTTTATAAACACTATTGTTTAAGAAAATTATTCTAATTATATATATATATATATATATATATATATATATATATATATATATTAACACGTGTAATGTATAAATGAAATGTTTATTAATATCTAAATTTTATGATAAATTATTTATACAAATAAATAATTTATTTACACCATTTTTTAATATATAAATTTATATTTAAGTTTTTATAAATAAATATTTTTAAAAATAAAACTATTTTTTAAATTTATTATAAATAACTTATATTGATATAAAATATTATTTTAATTATTAATATATATTTTAAAAATATTAATTAAATTACAAATAAATTTGATAAATAAAATAAAATAAAATAAAATATTAAAATAATTTTTAAATTTCTCTTATAAAAAAAATCCAAAAAGCTCTCCTGTAAATTGCTTATTGTGTTTATTATATATTGGTGGATAGAAGGATAAATATGTAGAGAGATTGTGTATATAAATATTTATCGCACAATACATATATTAAAATATTAGTTAATTTTAAAAATAATATATTCTATCAAAATAATAATACAACATCATTATTTATTTTTAAAAAGTTAATATTTTTTTTTAAATTAGTCATAACTAAATAGGAGTGTTCATGATCAGTTTTTTTTAAAATCCAATCGAACCAAAACGATCTATTTTATTAAAGTGGATCGGTTAGCCGATCCATTTTTTATACAGTAGATCGGTTTGATTTTTTAAAACTATGGATCATTTTTTTGAAATTAGATCGGTTTAGTGCGGTGCGATTATCTATTTTTTACTCATATATGAATCATTTTTTTTAAAAACAAATCGAACCGAATCGATCCACTTTTGTAAAGATAGATCGGATAATTAAACCAGTTTTGTAAAGTGGATCGATTTGAATTTTTTCAAAATGGATCGGGTTTTTTAATATAGATTAGATCGGTTATGGATCGATTCAGATTAATTTGGATTTTTTGCACACTCTTATAACTAAAAATTATTAAAATATGAAGTACTCTTATATTATAAATCTGAATGAATCTTTTGAATGTGAGCGTTTTTTTAGAACTTAATTAAACGAGATTTTTTTAGAGTAATTCTTACCTTGTTTAGTTTTAATTATTTTTTATATGCCTTTCAAATATATTTTTTAAATTTAAATTTAAATTTAAGTTGATTTAACTGGCCCAAAATAATTCTTTCTCAACCACATCAAACCATACTTAACTTTTATGATAGTTTATCTCTTTCAATTTATTCTTTCCATCTTAATGATAACCAAATGTAATCATATATATATATATATATATATATATATATATATATATATATATATATATATTAAAACATACTTTCGTATAAACATTTATTTATATAATATATTCATTCAAAGTTTTATTCCTTTAAAAATTACAAAAAAAATTATATATTAATAGTAGTTCTATGAATATATAAAATTTCACATTATATATTAATTTTGAATCTCTACTTGTCATCGAAGAACTCACTACTTCACATTTAATTTTTCATTTGAATTCTATTATTTCATCTCACCATGTATTTCACGCTCCAAATCATGGAAGGAGTGGCGGTTCCAAAATCTTTCATTAGTGGTAATTTTTTTAAAGTAAAAATTAATAATTATTATCATATATACAAAGAATAAAGCATAAATATGTAAAACAATCATTAATGAGTTTAATATATAAAATTAGAGGTATAAAATATATATTTTTAAACATATTAATAATTTAATTAAAATAAGAATGCATCTGGCCACAACACTATAATGTAGGTTTGCTGGATGCAAGTTAAGTTTTCCTACTCTCTTAAAAATTAACTTTGCTCCATTAATTTTTTATTTTTTTTTGTAGCTTCCCTTATCTTCTGCTAAACAACCATGTTTGTAATTTCTTCAAAAATAAACTTTATACTATTCAACTGTTCTTATTGATACTCCTTTATATATTGATTGGAAGGGAGGAAAAATTAAATGAAAAAAGATTTGGTTCTCTCCATTCTCCTCCCCTCTTTCACTTTTCTAAAAATTGAATCAAATAAGAAAAAAATATAAAAATACTTCTTTGTTTCAACCAATAGATCATAGATTTTTGTTTCTTAAGTAATTTTTATCCTTGTCAATATTTCCTCACATGCCCTTAATTTTCATCTCCCTCCTTGGTTAATATATTATTGTGATATCTTTGTCTTTATTTCCTTCAAAAAGTAATTAATTCTTGTTAAATCGTCACAATTTGTCCTTGAAAATGTGTCTTGATGGGACTAAAGAGAGAGATTGTTTATAAATTATTCTTAACTTTAATTTCTAAGTGATGTAAAAATTTTAAACATATCGCGCGAAACAATTCCTTTTTTGTCATCTTTCCTCTTATTTTTTTTTCTATAAATATTATTATTATTATTTTATTATTATTATTATTATTATATTGTTATTGAATATCTAGCTCGCGATATTATGATTTTTATTTATTAGAAAAATATTGACACACAAAAAAGATTCTTATTCTTTTCTTTTCAATTTTCTATAATTCTTATCGTAGATACCATAACCCTAAATTTTGAAAATTTCCCTATATTCCTCAACAATTAAGGTACGTTGCTTCTACTTCTAAGTCCATGTTAATTTGTTTGGCCATGACAAAGTATCATATCTATTACAAACTATTTTTGGCTTAGGGTTTATGATTTTTTCCCCCTTTTCTCCAACCATTTTCTTTCTACCTCTACAAGCAATATTTTTGGGGTAGAGCTAGAATTTTTATCCTTTTCTCTACGTTATTTTCTCTATAATTTGATTTTTATTATCATTGAATTTAACTTTGTCCAAAATTTTTATAAGTGATTTGTTCTCCTTAGAATTTATCATATAAGCTTAAAAATATTTTTGACAGCTTCTTTATTATAAAATGCTCTTTATTTTTAGTTGAAAAAAATTTCAAAAATATTTTTAATTTGTATCAAAACATATTCTTAATAATATTTTTCTTTTCCTTCCTACAATCCGTTAATGTCTCGTTATTTCTTAAATGTTTCTGAACCTTGACCATTGTTTAACCTTTTTTACTTTCTTCATTCCCTTTAAAGGAACGGTGTGAAGCTTGTAAGAAGATGAAATAATTAATTCTGTTTACTTTTATTGTAGTGGAAATCTAAAACATAATTGTTTAATTATTATTTTTTACTTGTGAAATGTGATCATCATTTTGTATCGTGTAAATATTTGTACTTGTATGAATTATTGGACTTTGGACATTGATACATTTGGCTGCTGTGTGTTTCTCTTTGAGCATTAATTATTTCAAGGTAGTTTTAGTTTCATCATAAAATAAACTTGGTTAAGTCCTGCAAAAATTAATTTTTGACTTTTAATTTTAAATTATTGCATAAATTATGTTTATGAATAAAATAATAGTAATTTATATCATTGTATAAAGAAAATATCACTTATCATAATTACATATATAGATCATTTGCTTCCTTATTTTTTTTTTTACAATTTCCTGAAATTACATTTACAAGTAACTTCTCATTATTTTTTAAAACTACAATAATTACTCATAAAAAATAATTTTTTTCTGTGTATACACAAGTTTTTTTTCTCTCTTTTTTCTACCAGTAATAATAATATACATGGTTAATATGTCTGTTTTGTTGCAATATATGATTTTACGGTTTTTGGACATAGGTGTATTACAACTTCATTTATCTGATGATGTATTTTTCAAATTTGGCAATAAAAACAAGCTCAGGCAGAGAATAATTAAATATAATTTTGCATATTCAATTAATAATTACAATTAGATACAAAATCACAACGAGTTAACTCATATGTTCCCTCTCCATCCCATCAAAGGTTAACTCATACTCATTTTCTCTTTCACGATGAAACTCTTATGTCTTCAAACAAGATTGAGCACATATGTTTAATTCTCTATTTCATGAGTTTAACCCTCATCACATAGAAGCTAGTAATTAAGTGTCTGTTTAGTCTAATATCAAATCGTGACTTTTACCTCACTTTTGAAGTTACTTATACATGTTTCTGCATCAATTTCATGAAAATGCACTTCAATGTGAATAAGGACATGCAGTTAAACACGTACTAAGAGAGTTTCGTTAAGTTGGACGTGACTTTTCATTATAACACAAGTAAAATATATGTTTCCAAAAATGCATAGAAAAAATCAAACGAAAAATATTGAAAGCCCAAATATAATTGCAATTGAATTACTAAAATGGAAAAGTTATTGTATGGTTAATGCATACTAAATATTTGAATTTATTTATCAGTCTTGATGAAGAAATTATTTATGACAAAATTTAACACCATATTGAAACAATGCTAGAAAGATGCATGATTAATGATTTCCTTTGGTTTTTTATTGCAGGCTTTGCTATTTAAACTTGTATGACAAGACTATTATGTATAGGTAAATGACATGTACCACAATCAATGAATGAGTTGATTAAATTAAAAAAAAATATTTTGTGTTTTTCTTTTTCATATATATTTTTCTTAAGAAATTTGCTACTCAAATCCATGGACACTAAATGTAGATATTCTTTCAATCACGATTCACACTTTATTTCGTGAAATCGCGAGAAATTGATCAACCCTTTCTCAATACTTTACTCTTGTTGATCTTTCTCTGAAAAAAATTTTGTGGTGTTACATCATTTCTAGCTAACAAAAGAAAATTAATAATAAAATTAATTTTGCAAAACTAATGTTTTTTTATATTTATTATTTATTAAACTGTATATAAAAATTTAAGATAACACTTAATATAAGATAAAGGGAGAAATATTTTTGGAAACTATATTATTGATATAGAGTACTATCAATTTTATTAATGATTATTTTTTCTCTTTAAATAGATTGAATCTTACAGTATTGAAATCAAAAACTAGTTGGTACAAATGGAATAATTAATTTAAAATTATTTTATATCTTCATATAAATTTATGTGCAAATCATATAAATTTTAGTGCAAATTGTTTTGCTATTTTTTTTTCTAAAAATGTTAAATAAAGAGTAAATATATTTAATCTTTTAAAAATGTAAAATATTTTCAATACTTAATATTAAAAAAATATTAGTAGAAAAATATTATAGATGTTCTTAAAATTATTTATAATCTTATAGATTTTGAATGACATGCAAATTTTTCTTTTTCATTTTTAAAAGTATGCAAACACAAATTATTATATATTTGTGAGTATGTTAAGTGCATTAGAATGGTGATATTAGGACTTGTCATGAAGGAATTTTTTGGTGAGAATGTAGGTATGTCTCATTTAAACGGTCCATTCAAATTCAAGAAACGTTTGCTTGGATTTGGAAGTGATGGGTCCCAAACCGATCAAAGTTGATATATATGTTAGAAAGTTATGAGAGAAACGACAATAGATTCGGCACACATTTTTATCCACTTCGCCTCTTTATCGTATGTATGTGCATGATTTTTTAGAAATTATTTGCACGTGTTCGGATGCTCTCAACCCAAAGACACTTGGTAATCACAATTTGCCTAATATTTTCTTTTTTAAGATGATCTGGCTAACTTTCATTCCCCTTTAGATTTACTAAAATAAAATAAAAAAATTAATGCCAATATGATTCAAATCAATTTGATAATGCAAAAGTTTTTTTAATACGAATGTTTGATGATGGAAAAGTTTGAAGTAAACCAAATTAAAAGAAAAAATCTGATTAATATGTCCTATCATATGGATTCAAATTTAAAAGTTGAAAATTCAATTAATTTTGTTTAGATTTTTAAAATTTGAACTAAACCAATACATTGATTAATAAATAATAATAATAATTATTATTATTAAGATTGATTTAGGGTATAAAATCTGAAATTTTAATTTAAAGTAAACTCATTCAAAATATATCTAATAATTCATTAATTTTGTCATATTGGCATAACAATTTTTTTTTAAAAATTTGTAATGTTATTCACACCCAGATTTAAAATATTTTATAATGTTGAATTATTGACAGATAGATTAATAATATTATATGTTTTATTAGTTAATAATATAACAATATATGTTATAAGTTGTATAATGTATTTTTATTTAATTTTTATTATTTTAATAATAAATTCATTGATTTGATGTGTATTAAACTGAAATCAAAGACTAAAAAACTAATAATTTGAACCAAGTCAAAGTCAAACTAATTAAAGTTATCAAACCAGCTATTAAAATATGTCTCAAATTTAATTCATGTCCACTCCTACTAAAAATTATTATATTAAATAGAGTAAATACAGGTCAACCAAATTAAATAAAAAGAATAGGACAAAAGTTTTAAATTTTATAACTCAATGATGAATTTGATATAATTTTTGTCTCAAATATAAAACACTAAAAAAAAAAAACAAAATCACTCACTACATATTGTTATACCATTATTACATCCTTTATTTAGGAATTTTTATTTTTCAAAAAATTAAAAATATTTATCATATTTTAGTTTAGATATAAAAATAAGATATAACAGCAGATAATCATTTCAATTTATTAATAGAACAATTCATAAAAAATTATAAAAAAAAATTATTTAGATGCGTGTACATGGTTGTACATGTGTGCAATTTTCTTAATTATCTATATATTTTAATTTTAAAAATAAAATAATCTCTTATCACATTGTACATTATTTATCATATTTAAGATATAAGTTGTATATTTATAATATCTATTTATTATAAATGTAGTTTAATTTTTTTTTAAAATTATATATTTATAATTATATATAAAAATATTAAATATTAAATAATGTACATGTAACATTGGGTAAGTTGTGAGAGTTTCTAACCAAAGATTCAGTTAACCTTGGGTGGAAAGGTATATAAGGTTTCTTCTAAAAGTTGAGCATCATAAACTTAACTTCTCAGAGATATTAGAGAGAGAGTCGAGTGAGAAGCTTTGGATTTTTGAATATTTTTCTCTTCTTTCTAGATTCCTCGAATGTGTGAGATGTTCTTTTGATTCTTGGAGTCGTGATATGAAGTTGTTGGAAGTTTCTTCAGAACTGCTTCTTCTTCCTTCTCCCTCTTTTATTCAATCGGGTGGCTAAAGTTCGGAGGTAAAGGAAGATAGATAGTGTTCTAATGAATGGATGAGTTGAATACATTGAAAGTATTGTGGATTGAATGTTGAAATTGCTTGAATTCGGGGTGGTACATGTTGAGCACAAGTGTTTGGGTTGATGGGGCGAAATTAGTGATTTGTTTAATTTGTTGTTGCATGTGTTGCTTTTTGTTGTAAATGTGTTGTGTATATGATGTATATACATGGTTTGTTGTGATGCATACTGGTGGTTTTCTAATTTTTAGGTGCTTGGGACAATTTTTGTAGTCTACATTGTGCAGAAATATTAGTCACACCAGACACGCCTTTAAGGAAAGAGACTCATCTCGGGTTAGAATGATGCCAGACAAGGTTAAAATGACATTAAATGTGAGAGTGTGGGAAGACTCCAACTTGGTGATGTTGGACACCGTTGGATGTGAGCGAGACAGAGAGCTTCCTACTTTGATGGTGCCAAGCGCAAGGTATTGTGTCCAATGCGAGATGCTTGGATGATATATTGATGTTTTGGTGAATTTGTATGCTGTATGAGGATTATTCTATATATATGTCGATTGAATATAACATGTATATATGATTGTATGATGATTTTTATATGATATGACATATGTAGATGTTTGTGTGATGTTGGATGATGATGAGTATATGTATGATGTATGATTTTGGAGAGCATTGATATGCCATGTATATGGATAATGTTGTTATTAATCTCTGGATGTGATGTATGTAGTAGATGTATGGTAAAATGCACATACTAAGAATGTAGTATGACATTTAGACATGTTGACTAACTTAGGACTTAAGGAGAGAAAAATATTTTAAAAACTAAAGATCCCACATAGAGAATCTTGGAGTGGTGCTCGGGTATACCACTGTTGGAAAACCCTCCTTGAGTTTGTGTATCTCTTGGAGTGGGATTTTGAGGTGTGTTGACGCGTCCTCTAAGTTCTTAGTTAGTGAGTGAGTAAGGTAGGAGGTCAAGGACTACAACCCTTAACCAAGTACCTGGAAAACTTGCATGGTTCCTTAAGGATAATCAGTGAGAAAATCACATATGTGACTTGGTAATACATGTTAAGGTTGTGGTAAGTTTATACCTAGCTATACTATTCCTAATGGTAGAACCAAACTTTCATGTGTAAGTGAGGAGACTCGAGAAACCAAAGGAAGGACTTATATCCCATTTTTTTTGTGTGATCGAGTTGACGCTTTAGGTGCGAAAATGATTGGATTCATTTGGTAGGGTAGAGTCACTTAGACTGTTCATGTTGATGGATGTTTGGATTGACATGGTGTGGATGATATACATGTTTTCTTTGAGTGTTTGGCTTGCATGTATGTTTTACTATGATGTTGCACATTATAGAATTGTTTTCTATGCTTACATGCTTCTGAACTCTAGCTTACTCTTTTATTTCCATTATAGTTTGAACTGCAATGATTATACGTTTTATGAGAGCAAATTAGGATTAGGCTAGACAAGTTACGGTTGGCCGGTGGTGTGATCTTTTGGTGATGACAATATTATTGCGTATAGCTTATATAATTATGCTTGACCAGCACTAGGACGCATGATTATTTTGAGATTATTGTATACATGTCTATATATATTGTTTATATTATTATAGGTGTTTGACTCTTATATTCGTGTTATATATATATACACACACACGTATGACATTTTTTTCTCATTTACTCTCAAATGTTCTAGTAGGTTAGTTTATGTTGTTAGTAGTAGTGATTTCGTTTAGTGTGACGACTAAGACGAGTCATTACAGCACATGCTAAGTTAATGTATTATTTATAACAAAAATACACATAATAATGATATTTTGTTGTTCATAGACAATATCATCATAACAATAAATTAAACGAAGAGTGTTATATATATATATATATATATATATATATATATAATTTTTTAAAATTATTAAAACTGTATTGATCCGACAAGTCACTACACTTAGTACATTATAGTTGTTATGCAATGAAAAACATAAAGAATTCATTTACACTAGGTTATGATGCAACAAAACCTAGACATTCATGCAATAGATATATGTATAAGGTGCATAAAACAGAAAACAGTCTCCACCAATTTTGATTGGAAAATACAAAGCTCTTTTTATGGAGTTAAAGTAAAACCATGTACATATATATAAATATGCATCTAGCTTACTCACGTCCGATCCCAATCCTGATGAAAATGATGAGATAGAGAGCCTCTAGCTCACTTACGTCTAACACTAATCTTCTTGCATCCGATGAAAATGAGACCGAGTTCGTGTGTAACCCATACCCAACGTCTTTCATACTATGCCTGATGCCATTCATCATGCACCCAACGTAACCAAGTTAGAGAGTCCTAGATTTAATCATGTCTGATGCCACTCATCCCATGCCCTGTGTTAATAAGGCATAAAGCCTCTTGTTCAATCACACCCAATGTCAATCATGCCACATTATGCGCAAATAAGAGAGAGAGCCTCTGACTCAATCATGACGTTCGTTGCACCTGGTGTGAAGGCTATTTCCTACACTTGGCAGAATTGCAATTTTTGTTCAAATACCAAAATACTCCTTCAATTTTAGCATGCAAATCTCAAAATTAGCATATAGACATTCAACATAACTAATAATTCAAGAAAATCACTACATGCAACCATAAAAAACTCAATAATCATCAATTTTTCTTCAAACTCAATCAAAGTAAGTGAAACTTAAGATAAATGTTCTCCATTCCTTGATTTAGTTAACATAGCCACAAATGGGTGAATTTAAGCAACAACCAACAAATATAATTCGATAAATAACAATCTACAAGCTTTCCTTACCTTAAACAGCTAAAAAATGAGATGGAGAAGGAAAGATGATGAAGAACAAAGGTTCCCCAAGAGTTCATCGTATAACAATCTCGACCATAGTTTCTCAGCTCCGATGCTTTGGATCTACAATTGAACACCACCACTCAATTGTATGGACGAATTTGAATGCTTCTATGAAGTTAAAAGAAGCAAAGGACTCTCTGTAACTCTAGAGCCTATCTCTCTAACTTCTCTCTAGATTTTCTTATAATATAAACTTATGAAGTTCAAGTCTTAAGAAAACTTTAAATACCTTTCTCGAAACTTGGTCAACTTTCATCTTAACTTAAAACAACTAAAAACAATTTAATTCTTAAGGATCCCTTGACCTTTAGATATAATTACAACATAACAACATTTAAAACAACACACATCATATATTTAAATAATAAAGCATATAAAACATGCAATGTTACAATTTAAAATTATATTATTCTTTTGATATAATAAAATGTATCATTTTTAATGAAATTTTGTGTATAGTTTTTTTTTATTCAATAAATAGTTACGTTTTAGAATAGTCATATACAAGGTGATTTTGTTTATTATTTCCCCTAGAGCTGGAATTCGTTCAACCAACTCGATTCACCACGAGTTTGAGTTGAATTGGGCCAAGTTTCAATTATAAGAAAAAAAATGGCTTGGCCTACTCACAACAATCTATGATGAGTCGAGTTGGCCCACCAAATTTACTTTATTTTTTTTTGATCCTAAATGTTAGTTTATGTGATTATGCATTTATATCATTGAATAAATTTGATACATATTAGTTACAAACTATGATAATTGGTGTCAATTTGATATTGCCTATTAACATTTTATGTCACTACTGTCATGTTATTTGATATTATAAGTTGATCATGTAACATTGTGTTTTAATGCTTTTATTGCATGATGATGTGTTATATGTTGATTTATGATGATATGAATTTTTATTTTGTGTTGATAATTGCTTTATAAGGCTCTAAGGGTCAAAGAATTCTTGAGAACCAAGTTGTTTAGAGATGTTAAATTGAAATCAAAGTTGACCAAGAACAAAAAAAGATATATAAAGTTTTCAGAGAACTTGAACTTTATAAGTTCATTTCTTTGAATTTTAGTGAGAAGATTTATAGAGATAAGCTTTGGAGTTTAGGAAAACCTTTTCTTCACTTCACCAAGAGTATCTAGATCCTCCCTTGAAATTGAGATCAAGTGTTAAAGGCTTAAATTCTAGTTAAGGAGCGCAAAATCCTAGAGAGAAGTTGACCCTTGAGGGTCTGTGGAACTCTTTTTTATTTTTTTTTATTTTTTTTATTTTACTCGATGAAGCAATTAAGGTTAGGAAAATTTATTATTTGATTCTTTAAGTTGTTTTTATGTTGTTGTTGATGTTATTTAGCTTATTGGTGACTCAATTGTTAAAATTGATGATGCTCATCTAATTTGAAAATTAATGTTTTAAGTGTAAGGAAACTTGAAACCTAAGGAAATCATGATTTTGATGATTGTGGGTATTGAAGTTGAATTCATATTGTTTACGATTTATTGTAATTGTTTCTATAGGTTGCATGTGTGGAAGATCAAGGTGGTGGTGGTTGGTTTTGATGAGAATAAATGAATCACTATGAAGGGAATTCATGTTCTTGTCCAATGAGAATGCATGCTTGGCTAACATGTGTAACACCCCAATTTCTTTAAAAGGATATTTTTATTAGTAATGACATTTCTGTAATTACTGAGGACATTTTTGTAATTTTATAAAGGTATTAGGGGCATTTGAGTAACTCGGAACGGGCTGTTCCGAAAGTGGAACGGGCCGTTCTGAGCATTAAAAATAAGCTAAAATTTTAGGTTGGGAACGGGCCCAGAACGGGCCGTTCCAACAAGGAGAACGGGCCGTTCCGGAGGGAGAACAGGCCGTTCTGCCGAGTTTGAGAACGGGCCGTTCTGGTTTTGGAACGGGCCGTTCTGCTTTTTGGGAACGAGCCATTCCGATTTTGGAACGGGCCGTTCCAGTTGAGAAATTTGCACAAATTCGAAGGATCCGGAACGGGCCGTTCCGAAATCAATACGGGCCGTTCTGGGTACACCAGTTTGCCTATAAATAGGAGGCTGAGGGGTGAAAAATTATATACTGAGTGAGAAGGTGAAATCTTAGAGAGAGAAAGAGGAGAGAGAGAGAGAGAGAGAAAGAAAGAAAGAAAGAAAGAGAGGGAAGAAAGAGAGAATCCAGAGGAGGAGGCCCTGCCCAAGTTCCAGCTCCTGCTTATCCAGGTAAGGGGGGAGTGAGAACCTCGCTCAGGGGTGTGGGGATAATTGTTGGATAGTTGTTTGTCGGATTGGCCCCCAATCCCTTGTCGTTGTTCTGTCTGATTTTCTATTTACTCTATTTTGTTCTTTGTTGAAGATGCCGTTGTTCTGTTTGTTTTCTATTTACTTTACTTTGTTCTTTGTTGAAGGTGTCGTTGTTCTGTTTGATTTTCTATTTACTTTACTTTGTTCTTTGTTGAAGGTGCCGTTGTTCTGTTTGATTTTCTATTTACTCTACTTTGTTTTTGTTAAAGGTGTCGTTGTTCTGTCCGATTTTCTATTTATTCTACTTTGTTCTTTGTTGAAAGTAATAAATGAATATGAAATTAATGTTAATAATAAATGAGGTTTAATATGAACAAGAATGCTCTCTGGATCTCTGTGAATTCCTGTGCGGACCTTATGAGGAGTATTTATGACATGACCATGTGAAATATGGACAAATGACATGAGACCTAAGAATGGACTATTGAGACAAACTATGATTATGATACTATGACAAATAATGACATGATGTACTAAATAAAATTATGTAATAAGTTAAATGTTGAGTTAATGAGATTATAAATGTATGACATGCATCATATGCATATATTACTCCAGGTGTGCCGCTGACGCCGCATACCCACGACTAACAAGGTGTACTTTATGGTCACCCACGATGTAACATGCTAACAAGGTGTACCTTATGGTCACCCACGACTAACAAGGTGTACCTTAGGGTCACCCACGATGTAACATGCTAACAAGGTGTACCTTAGGGTCACCAGTGATGTAACCAGGTGTACCTTAGGGTCACCAACGATGAATTGTGAATCTTCCGTATGGCGCCACATGCATGCATTTATGAGTTGAGTCCATGACATCATAAGCATGATAAATGAGTATATATATGTGATATTGACTATTTATGTGTATTGTTTACATGTGGCTTATATATGTTGTGTGTGTGTGTGTGCTATCTAGCAGTTATTTCTGCACCTGAAACTGAGTGAGATGTTTCTCACTCCCTTGTTGTTTTTGTATATGTTTTAAATTGTGTTGCAGATGATCAGCATCATGGGGATGTTGGTGATGAGGCTTAAGGCTTCAGTGGGGCATGCTCTGATAGGATGTGACATCGGGCATAGCTAGGCTTGTTTTTTTTAGGGATGTTATTGTTTTAAAAGCTTTAATTTTCTCTTCTTATGTAATTTTGAACGTTCTTGAGAAAAGACCAAAATGTACATCTTTGTTATATTTATTATTATATGATTTGGGAGTATAAATTAATCCCTAACTAGGAGGCACTGCCACCTTTACTGGAGTTAATTTATATTTCCTTTATTATTATTTGTATATATATGATTTCTTGTTTTTCACTAAATTGTATTGAAAATCTTAACTTCTTTTCTTTTATAATTTCTACACTGGAGTTATGATTTATGAGTTACGAATGTGAATCTTCTACCTTGTGATATTTGAAATATTTGTCAACTATGAAAGATTTTATTTACCCAAAAAGAAGAAAAGAAATATTTTATTGTTACATTTGTTGTATATTAATAATGGGGTAGAGGGTGTCACAACATGCATTAATAGTTGATGATCCTTTGTCCAGAATTATATTCTTGCTCAAGTTTATGGTGACTCTCATGAGAGCTTGTCTAGCGAGACACAACGTGCCCGACGAGAGAACTCACAGGGAGTTCTGCTCGCTTAGCAAGTTATGATCATTCGATAAGGGAATCCACAAGAATTTAAGTTTGCTTAATGAGTTTTTGGCTGCCAAGCAATGAGCTCCAGATGAATTTACTCGCCAAGTGAGCTAGAGTCTACTCAGTGAGGAAAACCATAATGTTTTTTTTTCATTGAGTGAGTGTAGCTTGCCCAATGACGAGCTTTAGAGAGTTTTGGTTGCCCAACAAGGTTGCTCTTCACCTAACGAATCCCCTATTTTGTAAACTTGATACAATTGTGCAACTTTACAAGTTGTATTGATATGTGTTGATGACATATGATTCCTTGTAATATGTGATGATGATGTAGGATAAAATATAATGAGACTTTTAAGTTGAGTAGTATGTTGTATTAAGTTGAAGATGAATGTTGCATGTTGTTAAGATGTGATGAAAGCATATGTTGCATGTTGTTTTAAGTTGAAAGTCACATAAAAAATTATAAGAGAGAAAAGTTGTTTTAGAAATTTAAATATCTCATTGTATGGATATAAGTTGTGGTGCTTTGAGAGTAAAATGTTGAAACCCTTTAGTGAGTAAGTTACCTCCCAATTGAAAAGTTATTTTTTAAAGTTGTTTCTTCTAGATTTTTAAGTTGCAAAATATAGTGGCAGACCAATCCATACTTTTCATAAGTGACCAATGAGTAAGGTATGAAATTGGAGGGCCAAAATCTTTAACCAAGGACTAGAAAGGTGGATAATATTTAGAGGATAGTCGACAACCTACTTTCACAAGACTTAGTTAATGCATGCTAATACCATAGTAGACGCATACCTAGTTTGAGTTATTTCTAACAATAGTATTAAACTTTTCTAGTGTAAATGACAAAATATGAGAAACCAAAATAAGTTGTTAAACACGTCACTATGCCTAAAGGTCCCCATACTTGACTTAGAGATAATGAGTAAGGTGTTGTGTGATTTGGTAGGGTCAAGTCTTTTAGACTGTTTACTAAGTTGTAAGAGATCTTCAAAGATGAAAATGAGTGACGACACATAAGTTGTTTAATTTAATATGTTGATTTTAAGTTGTCTAAGTTGATAAGTTGTGAATGTTGTTTTGTTGATCAAGTTGAAAGTTGTTCAAGTTGTCATGATACTTTTATGTTGTGAAGGTGACATGTTGATAAAGTTGGTTTTATGTTGATTACTTCTTGTGTGTTTTGATTTTTTTCTCTCACAAACTTACCCTTCATTTTTCATATGTTGGACTATTATAATCATACTTGGTATGAAAGAAGGTTAGGATTAGGTTGGAAAATGAGCTATGTGGATGGTTATGCTAAAGATGACCCCTTTTTCTTTTGTTGAGTTGTTCTGATATAACATATATAAAGAGATGTTTGATTGACACTAAGGTTTCATGTTTTCAACATTGTTATATTAGATGTATATGTATATATGTACAAAAACTATTTGTAACCTCATAAAGAGATTTATATTTTCAAGTTAAAATTTGCAAGAAATACTTTATGTTTTCTATACCTTATACATATAACTTAAAAGTTACATAAATATTCAGGTACTGATTGTATAATTACCCCGAGCTAGTAAATGTTTATGTTTTTTGCTGTGTTGTAACTTTGTCGTATCAAATGTGTAGTAATTTGTTGGGTAATTACAAACTAACTTGGTTGTAATTGATATCTATTTTTTTGACAATTTTTTTGTTCTATTATTAACGAAGTTGTAATAATAAGATATAAAACTATAAGATTTTTTTTTATTATGTTCAATATATATTTTTTAATTTAAATATTATAACAGTGACATTTTAATTAAGAAAGTCAACTAGTCATTCATTATTTTACCAATTTGAGTGGTGCTGGTCCATCAACATTCATGTGATAATCAAACACCAATCTTCAATACTCTCTCTTCTTTGTTGTATGTTAATTAAGTATGAATTATAACGAGTATAATGGAGAGGAATAAATTAAACCTGGATTTAGAAGAATGCTAAAAAAGTTTGCATGCATTCAATAGAGAACATAATGAATGCAACTTTAAGTATGGCAAGGAACATATATAGATTTCATCATGAGGTCCTGTTCGGCGCTCGGAAGATGTTAATTGCTGGGTGATTTTGTTTAGATTCTGTTTTCAGGTTGTGGATTTTATTTTTCATGTAAGGGATATGGATGCGGTTTCACTGCAGAATTTATGAATGACTAAAATTCATAATGCACCTATATTTTTAGTAATCAAGAAACTCAAATATTGTTGGTTTAATAATAAATTGCTATATTTCCTTTTCCTTTCAAATATGTTTTTGTTCCTTTGACATGCTTGCAGATTTTGCACATTAGATTTGTTATTCCCTATGATTCATTTTTCTGAATAAAGTTTGAACCTTGAATTCTAATATCTTGACAACAAGAAGAGTGATGACTATGCTACGATTTTCTTGCTAGAGCGTTAAAGAAATCTACAAATTCCAGGACAACAACCATGCTTAAATTAAAATTATAAAAAATTATAAAAAATTATAGGCTGCTTGGTGCTGTATTTATTTGGAACATTATAGTATATCAAGATGGTGGAGACATAATTCAAAATCTTTCTTAGAATTGTTTTTCAAAATTAAAGCTTTTAGATTGATTAGCTCTAACACCTTAAAGTTGTTGGTATTATGTATGTTCGAGCAATTAGAGTTTTGTATCATTAACATTCATTTATTTCTTGCATTTAGAGAAGTAAAACAAGTAGATTGCAGAATGAGAATAAGGATAGTTATGGAAATAATTTTCTTTTTAATAAGTGATTATTGTACCTAAAATATTGAATTATTTCATCACTTATCTAGCTTGAATTAAGATGTTTAATTTCTTTTTTATTTATCCCTATAAACTTAGGAAGAATCAAAAGGTTGGATAAAGTGGTATGTTGCAAAGAGTTGATGTAATTTTATTTATAAGGTTTTGGATTTTTGTCTTGTAGGTATCAAAGAAGATCAAAGAGCTTAAAGTAGACTCAAAATCGTTTAGCCGTTTGGAGAGAGTTGAGCAATTTAGAGGCAGAAAGTAAGAATTGGAGGAAATCCAAAATTGCTCAGCCGTTTGGAAATGGTTGAGCGGTTTGAATCTAGAGAAGGATGAGAAATCTGACTTTCAGGGGCTCAACGGATTCAAAAGGGTCCAACCATCTGAGTTACTTCACCATGAAGAATTTTTCAAATCGCTTGGTCGTTTTAAAAAGGTTGAGAAAGAAAACAAGGGAGTTAACAAAGGAAGGCGAACATAACAAAGCTCATGAAAGCCTACGAACCTTGGGAACGGAGGTTCTACAAATTTTATTTTCTTCTTCTACTCATTCTCTACGTATTTTGGATCAATTCTCACTACCACGAGTGGTTGATCCTTTACTTTTGTCGGGATTAAATATAAATTATCAAACTCTTATGTACTCCTTTTGATTCATATATATGATGATTTTATTATTTAATGTTAATGATTTTGATTCTGTTCTTAATGCTAAGGTGACTTGATCACTCATCTTTTATCTTTGATTTGGATTTTGGTTGAAAAACATTTTCTAAATCTAGTTTTGAATCAAATCACTTGACAACTATAAAGGCTAGGCATAGATTTGGGGTTGTTAGTTGAATAAGTTCTCTAACTTAATGCAAGATTTCTAATTTTATAAAGAGAGGAATCATTTATTAAGTTAGACTCCTTAAAATATCTAAATGTAAGGAATTGATTTAAAATGATCTTAATGAACCAAATAACATTAAATGATAGAAATTATATATAGATATCTTAGGAGTGCATAAGGGTGAGATTTGTAAAGTTTAATCATAACAGTTTTATAAACTATTATCTTTTTGTGTTACTATCGATCTATTTATAATCTTTTATAATTTCATTATTGAAATTTGAACAACACTATGTTTATAATATCCTTGAATTTTTTTTATTTCAAACTTTTACTAAGATATTCAAAATTATATATAAATATTTTTCAAGTTTTTGAAGTTCAACAACTCATATTTTTTTTATATACTATAATAATTTAGTGCAGTTCCTAAAAATCTTATCACTATTTAGAACACTTGCCTATGCAGACATGATCAATTCCCCAAAGAAACATGCTATCTTTCTTCATATGGAGGTCCACTACATTCATGCTTCTAAATTTGTGTGTTTTTAAATATTTGTCCAGTGACACAAAAATTTGGTTAGAAAGCCTAATTTTATGAATTGAGACACATTTTGAAAAAGTCCTCTTCAAAATAATAATTTTACAATGATTTGAATCCTGCGAGTTACAAGCCATAATCACTTTGACTCAATCACCTTGAATATAAAGCAAGGGCAAGTTTACTTATATAAAATCATCTAAAAGAAATAATATTCCAGCTGGATTTAATCCACCTAAGTTCACAAATTGCTTACTTCTATTAGGCTCTAATGATTTTAGCAGAATATTCTGCTTATGATAATTGCACTCGTCCTACCTCGTGTATAGACTATTTTTTGTGCTTATATATGCAACTATTAGGTTTTCCGCATTACCAGTTCTTTAATTTCCAAAAAGAGAAAGGAAAAGGACAAGTGGTTTGAATATATCTAAAGTAAATGCCGGGAAATTACCATTTATAATACTAAAGATTATGAGACAATAGAGTTGACAAACTAGGAGTTACTACATTAAAAACTTACTTCTTCTGCATGATTTTATTGACTCTATAACTGCTGAAAAATTGGATTAGGTTCTTCTGTTTTTTTTTTCGTTTTTTTTATAATCGAAAGTTCTCAGGTCTAGTAATTCTCAATTCCTTCGGTTTGGAGTCTTGAGATTTTTGCTTTTGTGTGATTCCTGCAGCTTCAGTTCTTCAACTCCAGTATCAGCATTATTTTATTTGCCCGGAGAGTAAGCACATTCCTCTTGACAGCACTCTCTTTTATTGAGTAAAATTTATTAAAAATTAAAATTCACAAGGGAAATTTATTAAATAAAATATAAGATTCACTAATTTTTGTAATTTTAAAATAAATTTTAACGAATAAAAAAGAATATATTCAACGGAGTGTGTCAAACAATGTGATCTTTAAGTATGTATTTAATTATTTGTGAGGAATTAATGAAACAATATAATTAGCTTACCATCAAAGTGAGGGAGTGAGGTTATTCCACCAAGAACTTCTGTTGCTTTATAAGTTACTGCAAGAGAGTTAACATGGTACTGTTTGGAAGCATTGACAAATGACAACCAGTGCTAATTCTGTATCCCCATTCGTCAAATTACTAGGCAATGTATACTAAAACTATTTCAATGGCCAAACCAGAAAAGTGTGTTTCAAAGTGTTAAATATCATAATGACGTACATTGAAGAGAAGCCCATTTGTATCTTGAAAAAGGGAAACCAGTATATAAAATTATACAGAGTGATGATACTTGATCATATAAATTAGATTTTTTTTATTAATAAATTACAATAACATGTTCAACATGTTCATACTATCCTAATCCTCAAACACTATGTCCAATTTATCCAATTTTTAGACTCCGATAAATTGGATATAATTTAGTACTTTATATATATATATATATATATATATATATATATATATATATTACTTTTCTCTAATTTATTGTTTTAATAATTACAATATAAATACATATTTTTCCTATATAATGTATTCTAATCTAACTAACATTTATTCAATTTTTTATTTATTTAAGCAAATTCAATTTTTTGAACTAATTAAATTAGATTAATTATATGACAAAAAAATAAAAATTAATTAATGTGTGTGCTTTTATCTTCTCCGTTAAATTAAATTTAAACTGCAATTTATTTTAGATTTTTAATAGTTTTTTTTTTAAATTTATTGCTATAATAGTTTTATTATGAATATATCTTTACTTACTTTCGATTCTAATACCTAATCAATGTACTGAATTTGGTATTTGATATTTTTGTATAAACATTTTTATTTTTTTTATCTAATAAATTTAGTATGCCCATTTTTTGAGAATGTAAAATCTCTCTCTCTCCCTCTCTCTCTCTCTTTTCTCTTTTGTAATAGTGGGTTTAAATTCAATCCAATTTTTTATATATAAAATTTCAATGTATCCTTATATCTAAACTGTTTTAGATATTGCGTTAAATTAATCTCTAAGTTCTTATAGTTTGTTAAATTTTTAATTAGATCACTATAGTTAATTTTTTTAAAAAAATTATAATTTAAAAAACCTTTTAATTAAATCATTCACTAGCACTGTTACATTTTGTTAGTTGCTGTCGAATAGTATGACATGTCAATTACCATTTAAAATGGTAATTGCCCTTTTATTCTCATCTGTTTTAAATACTTCTAATTACTATCTTTACCAAAAAATAAATACTTCTAATTAAATCTCTAATTTTAATATGCAAATACTTAAGATTCATCATGTCTTGGACCAAAGAAAATAAAGATTCATAATGTCTCAATGACTCATTCGATCCCCAAGCTATTCAAGCCAAATTTAGAAGCTATTTTAGTCCAGTCTTTAGCCCAGTCATAAACCAAATTGGGTTTATTTTTAGAGAAATCGTTCGATTAATAAAAATGAACCAAGTTTAAGAACAAGTGGCAGCTTTCTGCCGTCTAGAAACACTTGTCCAAAAATGCCGAAAAAATGATATACAAATCCATGCAACAGACTCAGGAAAGGCAAGGGACCACTTGATTCGAGAAAAATATTTTTTGCTTTCATTCTGAAGAATCTATCCTGAGAATTAAGGACAGGGGGACAAGAAATGAAAGCAGTTCATCATTTACATTACAGTTCCATAATGGCACATTTCTTTGACAAATGAATATAACCACCATTCCTCAGCAATACACAGGAAGGTGTGTCAGATGGTTCACAAGAGCAATCAAATTTCTCATTTGGTCGGGTGAATTTGCAGCATTGCATGCCTAGATCCAAGCCAATGAATATTCCTGTAACTTAAAATGCCTTATGCTCATCTGAAAAATGGTTGATACCCACTGAAGGCAATATCAATGCCTTTGATAACGTGTTGCCAATGCTCAATTGCATAAAGTCTGCCAAGCATACCATTGAAAGAGATTTGGCCTAGTAAATCCACCAGATTTTAAAAATAAAGTCTTCTCATATCCCTAACCAACTGGTCACAAATGGCATCATTTTTTGCCAAAAACAGTTCAGCTGCTTCCCTACTATCAAAAACATTCCCTTCAATGAAGTAGCTTCCCTCATCTTGCACAATGACTCCATGTTCACAAGCCAAATCTAAGACCTCTGACTCATGGCAAAAGCCTCTTCCAAACTTGATACCCAGTTCAGCCCTTTTCATTGCTGCTGGTGCTAGTTTGTTTTTTACCACTTGCGCACAGATATGAACACCCTCTACCTGAAGCACCAGATATCAAAAGAGAACAGAGAATGAAAACAAGATAGGTGTTTGGAAAAGAAAGCGAGAAATTGGGTAACTTTTCAGATATTACTAAACAGAAATAACATACAAAAGAAGCATATTAACGGTGGCAGGTCTGAGAATGAGAATTCCTCCTCAACAAAGTAATTTAGTCTACCCAGTTGGTCATAGTCCCAACAATACTTAAGAACTAACCTTATCCTCAGTTTTGATCAATCCCATTCTTGAAAGTCTCAATCGAACAGCTGCATAGAATCTCAAGGCATTTCCACCACAAGTGACTTCTTCCACAGATCTACATTCCTTATCTGATTTTGGACTCAATCTAATCTGTACATGAAAGATGGTATTGAATGATAAATGTAATTGTTTGTTGGTATATCTTAGTAATTGGCATTCAAACTACTAGGTGTACAAATGTTCAAGTAATAAGGCAACAACCTGATTAATGAAAACAATGAGAGTTTGAGAGTGAGATAATGAATAATGAATTTTCCGCAGAGCTTGAGTCATCATTCGTGATTGTAAATCTCGCTTAGTGCTAACTCCTAATTGATCAAGTTCGCATTTGGGGACAAGGGCAGCAACCTGAAGTGACAAAATTACCTTAAATTCATGAGTTAAACAAAAGATGAAATGCATTCATATATCTATAAAATATCTCATAATAACAACTGTTGGATCTTAAGAATATTTTAGAGTATTTTGGATGACCTCTTAGGAGTGACTTTGCATTTCATTCGTTTCTTTACGTTATTAGAATTAGAAGTATAGTTTTAGAATAAATAGGAGATGGAGTTTTGTATTCTATATAACATCGTATCAATGTCAATTTCAGAATATTCATTGGCTTATTCTTTCTTTTCCTTCTCTACCTAAATCCTACAATTTCAACAAAATGATAGAAAGCAATGAAAAAGAATAGGAAGATCCCAAAAGCTAATCTAAATACTTTGATGAAAGTTTGTTACTGCTGCAATTGGGGGCAAGGCTCTTATCTTGATAGTCAGGCACTGATTTTGGATCTCATGACAGATTCAGTGCAGATGAATTTCAAAAAAATGTCTATTTTGCTAAACTAATGAGAATGTCTCCTCTATAGAGATAATTTTACATTTGGAGAGAATTTTCTTCTCCTTTTCTAGAATGATGAGGACTTTTAAGGCATGCTCAACACGAGTTATCAGAATAAGAGCCAACATGATATGATTAAAGGCAGTGTAATCTAAAAATCCACCTCACTGAATCACATCCTCATCCAATATACATAGGTTTTAGAGATAAAATACAGTAACTTACACTATCAATCACAATCACATCTACAGCTCCACTTTTTGTTAATGTATCCACCATGCTTAACAAATTTTCAGCACAATCAGGATTTGATACAAGAAGGTTTTCAGTATTTACGCCTATTGATTCCACAAGTGAGAAGTCCAATGCATTTTCTACATCAAGATATGCACAATATCCTGCCAACAGAATAAATGGAAGCTATTAAATTGACAGAACACAATAAGGTAAACAACACCTCCAACAGAAAAAGGGCACTGAGTGAAGAGTATGACTGAGCATCTTGCATGTGTCAATTGACAATAAATAACACAAATTTGATTAAACACTAAGCAAAGATATGCACTAAATGAGCATGTTAAAGGCTCTATGTCAGTATACAGTTATGTTTTTTTTCCCCGATAAAAAATAAGTACTAATTGAGATCTTATTTATATACTTGAAGTGGGTCCAAAAAGATGAAATACTAAAATTCTGATAAGTACCTCCAAGCTTTTGAGCCTCTTTAATAATTTGAAGTGCAAGTGTAGTCTTACCAGCTGCTTCTCGCCCATAAATTTCCACAATTCTACCCTAAAATGTTGAAATGAAATACACATTAGGAAATTTGTGAATATGACAGGGAAAAAAAAATCCTACACTAGAAGTAAGAAACATCATTTGCAGCCAAGCAAGTCAAGTGCCCATCAAGAAAAGGTTGATCAACCCAAAACCATACTATTGATAGTTGACCAAGCATTGAAGTGCTGTATTTCAAATTTAAAGTGATCACCTATCATCCCATAGTTAAGATCTGGGGAGAGTGAAAGAGTATATCTAAAGAAGAGAAAGGCTGCTCTATAGAAAAAAAAAAAGAAAAAAAAAAGAAGGAAATGTTATCTGTCTACTTCATGTGGTTTGCTGCGTTAAACAGCTGACTTATTCTGACATTGAATAATACCTAAATGTCATTAAGAGGCATAAAGAAAGATTCTCTTTGGCTGCAGAAGGTTCAAAGTCTGAATCATATGGGTGTTTCAAGAGACGAAAGCTGAGATGAAAGAGGGGGAAAAATAAAACCCTTACAAGAGCTAAACTAGAAAGATCTTCATGGCTCCAGCTCTCCTAAATATGGAAAATCAGAGTGCTTAAAATTATAAACTTTCTAACTTCAGTAGAAAAGACCTTCATTTAGGATACAATATAAAAATAAAAGACGGATATTAAGTGGGAAAGGGAACTAGGTTGATGAAAAGAAAGAATGGCTAGTTCTATTGGGGAACTTATGACCCCTTGATTCCTTGTCTGAATATATCTGTCTATAACTAAATATCAATACTCAAAACTTTTGGTAGCCAAACTCAACCTGAATTATTTTCCTGTTAAAGCCCTATTGCTAATGTTTTTTCAGGCTTCAGTTTCATATTAAAATTGACTAGTACAGAGCATTTTGAGGCCATCTAATTGTCAGAGAAGAGCAAATATATGTTCTAGTGCTACTGCTACACAATTTCACCAGGTCATCCACCAGGAAACAGTTGCCAGTGAGCACATGATGATACATATCCCCATCTTGTGGATGTGCAAAACATTTTCTAACACCAAATAATAATTGTCTAAACTCTAAAAAACAGATGCACAAGCCCCATTGTCACCTTTGGTAATCCTCCAACTCCAAGAGCTAGGTCGAGCTTCAAGGATCCTGTAGATATCACACGAGCACGGCGTACACCAAAAAACTTCTGCAGAGATAACATAGATTCCTTGCTAAACTCGCTAGCAAGCTGTGAGACAGCCAAACAAAGTGCATTATTTTTTTCTGCTGCTCTGACATCATCATGGATCGTCTCACATTCTAAATCTGAATCTTCAGCTGAAATGCTTTCAATGTTATTATTAACACATCATTCATGATTATTTTGAAAACATAAGCACCAAGAATTCTCAAAGAATAAGGATAAAAGAGAATGATGCCCACAGAAAAATGCTAGCAAGAGTTCATGTTAAATAGACTCACAAACACCCAAGTACATTAGGATTTAGGAGACATACCTGTAGAAGAAAGAGTGCAGGCATTCCTGCCAATCCTAGTTATTATTTCCCTACCTTCATTCTGGGAAAAAAAAAAAAAAACAGACATAATTTATCACAAAAGTAGATGACAATTATTTAGGCAACACTCATGTGGGAGGAAAGAGAAACATACGAACACAATAGAAAGAGACACAAAAAAAAATTTAAAAAAACAAAAAAAAATGAATTAAAATGCGTTTGAATATATAATATTGGCACAAAATACCTACCGCTAGAAAAGAAAAGAAAAATAAAAAAGGGACTAATTTACACAGGAAAATATGAGTGCATACAAGATCAATATTCTTCTCCAATGTAGTTTATTCCATACTCAAGACCAATATTTGAACTCCGAATAACTTGATTAAGGAAACAGTTGCAACCAATGTTGGCCACATATCCAACCATTAAGTATAAGTTTCAATTAATTAAAACAAATTAACATTTTGAAAGAACATCTAATCCTGAAACGACATCAGACTCAAAACAATTAATTGAACTGTCAAATCGAATCCATAAATCTATTCCGTCAGGAGCAAAACCGCTTGAGTTGGGTAGGAGTATTCTTCTTCCAAGTACATGACACAACATACTCAAAACTCGAAGGTGAGACTATTGATTAAGCTGAATAACCTTACGCAACCACACTAGTTATGCGTGATGGGTGGTATTTTGTCTTCTAATTTAACATAAATTGAAAAGTAGCCACTTTTCATATTCAATAACAGACGTTTATAGTGAGCCTATGAATGTAAAAGAAGTAGCTGTTGGTAAACAAAACATGAGAGAGTGCGAGGTTTTGGAAAAAGTAATGAGAATGAAAGTGAAGCGTATATATAGAGAGAGAAACCTGGAAGAAGGGGGAGAGAAAAGGCCTAGCGAAGATATGGAGACGAGGGAAACGAGTCATTTCGAAGAGACAGAGGAGGCGCGTGGTGGCAGTTGCGACTTCATAAACATTTGAGACAGCACAGCACAAAGGTAGCTTATGCTGAGGATGTTCTTCGAAAAGGGTTTTTGGCGCTGAGTGAGTGAGGCAGCCACAAACGCAGAAACGGGGCGTTCTCACGCTCAAAATTTAAGAGGGTTAATATTTTATACATAGAATAAATTCACCTATTTTCATAGCCATTTTTTACTTTTTTTTCTTGTACTATCTGTCAAAAAAAAAATTGCCAAGCAGTATTTTAAATTTTTCACCACATTATTTCTCTCTCTCTCTCTCTCACAAGACTTATTGTTACTCTTTTACTTTTCTTAATAATTTATAAATGAAATTTGTGGCATGAAAAAATATTACTACACTTTAATTTTCGATTCATTATTAACCGATTAAAATTCACTTTTTTATAAAATAATAATTATAAAATCAACAATTTTAAAATATCTAACATACAATTAGATAATATTAAAATTAAATTAAAAAGATATGTAATATTTTTCTTTTAAAAAATAAAATTATTTGTTTTTTTAAAATTAAAACTATGGACCATATCGGGTCTTGGGTGGTGGAAGCGTTGACCGGTCTTTCCCACCCCACGAACGACCCTTCTCACCTCTCTCTCTCTCTCTCTCTCTCTCTCTCTCTCTCTCTTCACAATAAAATCCGATTTGCGTTTCACAGCACACCAAATCAAAGTCAGAGTGATGAGAGCAGACATGGCGGCGTCTACGGCGATCTCTCAGCTATCCTGCTTCTCCGCCGTTCACCGTAGCTTACACCTCCGCCGCCGCTCGCTTCTATGCCCTTCCCCTCGCTCCAAGGTCTTTCACCTCTTTTTTATTTTCAATTTCTTTTGTCACTGTCTCTTGTAACTCATTAGGGTTCCCGTGTAGCCACAATTGCGTGAACCTAGCACGCGAACGTAGAAGGTACCATATAGATCTAAAGCGGCGCTTCCTAAATCATACGTCGCCAACGAAAGTTTAAACTGACAGTCGTTGAAATAATTTAACTGAATTCTTGTCTCCAGAAATTTATGTCCAATTAGACGTTGTGTTAGAATCACAATTGTTATCTAGATTCTCCGGGAGGAGTTTCGTTCAATAAAATGAATTGCCCCACTGTATACATTTCGTGCATGTTTGAATTAGTTCGTGTTATTTGCGGCTTGTGGATAATTTATTTTATTGATAGTTTTTCTCAATTAGGCTTTCCCAAACATGATTTAATGTCGAAGATATTCATACAGTCGGTTTTTTCTGATTTTGTTGCTTTTAGTCGTTTTGTATTACTGGAAAAAGAGAAGCATCGTTAACATAAACCCATTACAATTATGAATTCCATAAGAAAAATAAAAAAGCTGCCTGTGGTTACCTTAGGCAATTTTTTTGTGATCACCGGAAATATTATGAGCAGTCTCCTTCATATGATGTGGTTTTTATTTATGTATTTATTTTGATATGGATCTGTGACAGTTATTATTATTATTGTGTGTGTATCGTGTTCCTCTTGTGACTTGTTTCCTTTTGGCATCATTCTGCCCTCTACCTTGGGTTCCTTCTAAGTTCTATCTGTTGACTTTATTGATGTTGAGCACATGGCACGAGACACATAATCTACTACTTTCAAATTATGTATAGACATGTTTCTCTGCAAGTACTGGAACGGAAAGCTTTATTGAACAAATATGCTTGTATTACACAACTTATAAGTATGTAAGGAAGTGCTGAAAATTTATATGATCACGTATTCAAGTTGGCCTTAATGATGATAGATTGACATGTTTCTCCACATTTTGGGGAAATTCATATTAAGTCTATATGCTTAAACATATCTCTCTTTTGAATAACACAGCATGAATAATATGAGCATGTTTGGGAAACATAATTTCGGCTGTTTTTTTTTTTATTTTAAAAAAAGCTGGATGTTTGAAACAACAGCTTAAATTTGTATTTTTTTTTTCTGAAAAATAAGATGTTTTCTTTAATTTGAAAATTTGTAGCTTATAATTATTTTTTTAATATTTTTTTATCTCTCACAACTGATTTACTACATAAAAGTTGATTTTTTGTTGTATCCAAACAAAATTCAATATTTCAAAATTGCTTTTTTGGAAATTTACTCAAAAATTCATTCCGATTATAATTGATTATACAATAATTGATTTTTGCAATAATCCAATTTTCACAGCTTTCCCAAACACACTATGTTTCTGTTTAATAAAAGTTTGCTAGAGCAATTATTTGATATTGATACTAAACAGGAAGCATATCTAATATAGTTATCAGTTGTTATGAGTCTGGAGAGGCATGACACAGATACTGCTGGATCTGATACCAAAAATACACTAAGTTATGCAGCTGATGTGTCAAAGCTACATGTCCAAGAAAAGCAGAATTCATATTCAACAAAAGACAACCATGATGCAGAAAAAGTAGGGACTAAAGAGGCAACTCAGGAAACTGTCGGTCAGCCAAAAAAAACTGCAAAAATTCATGACTTTTGTTTAGGCATTCCCTTTGGTAAGTGTTTCCTTGTTAGAGAATATGCATGTTAGGCAACATTACTGTTTAAGTTATAACACATTTCACTTATAATGTGCTTTGTAGGAGGGAATGTAGGGGACAGGGGTGATTCTTTTCTTTAATTTTACATTTCTTGGTCAAGTAATGTTATTGTTCCTCACAACCTAAACTATTCTTTCCAATGATGGTTAATGAAAAAGGAATCTTGGTCACTAACCACTGATTTGGGAATACCATGCAGCCTTAGCACATATCTTGAAAATATCTCAGTGACTCTCTTGCATATAAGGGTGCTTGAGTAACAAAGTTTTAGTAGCCTGTCATCAATACAAATAGAATGGCCTCATAGCCTCTCAAATTAGTTACACCCCATAATGAAATCTAAGGAATTGTCTTCCCAAATCTGTTTTGGAATCTCTGGCAGCTGTTAGAATCCAGAAGGTGTAGCTTCATATTTGTTTCTTTAATAGACATCACAGGACCTCACAAAATCCAAGTGCTTCTCTTCAGCCAATCGAGTAGGCATGGTAACGGAGTGGGTTTAGCTCTCTTTGTCCTCATGTCTGCCAAGGATGGGACTGCTTAAGTTTCCTAAAAGATGTGATGAAACACTTTCATCCTTTCTGTCGAGACTCTCCAATATGCCTTTATTCTCCTCCTTGCTTGAAATACACTTTTGCATACTAACATTGCAATAGTCCCTGTAATGCCCCTGCAACAAAAATCTCTTGGTCAACAGTCATCGAGTCCTCTCATCCAATTCCTCCACTTCTCATGTCATCATCAATAGCAAATGTGTTTGGGGGTTTAGAGTTGAAACACAATGTCTGATGCTGAGCTGGAAGCCACTCATGAAATACCCAACTATGCTCATTTGAGGATAAATGAGCTCAAAAGCCTTGATATACTTTTCTACCATGCCAGTTACCTCAAATGAGAGGGTTCTTCAGACGGATTCTCAAACTTCCTTCCTTGGTAACAATCAATATAAGCTCCTTTGAACTTGTCTCATGTTAAGCTTTTCTCTGTTTCTTGAAGGAGATTATACCACTATATAGTTGAACCTACTATTCTCAGTCTCGCCAGTTTTATCTTTACTTCCTCCAGTGTATTCTGTACATCAAATTATATTTCTGCCCTGGTGATCCATCTCACCTGATCAGTCCTTTCAAAACACCAGGAGATCCATGCCTTCACCTTATGAACTGACATCCCATACTTGTTCTCTGTTCTTCTTTATACAATGGCTGATGGCTGTTTACCAAACAACGTTGGGACTCCCTCCATATTATCCCCTTGACTAGGCTATGCATGCCTTTTCCAATCAAAAACGTAACCTCTTGAAATAAGAACAGTGCGGGTTCTCCATCATGGCATTAATAGAGGCCTGGAATTAAATCATTCCCACCTTGATAGAAGCCTGAAATTCCCCCATTCCCTGCACAGTGTTAGCTACTTTGACTTAAGATCTCCACCCTATGAGACAATTTTGGCAGCACGAAGAACCTTGCTGTCATCTTCATTCCATATTTCCACCAATGGTCCTTCCTCTAATCTGGCAGGTTGTACCAATGTTGGGATGCCAATCTAAGATTAGTGAGAAAAATTGTAAAGTGTTGTCCATTAAAAGAGCTTGGACAGAAAACAAGAGCCTAAGGCTCCTTTAGTGATTGTATTGCTGCCTCAAAAATTTCAAAATCCCCCATATCCCCAACAGCCTGCAACTTCCTCTTCCCCTTTTAACTAACCCATCTGCTCTCAACAGTGCCTAACCAACTATTGCCAGCTCAACTTTCTGACTAGCTCCTGCTAACTAACTAGCTTCTTGATCTCTCTTCTTTCTCCGGTAGTATTCTTTCTAGACCCTTGCTCCATCTCTGTTATTGTTCATTAACTGTTCTGTAACTGAACCTTGGGTTCTAAGAACTGGCCTAAAAAAAGGCTTGATATAGGCTAGTTTCATAGATTATAGCTTATTGAACTTTTTACATCTACTAGTTAGCTTAAAATGGAACATTTTGTTGATCTGGGTATGGTATTTGTGGGTGACCTTTTGTTTGCGACTTATGACAATATGGAAATGTGGTAAATTATTACACAACTTATAAGTGCATAACGAAGTGCTGAAAGTTTATATAATCAAGTATTCAAGTTGGCCTAAATGATGATATATCAAGTATTCAGTACAGAAAAAAAAAAAAAAAAGTTTACACCGTGCTCTAATAGGAAATTATCCCCACGCTGCCCCTTAAAGATGTCATATCTCATTTTATCTTTTGTTGTAGGTGGGTTTGTTTTAACTGGAGGGATTGTTGGATTCCTTTTTTCACGGAGTCCTGCAACACTGAGCAGTGGTGTGCTCTTTGGTGGTGCTTTACTTTTCCTCAGCACCCTTAGCTTGAAGGTTTGGAGGCAAGGAAAATCGAGTTTACCATTTATTCTTGGACAAGCAGGTACATGATTCTAGCAGCGTTAAAATACATTGGTCTTGGGGAAAAACTACTTAGAAGCTGCAACATAATCTTATTTGGATAATTTGTATTTATGCTCTTTTTTCTTATTTTGCAGCATTGTCAGGGCTTCTTATCTGGAAGAACTTCCAAAGCTACTCATTGGTAGTACATCTATTTTTACAAAAACTGTCCTTATGTTGTGCCTCATTTAATTGTCATTCTTATTTGCTTTTCTGGATGCAGGCGAAGAAAATATTTCCAACTGGCTTTAGTGCCATTATAAGGTATCTAAATGCATTGCTTTTATCATATTTAATTATATTTTGGTCTTTAAAACTGATATTTGTTCTTTTAGTCCCTCCGGTGTTAGATTGTACCAATTTTGGTCTGATTCCTTTATGCCTGCGCGAAATTTTTGTTTGCAGTTCTGCAATGCTCTGCTTTTATTTATATGTGCTTATCTCGGGAGGAAATCCACCACCCAAGAAATTGAAGCCATCTGCCAGCACTGCATGATGAGATAGTTAAGGTTATCCTATAGAATATGGGGATATAATATCTTATTTTTCTGTGAATTGCAATAAGGTTGTAAGCTAATTATAATTTGGCGTAGATGCTTTTGGAAATAGGTCAGCCACGAGGTACCAATGTGATTATTGCGTTAGATTCCTAGGCATTTTGTGACTAATAATATGAAATTTGATGGAAGAGCTGATTTGCTTGTTACAGCTACATAGTGTTGATACTCTGACTACATTTCGATTTTTTGGTAGCAAGACCTCGTGCATTTACATTGCTCTGGAAGCCCCTTCCAGAGATCCCAATGTAGTTTCGGGTCATTGAGATGATATTGATTGGGCGTATCCTAGATTCCTAGGCATAAGGTCACAATTGGTCGTATCCTAGATTCCTAGGCATAAGGTCACACCCTTTTGTGATTCATGCCACCGGAGGAAGTAGCCTATGTCACCATACCTAGGTGTCTTATGACATTCCTTGATCAAATCTGTAAGTTATTTTATTTTATTTATCAAAGCGGAACCCATTTTCTCATAATTTCTATCATTTATATTTTGTTCTATGTAGATCAAAATGTACTTTCAAGGTTTAAGATGGATCTACTGATATGAGAACCCAACATTATAGTTCACTACTGTTAGCAACATGCAACAATACTTTTACAAGAAAACTCACTATATTTTACTTAAATTAGTTAATAAATACTATGTTAGTCAATTAATTTCATTTATAAATTGAAAAGTCAAATTTCCCCGTTTCCTTCAATCTAATAAAATTTGTGTGCAGTGTGAATATACATAGGCATAACTTACACTTTTCTTCCCGTCCTAAAGAGTGTATTCTATTAATAGCAAGCTACGCCTTTAGAAGGATTAGGCTGTTGAAAAAATAACTTACATAAGATATTTTAATATTTTAATTATAGTCTTTAAAACTGACGTGAAGTGGTAATTGGTGGGTTGGCTGGCTGGTGTAATACAGTCGGTTTTTCGGATGAATCACTAAATCGGGATTTAGAAACCCAGCCGGTTTTTGACAATCTACTGTGCGTCTTACAGGGAAAAACAAAACAGTAAAAAAATGCTTTATTTAAGGTTCTATTGACAACTAAACCAACGTGATTAGATGATATAAGTATAACTAAAATATATTTTTTATACTGTCATTCATTTAAAATTATAACTTATTACTTGACAGAGCGTCGGTTTGAGTGAGTTAATTTTTTTAGTAAAAATATAATAAAGTTATGGTTGGCAGGAATCAAGCCATGGTGCTAAATGTTGAGAATGGTTTGCTAAACCCTTCAAGTTGTGCTGAAAGATGTCTTATTTTAAAAATAAAAAAAATTAATTCGTAATTAAAAAAATTAAAACTTTTAAGATTAACCAAAATAATGTTTAATTGGGCATGTATTTAACAAGTTTATCAATAAAAGTAAAATAAGTTTAACAATAATAAAACAAGTACACAATTTTTTAGTAAATAAAAAAATTACAAATAAAATATCATACATCAACATCAATAAATAAAAATTAAAAAACATGTAAACCAACTTGACAAACCAACCCATCATTTAAATCATCGGACTATTAAGTTGAATTATATGGATTGGAAAGTTGAAAAATATAATCTAATCTTATTCATTTGAAATAGGTTACGGATGTGTTTGAATACTTATCCACATACATTTTCATGCACTCAAATGGAAAAGCATGAGTATGGGTAGATTGAGTTGAACGTACGTTTAAGTGTTTAACTTTTCTAAATAGTAAAACAAACATGCACTACATGGGTCTATCATTTGAGTTGAATCCATTTGTACACCCCTATTCTCCCTCCTCACTATGTAGTTACCTAAAAGAAACAAGAGGGTATTATATTAGGTTCTTGCATTGTCTATGACAAGTGTTATGTACAACTATTGAGAATTAAGATTAACCTTACACTTTATCTCATGAAAGACATGATGCTCGTTATGGATTAGCTGAAATGATAATCAAATTCAAATATGACAAAAAGGAGGCTAAGAGGTAAGAGAAAAACTTGCCTATGCAACATTCTATATACCTTCATTTACGTCATGGAGCAAGAAACTAATACAATTATGCAAGATACACTATTATATACATCTCTTAGTGACACACAAGTAAATTACATATTTTCCAAAATTTATTTGCAAATTTGAAATTTATAACTTTAAGATGGATCTTCTGGTCGAAAAACAACGTCGATGTAAACGTATAAGTGCACTATTACGTGCAGGGACGGAGCCAGGATTTCAATACTGGGGGTGCCATATAGGGGGTGCCATATAGTAATATACATATGAGTTTATATTAAAAATATGAGTTTATATTAAAAATAGGGGGTGCCATATAGTAATATATATGTATATAAAAAAAAATTAAAATTGTTGGGGGGGCCGTGGCACCCGTAGGTCCCCCCTTGGCTCCGTCCTTGATTACGTGGTAGTAATTCTAATTTTCCATGAATTTTTTATTTATTAATTAACGATGGAACTTTACTTTTTTTTTTTTGAGGATCGACGAATTAAATGATATTTTTGTTCCAATTTTTTTGTTTCTTTTTCTTCCTCTGAATCACACTTTTCCTTGTCATAATGGTTGATTTGTTATTAGTATCAATTATAAAAGTCACATTCTAGATGTATAAATGGCTTCTCTTTCTTGTGTTCATACTTTTTTTACTTTTGTTTCTAATTTTTATTTAGATATTTTACATATTTCAAGTAATATTAATTAATTTTTTTAATATTTTAAAAATGGACCAAACATTAAATTGATTTAAACACTAATTTAAAGTTCAATAATTGAATTGTGATTAAATCAATATTAATAAAATAATAATAATAACAGTTAATAATATATAAAATAATATTAAATAAATATAATATCATAATTTTATAACACTAAAAATTAAAATAAAATATCATTTATAAGTTCTTATTTACATATAATTTTAACATTTTCTTACTTTTTTATGTTTGATTTTTTTTTTTTTGGAATTTACTGCATTGCTTATTTTAAAAACATTTTTTTTAAAACTATCAAATTGAATTATTTAAAATTTTATAAGTTAATGTAATAAATATTTAAAATTTTGTAAGTTTCTTTATTTTTTAACAATCCTTTAGCAACGGAATATAAATCGATTGTTAAATTCATTAAATGGTATTACAACACAATTATAATATATAAAACATATTAGAGCATTCAATGGCAAGATCCCTGTCAAATTTAGCAATGCGAAATTATTAGTGACGAATTATGTTTGAGATGGAAACTTTCATCTCAAAGTCCTTCTCCAATCATATTCTATGAAAATATTGATGAAACTAGTGACAATATATTAAAGTGGGAGTTTTCCTTTGCAAATTTGGACACTTGGTCGCTAATTTAGCGGTGAAATATATTAAAGAAACATTCCATATTGGTAATTCTATGAAATAAATACCCACCAAATATTATCATATCTGCGAGAGAATAAATGTTTTTCATTTTTTCTAACGGTAAAAATACATGCTCTACTTATGACATATAGTCTAAAAAGCTATAAACTTATATATACTAATATATAAAGGATATTTTTTTAGTAACTATCGTAATTTTTATATTTTATTAATTATTATACTTTTTTATTTTAAAAAATTTTAAAAATAATATTTTTTTTATTAAATTCAAGAACTCAAAATTAATAGATTATTTATAACTGATGTTAGACTAATATATTTTTATTATTTAATTTATATTTTTATTTTATTTTTAAGAGGCACAAAGTGACTCAATTCACTAGTAAAAATAATGAAAATGTTTTTTCTAACACCCACAAAAAGACAAACACCTATCCTATACCCTTAAAAAAATATTTTTTTTACTTAATTAAAATAAATAAATAATTACTAATTCATTTTATCTTTTGTCCCGTAGCGTGGCCAGAAATGGGATTCCAAAAACTGATAATTTATAAATAAATACCCAGGCTGAGAATGTTTGTTATATCAATCCATCCGGCCAAATGGAAGAATGCATTTCAATTATTTCAAAAGTTATTATTTTCCATTTGGTTCAATATGCATATTCCCCATCACTGGGATATAACATGGAGCATTAGGATCAATATCAAATTAATGTTAGATGTTCAAAACTAGGGACACATATCACGAGTACTGTTTCGGTGGATGTTATCAATTGTGGGTGTGGAGGCATTATCTAATTGCGATCCATACCAAAAGTAAAATGCATTATGTACAAAGAAATTAAGAAGAAGAAAAAGAAAAAAATACTGTTGGACCATGGATGCCAATAATAGGTCATCTTATCTTCCAAGAACATGATTACCAAATTAAGCACAACCTACGATGGTGGCAAGAATAATATTGTCCCTTATCAATTGCACGAACGCATTCTAACATTGTCATGCTATGAGATGACACAACTATGTATTGCGTTGGTATGCCTAACCCATCTTGTTTTGGAGATGGTAAAAGAAAAGCTGATGATAGGGATCCCACATCCCACAATGAGCGTGAACTATCACCTCCAGGTAGTGAACAACATGTCTGTTTTTCAATGAATGGTACCCTCCATGGACCACATGCTCATTTAGGTTGCCTTTTAGGCTTTTAGCCACGTACATACATGTCTTTTTCTCTCTTGGAGACTTGCATAAGAGCAACTCCTAACCGAAGAAGTTGCTTGTTCCATGAAGTAACTCAAACCCCGATTTCTTGCTATTAGAGGATTCTGACGTGGTAACATGAGTTGCTTGAAGAAGAGAGAGTTGCTTCTTCAAGTAACCGTTCTTTACCAGATTTCAAGCAAATCTTATTGAACATATTTGAAAACGTTTCAAAAATAATAATGATGAAAATTAATTTCGTATAATGTCTATGTATTTACTATTGTTTTATTTTGTTTTTAATATCTAGTATTTTTTCTCGTAATTTATTTTCTTTTATTATAGTGCAATTATCTTTTTTAATAAAAATTTAAAATTTATTCATAAATGATTAGAAAAAAAATTTAAAAGTTGAATTTTTTAAAATTTCTTACCATTTGAATAAATTTGTGTTTGAGTTGCTTAATACTGACATGACATAGTAAAAATTACTTTTTATTTTTATTTTTCAACGCATAAAACAACTCAAATGAGTTACTTCTATTGGAGATGCCCTAAGTGTCTCATGATTAATTCTCATACTTCACCAAAGTTGTACCTCCAGCTCCAAGTATAACTTTTATAAGTATAAATTATGATCTCCTTTCTTTAAATAAATTGTCTTAAATTTGAGTTTTATAAAAGAAAAGGATGTGATCTAGAGAAAGTTCTCACTATATATAATTAGTCAATTTTTTTTGATAAAGGTTAATTATTGATAAAATTGAAAGATATTTTACATCAATAATATGATTTATCAAAAATATATATTTTAAGAGAAACTCATGCCCATTAAACTCTTTCAACTTAATTAAAAGTTTCAAATTCAAGTATTAAGTACAATTATGTTAAATACATTTTTGTTAGTTATACTAGTCTTGTCTAACTCGATTAGTATTTCCTATTATATTTCATGACAAATCAAACAGGTCATTATATTTGTATGTAGTTCCCTGGTTGAATTTGAATGAAAGCAATTGTTGCTCTTGCAGACTTTTGAAAGGCATGTGTCAAAGCAAATGGCGACTAGGCACTTATCAACCATTGCAACAGGGTGTTGAAATAGGTGGGTGGGGGGTGTTATTTCTTGCTTTCTCCACCCTTTAACTAGTCCTTTCATGCTCCGCACTGCTGACTGCACTTGAGCATTGATGGGATGTGAATTTCTTTTCTGTATAAAGGTGGTTTACATGATTGCGTTTGAGTAGATAAATCTAATTAAAATCACTATCTTCTCACAATTTTGCCCTAACAAAATGTTAAATTTAAAGGTGATGTTTGTGGACACTTATGCATTTTTTATTTTTTCCTTTTTTTTTTCTCTAGAGATTACAAGTATTTTTTAATATAGATGATACATATACAATTATTATAAATAACAAAAAAAATTATCAAAGTATATATTTGTAACAGAATTGCGAATTACTCATGTGTCTATATCAACACTATAAAAGAAATAAGTGATAGAAAAAGAAAAAAAAGTAAGCAACTTATTTTGGTCCTGAATTTAAATGATGTTGTTATATTAATTTTTGAAATTAAAAAATTGGAATTCTAGTCCCTAAAAATGTAAATTAAAAATCACATTAATCTAAAACTAAAAAAAATGTGATTAAAGTGATAAAATTGATATATATATATATATATATATATATATATATTTATTTGAGAATTAAAATAACATTAAATAATTAAATTTAAGAACTAATTTAATATTTTAAAATTAGCTTAAATATGTTTTTAGTCCCTCAAATTTAAGACATTTGTTTTTTGTCCCTCAAATTTAAAACTGTTATTTTTAGTTCCTGTAATTTTCAAAAGCCTTGTTTTAATCCCTTAGGTCATCAATAACATGTTTGAAAGTGACTAATTGAGACAGTTATGCAATATCAACTCGATTTAATGTGATATTTTCAATAATAGGAACACTATAGATTTTATACAATAATATTTGATAAATTTCTTAACAAAATTTGAATATAAGGCCTAAAATAAGATTTTTTGAAATTATAGGGACTAAAAACAATAATTTTAAATTTGAGGGACCAAAAACATAATTACCCTAAATTTGAGGGACTAAAAATATATTTAAGCCTTTAAAATTTAATTTTATAATTTATTATTTTCAAAAGTTAGCATGACAATACCTTATTAAACTCATAATTAAAGTGAGTGTCTATTAAAATGAAAAGGGATATGATGTAACAAAAAAAAAATATATCAAATGGGTATTTGTAATAAAAGGCTGAGCATGGATCACTACACTAAGTTTAAGCTCTCACCTTTTGTTTGATGATTTCTCAAGAGGAGAGAAAATAAAAAGTGAGTGAAATTTTTGAAAATTAAATTGTTTCTTTAATTTGTATTTAAAAAAGTTAGTTTTACATTTTTTTAAATAAAAAGACAATTTATTTATTTTTATTTCTATTTTCTTTCATTTTATTCCATACAAATATATTTCCCGAGATCGTATAGATGCTGCACATAGTTTATGTCGGGCCTCTATATCATTTTTTCACTATTAACCTTAAAGCAGTTTTTCATTTTATAAACATTTATTTATTAACTTGGACGTTAACAATATTATTTATTTTTTAGTTCCGAGTTGTGTATATCAACTTATGTATTTAGAAGAATATTTGTCTTACTTCAAGCGTGTGGTTCAGCGATTAGGATTGATTCACTTTTAAGTAAGATCAAGAGTTCGAATCCTGTCTTGTGTATGCAGTTGCATTAAATTTTAGGACTAGTTATCACACTTTTTGAAGTGCCTCCCTCCTAATGAGGAGATTAGTCACTGCTACTCGCAGTGGGACGAAAAAAAAAAAAGAATATTTGTCTTTTGATCTTTAGTGATCTAAAATTCAAACTTTTTTTTTTCCGTGTAGTTGGTGAGGGGAGTTGCCCCTTTAGCAATGCGATGGGAGGGTTCGACCAAGTGAGGTACAGGAACGATACATAGGACTGATTAGACACAAAAACACATAGTTAAGTGAATACAAAAACATCACATTAGATTGCAACACAGTGCAGAAGAAAAGCCCCACTATGATATCATACACGTCATCATCTTTCCATCTAAACTCATTGGAGGTGTTTAAAATAATTCATTTAAATTTATGAGAATACTTTATAACATTTTGTTACGAGTATTTTTATATATTTTTTATAACTAAACTTGCGAATAAATTATAATTTAAGATGTTAATGAATCTTTAATTAATATCTAAATATGTTAGATGCATTCATTTCATATGATAGTTGCTGTTAACTTATTTACAACTTTTATGTTAATTCCTTTTAGACTTATTGTAACTTTTCATATATATATATATATATATATATATTAAACTCACATGTTCAACTCATGCTCTATATAGCTTCGAAGCTTGGTAATGATAATATGTTAACGACTGTACATGAATCAGAGAAGGCCTCCATTTTATGTGAAATATTGTATATGCATGTCAAGTACGAGGTTTTCTTCATTTACAATTTAGTTTGACACGTTCCACACTTTATATCTATATATATATATATATATATATATATATATATATATATATATATATATATATATATATATATATATATATATATATATATATATATATATATATATATATATATATATATAACTATAAACCCTATATGGTTTACGTATAACATGATGTGCTCTTCATTTACAATTTCAGCTCATGTTATTCACTTTCGAATCTTGTTTGCAATGAAATGAGGTTTCATGGACTAACCTTCTTGTGTACTAGAGCAAGCTGTACAAAAGTGGGCAATCCATGGACCTGTGAGTAAATGCAAGAGTTTGCATATTAATTGTTCATTCTAAATGCTTTTAAATTGTGATATTAACATCTATTTAATTAGTTCTGAAGTAACCAATTTAATATAATATATTTTAAATAAGTTATTTAATATAATATAATATCCTGTATCATCGGTAAAAGTTGTATTAAGACTAATTAAAAGTATTATAATTCACGAATCATTTTCTTACTTTGTGTAAGGTGTGATCTCAATTAGGTAATTTTTTTTGATCATGTAAATAATTATATGATGATTTTCTTTTAAGTCTGAGACCGATATCTCCACCTTTATAATCGCAAATGGAGTCTCTAGCTTCATTGATTCATCTCTTGGTCGTATCACCAACATCTGCCCAACACTTAGACTTGATTCTCTCATCCAAAATAGGGTGAATAGGGCTTGCCTCTAATTCACAAATAGGTGATGCAACCTTAGACATAACTTGAGAAAATCTATTTTAAATATCTTCATGTTATTCAAATATTTGTGATTTTCATTTATTAATCTTGTAAATATCATTAAAATTAACAACAACAAAATTATTTAAAAAACTCACATGTGTTCTTTCTAGATCTTTCATTAACAAATTCACTCATCTTCATTTAGTATATAGGTCTTCTAAAAAAACCTCATCAATATGTACAAAACAATTTTATTTCGCTATCACAAAAAAAATACATTAATGATAAATAAATAAACATCTAATATGAAGTTATGAAGTTTTAAAAAATATAAGAGAATTTTAATGTTTATACCATGACATGACATGATCATAAATGATAATCGAGCCACCTCTACAAAGGGTTTCACTCTTTTTAGAAACTCGATTTATTGTGGCTTGCATAGACTTTGATTGGAATGAAGTTGAATTCCAATATGCTGACAAGCGGTTCCACATGTCTTGTCCAACCCATTGTGACCTCTTGCATGTGTTTTAGCATTGCTAAGCATATTAGACAATCAATTAAAGACTTTAGAGTGAAACATTTTCTTTATTGCATTCTCATGTTCAAGTTTTCACATCACCTCCCTCTATATGAAGAAACAAATTAATAATTCTTTATTTGATATTTATCCAATAATAAATAAGTTGTTATACATGTCATTGTAACAACTAAGAAATGTAATTACTTCTTATCAACAATATTCCAGCTTGAGTGATTGATTATAAGTTGATGATGATCTATAGGCAAACGGCAAAATGTTTGAATAAATTCATGCTTAAAGTCATGTTAACTAGTGTATTAACATTATAAAATTATATGATAACTATACCAACCTGGTCTAGTTGATAAACTCGGCAAAAAAGGATCGAACTAGGTAGTAATGCTCGAAAGACATGATGACATCAACACTTCACATCAGCCTATTAGGGTCACGTCACCCAAAGATTTAGTCAAAAAAGATATGATATGATTGCAATGCTCATACCATGAAGATTGTAACATATAATTATCTCATTTGCAGATGAGATAATCTTATCTCTCAAGAGGTACATATATTATAAATACAAAGTAACACCACGAAGATATATTGTGACTTAAGTATTGAAATCTCTTTATAGGTACTCTCCCAATTAAAGAAATCATATCATCACACAAAGAAGAAAGGAAGACCTCGCTCGCGAAATTCAATATCAAGGCTATCTCGGATGAAAACAATAAGCATTGGAGTTAAATTGGTGATGCTTTGGGACCTTAAAAACCTTAAAAGCATTGCCTAGAATCATGATGTTTTTGTCGTCGAAGTTTAGTTGAGCAAGGCCATTTGACATAGCAAAATAAAGGGGTTTGGCTAAACGAGACCCTTTGGCTGGCGAAATTAACAATGCAATATAATAATACAACTAGTATTCTATTCAATTAAATAACCTTAACACAATAAAAAATAGTATTTATTTAGTGCTCCCAAATCAGTGTACACACATATATCCCAATATAGCCAATACAGTACACTCATGCAGAGAGACAAAATGAGAAGTGAAGTTGGCTGCATTTGGAAAGAAACAAAACAGAGGAAAAAAACAAACATAAAAATGTACATATCAAAAGAAGAGAGCAAAGATGAGAAAACAAGAACATAGTAAACTACATGCCTTCAATGTGAGCAAAATGATATTTTGTTCTTGTCTAATGAGTGAAAGAGAACAGAGGAAAAGATACAAGAGAGACAAGAAATCAGGACCCAAAAATGGAGAGTTGCACGGGAGAGAATTCTAGAGAATCCTAACCCATTATTTGTGAAAATAAATCCTAGCTCAAAACACAAGAATTCATGCATATGCAGGAAAGTATACTTGAAGGTTTTTTATGAATTGGCTTGCAAGTTTGATATCCAAGAATATATCACAATACACTAATGCATGGTTGGTTGAACCAATCAGACTGGGACTGGTGATATAGTCGGTTCTTCATGCATATGTAGAAAATAATATATCACAATACACTAATTAAGTGCAAGTTGCATAACCAATAATATATCACAATTAGGGATGTTTAAAATTGAACTAACCAAAATAAAAACTGCAAACCAATCCAAAAAAAATCAAAAACAGGTTAAAAATCACAAAATAGTAATTTTGTTTGGTTTTTAAATTCCCAAAATCGCACAATTTGGCTCAATTTTCATATTCAAAAGTGAAATCACCCCAAACCACACTTACTCATAAATAAACAAATAAATAAATATATATATATATATACATATATATATAGAGAGAGAGTTAATCACCTATACACTGCCAGTATAAAGTTTTTTTACACTGGCAACCAATCATATCTTTTAATAGTGTCTTTTTTATTTTAATTTGATTAAATAACCAAATTAATGACATGGTACTATTAAAAGATATGATTGGTTGCCAATGTAAAAAAACTTTACACTGTCAATGTATAAGTGATTAATTTATATATATATATATATATTCAAATGCATATAGTACATGTATATAAAATTGACACATAATATAAAAAGATATTTCGTAAAATTGTAAGTTATTAAAAGATGTTTTTACCTCAAATATACGTCATAATATTTAAAAAGTATTTTATAAAATTTTAAGCTACTAAGTTGAATTTTATAATGAAAATTTATGAATTATTTACAATATTCAAAAAAAATTCAAGTGATAAATTATATATATGAGAAAAAATATTTAATATGATAATTAAAATAATATTAAATTTTTTTATTAAAATAATAAGATAAGAATTGATACTAAATATATTAAATGATCAAAATATTTTAGTATTATATTTTTTTGTTTAACTTTTGACGTATAATCTTACATAAAAAAAATAATATTACATGATTTTAATTAATTTTTAAATTATAAATTTAAAAAATTAAAAAAATTGAATAATGTTATATATATTTTACAATTTAATTTAATTTAATTTTCCTAATTCATATTTAGTTTGGGTGAGTTTTAAAGTAAAAACTAAACCAAACCCTAAGTAACTACATAATTTTGAAAATCAACTCTGGTGACTTTTAAAGTAAAAACTAAAACCAAACCCTAATGTACACTAATGCATAATTTTGAAAATCAACTCGAAATGATCGCATCAGGACCAAGTTGATTCGAGCCTAACATCGGATCAAACTGATTAAACTCAATATAGTAAAATAAAAGCAAATTTTCGTTGAGTTGAGAATCGGTCCTAGGCATGGCAATGGGGCGGAGCGGATCGGGTATACTCGTCCTCGTTCTCGCAACTTAAACTTATCCTCGTACATGTACTTGTATCTGTTGGGTATATTATTTTCATCTTCATCCTCGTCTCCGTCCGATATCAAATATACTCGTACCTGTATCCATCAAAAATTATTTTTTGTAAAAAAAGTATATAATATTTTAAAATTATTTTTTTATTATATTACAATTATAATTATGTTGTTTCTTTATCTCATATTTTAATCAAGAAACTTCTTAATAATTAAACAACTATAAATATTTTATATTATATTAAATAATCACACATAATAAAATATTAAATTTTTTTAACACAATTAAATTAGAGCGAGTATTAAACTGAGGATGAGGACGGGTACGTGACAAATAAGTATATATCTGTATCCATACCCAATTTAATATATTGGATTATATCTGTACTCGTATTCGTACCCGATCAAACTAAGTATTTCCTGTCAAAATCGGGACGGATTCGAATATTATCTACAGATATGAGTTTATTTGTCATCCCTGATCGATCTCCCATACTCTCAATAGAGTGGAGGCACATTAACCACTTCTAATAACATTTGATATATATATGATGGATGGGTGAGTTAAAAGTTTTTAATAGTATATTTATCATGTAAAATTATATATTAACTTATCACCACATGCCAAAGTGCTATAAACAAGAGACCAGGAACTAAGGACCTATGAAGAAACGAAAGAACTTACTATGCAAAAAGAGAGAAGAAATCATGATTCAATAAGAAAATCACAAATTATAAAACGAGAATCAGAATAGCATTAAAAGGAACATTAGAGTAGCAGGAGAAGGAATGTGAACTAGAGAAGCAAGTGAACGAGAACGAGATGAACGAACAACATAGCCGAGAGCCAACACGATTAACGTAACTCTTTTAATTTATTATCTTTTAATCTAATTTACAATGACGTGATTGTTCGATTGACATGGTGTTCAGTGATTGGGAGGATAGGGACAAATGATTTTCGTCCTTGAGACACATGGCAGTTAATGGGAGGTTAAATGGAAATAGAGAGTGTGTAGTTGAAGGGCAAAATCGGAAAAGAATAGACACCAATTTTTTTATATTCTCTTTACTATTTTTTATAAAATTATAGTAGCATATATGCAATAGAAATTATAAAAAGAGACATTAGGAATATTTTTATTTTTAACTTCTTAATTAATGTTTTAAGGACACTCCCATTTTTTTCAAAATTAATAAATAATTTCTATTAGATTAAAATAAGTACATAATAGATGTGTTCATTGAATTCTCCCATGAAATACATGAGAATTTATTACCATGTGTTCATGATGGTAATTAATTTATATATAACATATACTCAATCTTTTAATTTATAGAAGAAGAAAAAAAAATATTAGTTACATGCAATAAAAAAGTTTGTCGGTGTTTATTGGTTTGATTAATATTGCGATTTGTGGAAGAAAATATGCACAAAGTTTTGATGATGCCAAAGTATCGAAGAAAATAAAGGTCAAGTTAAAGCGAGCTGATCAAGAAGCAAGATCTCAAGTAATAACTAGATAAGTCTTGACTGCTTAGCTTAGTATGTAAAATGAACTTTTAGAATTTGCAAATTTCACTTGGCCATTAAAATAAGAATTTCAAGAAAACCTAAACTTAATATTTTTTAATATAAGAATGTTATTTGAAAAGAAAGCAAAAAGAGTATTCAAAAGATTAAACAAAAATATTTTTAACTGAAAAATAGAAGCTCTATATATCTTAAGTTTTCATAAGCCAAAACAAGTGATATGTGTCTGGTAATCGATTACCACTTGCTGTAATCGATTACCAGAGAAAGAAAACCTCTTATCAAAAGTTCAAATGTTAAAATGCTCTCTAGTAATCGATTACCAGTGATTGTAATCGATTATCAGAAGAGAAAATTTCAAAATTCGAATTTGAATTATACAACGTTTCAATCATTTTGAACTTTAACCGTTGTAATCGATTACCAAGTCTTGTAATCGATTACCAGAGCCTATTTTCTGAAAATTTATAGAGAGTTACAACTCTTCATGAAAAGACATAACCCAAGAAACAATTATCTATAAATACCTATAATTTTTCAGAAAAAGGAGACGAACTCTATTGTGAAAATTATTTTACAAAAATTACTTGGCCAAAGTCATTTGCAAAATCTCTAAAGAGTTCATCAAGATCATGAAAGTGTAATATCCACTCTTCAAGAGAGTCTTTCTGTAAAACTCAATAGATCATTGGATCTGTAAAGGAGAAAGGATTTTTCTCCTTGGTGTTTGAATCTCAACACAAGGAAAGGGAGTTCCGAGGTGTTGGAGGATTCAATTCTTGTAAGGTTTACAAGAGTAGTGGAAATCTCAAGTGAGAGACTTGAGGACTGGATGCAGGCAGGATTGGCCGAACCAATATAAAATCAAGTTTGCAATTCTTCTTTCTCTACACTTTTAATTTCTTGTTATTAATTGTAATTGTGTAGTTTGCATCATCATTCATTCTTTACATACAAATTTGTCTAAGGAATTAAATTTGATAAGAAAGTAATTGGAAAAGTTTTTATAAGAGAAAAATTTAGAAAACTTAATTCACCCCGCCTCTTAAGTTAATTGAGGCTACTTGACTATCAAGTGGTATCAAGAGCAGGTTTCTTGTATAAGGCTTAAAAGCTTCAAGAATAAAAATGGCCTCATCAAATTTTTTATTTCCCGAGGGAAACTCTATTTATAGACCCCCTATATTCAATGGTGAAGGTTATCATTATTGGAAATCTAGGATGCAAATTTTTATAGAAGCCATAGATTTAAACATATGGGATGCTATTGAAATGGTCCTTTCATTCCCTCTATTGTAGTAGGCAATGAAATTAAAAGTTTTCCCAAAGACCAATGGAGTGAAGATGATAGAAGAAAGGTTCAATATAACTTAAAAGCCAAAAATATAATCACTTCTGTAACGCCTAATTCTAATACCCAAATTATACAATATAAAATTATAATATTTTATAATATTTTATAATTATATCATTAACAATATCTATATATTTATTTAATAAAAATAAAAGTAAAGAAAAGAATATCTTGTGAATTTAATACATAACATATCGTTCTAAAATATTTAGAATAACGTATTATTTTACTCATTATTCCTTTTCCTTACTCTTTTAATACAATATATACATTCATAACGGAAAGAAAATTACAATTAAAGTAATATGATTGACAAGTAAAGTTATAACAGATCCATCAAATAGCCTCCGTATTCCAATTTCCTTCCATGTAGGACAGCAGTAACAATAACAGCAAAATGATCTGGAATCTCAAGTTGATCCATCTATTTATAATATATTTAATTAAAAAAAAACAAAGAAAAGAAAGGAGTAAGAACAATATCCAATAAATACAATAATTCGAACGAATAAACATAATTATTTATAAATAAAATTTTAACATATATATATATATATATTTATACAGATTAAATATTAGATTTTCTTGATACAATAAAATTTGAATTATACTTGTAGTGACTAGTCAGGATAAATGAGCATCATTATAACACCAACCAAAAGATATTCCACCTCCATTTCTTACTCATTTAAATCCCCAAGGTTAAACCTCCAGCTACAAATAATTCAAACTTTATCATCTATGGCCATAGAGTATTAATTATCTTTAAAATGAGTAAAAGACATTTTAACAAATTATATTAATCATAAAAAATTACTCAAAATAGATTTAAGAATTTATCATTATTTAAGCTTTAATTAAATAACACAAATTTAAATAAAATATATTAAGAGTACTAATTAATTAAATGACAATGACAATTATTATAAAATAATTAAACAATATAAAATGTGAATATATTAATAATTATTATAGATAAGAATAATCATAGAATAAGTAATAGTAATTAAAGGTTAAACAAATATATGAGGTTAGAAACACCCCACTAAATAATAACGTAAATAAATAAACATAATAATTAAAAGTTAAGTAGTTAGATGAGGTTAGGAACACCTCACTGAATAAATATAACAATAACATAGTAATTAAAAGTTAAGTAGTTAGATGAGGTTAGGAACACCTCACTGAATAAATATAATAATAACATAAATAAACATTGTAATTAAAAGTTAAGTAGTTAAATGAGGTTAAGAACACCTCACTGAATAAATATATAAATATAGTGAAGTTAGAAACACCTCACTGAATAAATATATAAATATAGTGAAGTTAGAAACACCTCACTGAATAAATATATAAATATAGTGAGGTTAGGAACACCTCACTGAATAAATATATAAATATAGTGAAGTTAGAAACACCTCACTGAATAAATATATAAATATAGTGAGGTTAGGAACACCTCACTGAATAAATATATAAATATAGTGAAGTTAGAAACACCTCACTGAATAAATATATAAATATAGTGAGGTTAGGAACACCTCACTGAATAAATATATAAATATAGTGAGGTTAGGGGCACCCCACTAAATAAATATAATCAAATAAATGCATAAATAATTACACATAATAGTATATAAAATTTTAAAAAGATAAGGTTCTCCTCCCCCTTACCTAAATAAACAAGAGCTACAACTTGAGCAGAACTTCCTCTTTTGGATTCCCTCTCTTTCCCTCTTTCTTTCTCTCTCCTTCTCTCTATTTTCTCTTCCTTCTCACTAATTTTTTTTTTCCGTAAACTTGTGTTTTCATTCCATGTGAAGCCTATTTATAATGATTGAAAAATACTATTCATAATAATATTATATTAGGATTACTATTTATAAAATAATATTATATTCAAATTAAGAAATTTGGAGGAATTCATTGAATTCCGCAGCTCCCTTCCGTAGCTTTGTAGCAGCCATTTACTATTTATTAAAATAATATTAAATTTACTATTCATTAAAATAATATTATATTTACTATTCATAATATTATAAAATATTATTATTATTTTTTTTTTACATTTTTTTTTAACTTTTAATAATCCCATAAATATTTAAAATACATAAAAATAATCCTTAATACTGCATAAATTTTGGGATATTACAATTCTCCCCTACTTACAGAAATTTCGTCCTCGAAATTTTTATTGCTTAAAATAGATAAGGATAATTTTTTCTAACTTCTTCTTCGAGTTCCCAAGTAGCATCTCCAGTGTCTTTATTCCAAATGACTTTTACCAATGCAATCTGTTTGCCTCTTAACTGCTTGATCCTCCTGTCTACGATCTGTACAGGCATTGTTTCAAATGTAAGGTTATCCTTTAATTGTACTGTATCAGGCATTATTATATGAGAAGGGTCAGAAATATATTTTCTTAACTGAGACACATGGAAAACATTATGGAGATTAGAAAGAAAAGGTGGTAGAGAAATTTGGTAAGCAACAGGACCTATTTTTCTAAGGATTTGATAAGGACCAATAAATCGAGGAGTGAGTTTCTTTGATTTCATTACCCTACCAATACCAGCTGTTGGTGTAACTTTCAAAAATACATGATCACCTTCCTGGAATTCAAGAGGTCGTCTTCTTTTATCAGCATAACTTTTTTGTCTGCTTTGAGTCATTCTCAATTTTTCTTGAATCATTTTGATTTTTTCCGTGGTTTGTTGCACCAATTCAGGACCCAAGATTAAATTCTCTCCTGTCTCAAACCAACACAAAGGAGTTCTACACCTTCTTCCATATAAAGCTTCATAGGGTGCCATACCTATGCTAGAATGGAAACTGTTGTTATAAGTGAATTCAATCAGAGGCAAGTATTTGTCCCAACTACCAGAATTCTCTAGCACACAAGCTCTCAATAAATCTTCTAGGGATTGTATGGTTCTTTCTGATTGTCCATCTGTTTGAGGATGATATGCAGAGCTAAGACGAAGCTTAGTTCCTAATGCTTGATGTAAACTTCCCCAAAATCTAGAAGTGAATCTAGGATCCCTATCAGATATTATGCTAGATGGTACCCCATGCAACCTTACAATCTCTCTTATATACAGTTCAGTCAATTTTTCTAGAGAATACCTAATGTTGATGGGTAAGAAATGAGCAGATTTTGTTAGTCTATCCACAATAACCCATATGGAATCAAACTTATGAATTGTTCGTGGTAAACCAACTACAAAATCCATTGCTATACTGTCCCATTTCCATTCAGGTATATCTAAGGGTTGTAACATTCCTGCTGGCTTTTGGTGTTCTATCTTAGCTTTTTGACAAATCAAACATGTAGCCACATATTGTGCTATTTCCTTTTTCATTTTGGGCCACCAAAACATTCTTTTGAGATCTTGATACATCTTTGTTGCCCCAGGGTGTATGCTCAACTTGCTCTTATGTGCCTCACTTAAAATTATTTTCTTAATTTCTGAATCATTTGGTACACATATCCTATTATTAAATCTCAAAACTCCTCTTTGATCTAAATCGAACTTTTCACCATCCTTTTGACCTATCAACCTCTTTTTCTTCTGAATGAATTTATCAACTACCTGAGCCTCACCAATTTGTTCATGTAAGTCACTAGTAATTTGAACCGCATGCAATTGTATTTTATCTTGACTTACCGTAGTTGATAAACTCATGTCTCTAAATTTTTCTATCAAATTCATCTCTTGAATCATTAATGAGGAGACATGTAAGGATTTTCTACTCAGTGCATCAGCCACAACATTGGCTTTCCCTGGATGGTAATGTAATTCAAAATCATAATCTTTCAAAAATTCCATCCACCTTCTTTGTCTCATATTCAGTTCCTTTTGATCAAACAAATATTTCAAACTCTTATGATCACTAAAAACATCAAACTTACCACCATACACATAATGTCTCCATATTTTGAGTGCAAAAACAATGGCAGCTAGTTCTAGATCATGGGTTGGGTAATTCCTTTCATGAGCTCTTAACTGTCTAGAAGCATATGCTACTACCCTTCTATCTTGCATAAGAACACACCCTAATCCCATTTTTGAGGCATCACAAAATATGACAAATTGTCCATTAGGATTGGGTAAGGCTAAGACTGGTGCAGTAGTTAATCTTTTCTTAAGCTCCTGAAAACTATTCTCACATTTTTCTGTCCACTCAAAGGGTTGTCCTTTCTTGGTGAGTTGAGTTAAAGGCATAGCTATTTTAGAAAATCCCTCAATGAATCTCCTGTAATATCCTGCCAAACCCAAAAAACTACGGATTTCTGTTACCGTCTTTGGAGGTTCCCATAGTAGAACTGCTTCTACCTTAGATGGATCCACAGACACTCCATCTTTGGAAATCACATGTCCTAAAAACTTAACCTCCTCTAACCAAAATTCACACTTAGAAAGTTTGGCATACAGTTGTTTATCTTTCAGGATTTGGAGAACAGTTTGAAGGTGTTCTTCATGTTCTTCATGAGTTCGAGAATATATGAGGATATCATCTATAAAGACCACCACAAAATGGTCTAAATACGGACGAAAAATCCTATTCATATAATCCATGAACACTGCAGGTGCATTGGTTACTCCAAAAGGCATTACTTGATATTCATAATGACCATACCTTGTTCTAAATGCAGTTTTCTGTATGTCTTCTGCTTTCACTTTGATTTGATGGTATCCTGATCTTAGATCTATCTTAGAAAATACAGTGGCTCCTCTTAATTGATCCATCAAATCATCTATCCTAGGAAGAGGGTATTTATTCTTTATGGTAAACTTATTTAATTGCCGATAGTCCACACACAGTCTAAAGCTTCCATCTTTCTTTTTGACTAACAAAACAGGAGCCCCCCAAGGTGATACACTAGGGCGTATGAATTGTTTTTCAAGTAACTCCTCTAATTGTTTCTTCAACTCAGCTAATTCAGAAGGTGACATCCTATAAGGTGCCATTGAAATTGGTCCAGTTCCAGGTATTAAATCAATCGAAAATTCAATCTCTCTGTCAGGTGGCAAACCAGGAATATCATTAGGAAAGACTTCAGGAAAATTTTGAACGACAGCTATGTCTTTCAAGTTGACTTCCTCTTTAGTTTCCATAGAGGATAAGATTAAATATCCTTGAACTTTACCCCAAGGAAACTTGTTTATTGGTTTAGATAATGAAATCGATAGGTCCTTAGGATCAGAAAATATTATAGACTTTTCTGCACAATTAAGAAGAACGTGGTTGGAAGATAACCAGTTCATACCTAAAATCACATCTAATTGTGATAAAGGTAAGCAGATCAAATTTACAAGAAATTTTTTATCGCCAATAAAAATAGGACAGTCTGAACAAACCTTATTGGCAATTACAGATTTGTTTGTAGGGGTTGAAACAATCAAATTATTCTCTAAAGAAGAAATTGGTAATTGGAGGTATTGAACACAATTATTGGAGATAAAAGAATGAGTTGCGCCTGAATCATACAGTACATTTAAAGTTTTGCCTTTAATGAAACATTTACCTTGTATTAGATCGTTGTTTTGAGCAGCTTCAGTTCCGGTCATGGTGTAAACTCTTCCAGTTGTAGAAGGTCTTGGTTTGGATCCGGAAGTATTCACGTGCGTCTTTGGTTGTCCACACTCAGAAAATACATGACCAGGCTTTCCACACTTGAAACAAACAGGTCCTTTGAGATGACAATCTTTAGTATAATGACCCTGTCCACACTTAAAACACTTGGCTTGATTATTAATGGACCTACTGGAATTTCCTGCAAATTGAGAAGATTGGGGTTTCCATTGTGGTCGAACATAAGGTTTTCTTTCATTATCCCTTTTCTTACTAAATTGAGGGCCAAAAGATTTTGGTCTATTATCCTTATTATGATCAAAACCTTCCAAAAATCGACACTTGTGTATTAATGTGGGAAAATCAGAGATTTCCAATATCCCTACTGCCTTTCTTAATTCTGATCTAAGTCCATCCTCGAATTTAATACACTTCATCCTCTCATCAGGGTGATAAAAGAAAGTAGAGTATTTTCCCAATTCCTCAAACTTAGAAGCATATTCTCCCACTGTCATATTCCCTTGTTTTAACTGCATAAATTCTATTTCTTTAGCCCTCCTAACATCATTAGGAAAATATTTTTCAAAAAATTTGGTTTTAAATACTTCCCATGTAATGATTATTCCCCCTCCTTCTAATAATCTCCTGGTACTATCCCACCAATATTCTGCTTCTCCTACTAACATAAATACTGCATAATTTACTTTTTGGTTGTCAGGACAGTTCATAGCTCGAAATATTTTTTCTATTTCTTTAATCCATAATTCAGCTTTTTCAGGATTGTATCCTCCATCAAATTGGGAAGGGTTATTGCTTCTGAATTCTACAAGTCCTTGTGACTCTCCTGTTCTTCCTGGTGGTTGATTCCTTAACAAGGCGGCAGCCATGTCCCTAATAGCTTGTACAGCCTCTGTTAGTTCGGTATTCCTTCTTCCTGCCATCTGTAATTTTATAGATCAGTTTATAATAGAAACATGGTTAGCACATTTCCCCAAGTTACACATGGAACGTTGCTTTGATACCATTAAATGTAACGCCTAATTCTAATACCCAAATTATACAATATAAAATTATAATATTTTATAATATTTTATAATTATATCATTAACAATATCTATATATTTATTTAATAAAAATAAAAGTAAAGAAAAGAATATCTTGTGAATTTAATACATAACATATCGTTCTAAAATATTTAGAATAACGTATTATTTTACTCATTATTCCTTTTCCTTACTCTTTTAATACAATATATACATTCATAACGGAAAGAAAATTACAATTAAAGTAATATGATTGACAAGTAAAGTTATAACAGATCCATCAAATAGCCTCCGTATTCCAATTTCCTTCCATGTAGGACAGCAGTAACAATAACAGCAAAATGATCTGGAATCTCAAGTTGATCCATCTATTTATAATATATTTAATTAAAAAAAAACAAAGAAAAGAAAGGAGTAAGAACAATATCCAATAAATACAATAATTCGAACGAATAAACATAATTATTTATAAATAAAATTTTAACATATATATATATATATATATTTATACAGATTAAATATTAGATTTTCTTGATACAATAAAATTTGAATTATACTTGTAGTGACTAGTCAGGATAAATGAGCATCATTATAACACCAACCAAAAGATATTCCACCTCCATTTCTTACTCATTTAAATCCCCAAGGTTAAACCTCCAGCTACAAATAATTCAAACTTTATCATCTATGGCCATAGAGTATTAATTATCTTTAAAATGAGTAAAAGACATTTTAACAAATTATATTAATCATAAAAAATTACTCAAAATAGATTTAAGAATTTATCATTATTTAAGCTTTAATTAAATAACACAAATTTAAATAAAATATATTAAGAGTACTAATTAATTAAATGACAATGACAATTATTATAAAATAATTAAACAATATAAAATGTGAATATATTAATAATTATTATAGATAAGAATAATCATAGAATAAGTAATAGTAATTAAAGGTTAAACAAATATATGAGGTTAGAAACACCCCACTAAATAATAACGTAAATAAATAAACATAATAATTAAAAGTTAAGTAGTTAGATGAGGTTAGGAACACCTCACTGAATAAATATAACAATAACATAGTAATTAAAAGTTAAGTAGTTAGATGAGGTTAGGAACACCTCACTGAATAAATATAATAATAACATAAATAAACATTGTAATTAAAAGTTAAGTAGTTAAATGAGGTTAAGAACACCTCACTGAATAAATATATAAATATAGTGAAGTTAGAAACACCTCACTGAATAAATATATAAATATAGTGAAGTTAGAAACACCTCACTGAATAAATATATAAATATAGTGAGGTTAGGAACACCTCACTGAATAAATATATAAATATAGTGAAGTTAGAAACACCTCACTGAATAAATATATAAATATAGTGAGGTTAGGAACACCTCACTGAATAAATATATAAATATAGTGAAGTTAGAAACACCTCACTGAATAAATATATAAATATAGTGAGGTTAGGAACACCTCACTGAATAAATATATAAATATAGTGAGGTTAGGGGCACCCCACTAAATAAATATAATCAAATAAATGCATAAATAATTACACATAATAGTATATAAAATTTTAAAAAGATAAGGTTCTCCTCCCCCTTACCTAAATAAACAAGAGCTACAACTTGAGCAGAACTTCCTCTTTTGGATTCCCTCTCTTTCCCTCTTTCTTTCTCTCTCCTTCTCTCTATTTTCTCTTCCTTCTCACTAATTTTTTTTTTCCGTAAACTTGTGTTTTCATTCCATGTGAAGCCTATTTATAATGATTGAAAAATACTATTCATAATAATATTATATTAGGATTACTATTTATAAAATAATATTATATTCAAATTAAGAAATTTGGAGGAATTCATTGAATTCCGCAGCCCCCTTCCGTAGCTTTGTAGCAGCCATTTACTATTTATTAAAATAATATTAAATTTACTATTCATTAAAATAATATTATATTTACTATTCATAATATTATAAAATATTATTATTATTTTTTTTTTACATTTTTTTTTTAACTTTTAATAATCCCATAAATATTTAAAATACATAAAAATAATCCTTAATACTGCATAAATTTTGGGATATTACAACTTCTGCTTTAGGAATTGATGAATATTTTAGAATTTCAAATTGTAAAAATGCTAAAGAAATGTGGGATACACTTGAAGTAACACATGAAGGTACTAATGATGTGAAAAGATCTAGGATAAACACTCTCACTCATGAATATGAATTATTTAGAATGAATCAAAATGAAAGCATACAAGACATGCAAAAGAGATTTACACATATAATTAATCATCTTGCATCTCTAGGAAAAGTGTTTCCTAACGAAGATCTTATTAACAAAGTTTTGAGATGTTTGAATAGGGAATGACAACCAAAAGTGACTGCAATTGCTGAATCAAAAGATCTAACAACCATGTCTCTTGCATCTCTATTTGGAAAACTTCAAGAGCATGAAATGGAATTGATGAGACTAAGTCAAAATGAAAATAGTGACAAAAAGAAGAAAAGTATAGCACTTAAAGCATCTTCGTCCTCTCATGAAGAAAATGAAAAAGATGACAACATTGAGGAAGATGATGATGATGATGAAGATTTCAATCTCTTTGTAAAATGATTCCACAAATTCCTAAGGGATAGAGGAAATAGAATAAAATTCAATTTCAACATAAAGAAGAAAGGAGAAGAATCTTCTTCAACTCCAAGATGCTAGAATGCAATCAACTAGGTCACTTAAAATTGGATTGTCCAATTTACAAAATAAAGATGGAGAAGTCAAACATCAAAAACTTCAAGGATAAGAAAAGCAAGAAAGTATATATTACTTGGGAAGAAAATGATATGAACTCTACAAGTGATTCAGAAAATGAAGTTGTAAATTTGGGACTCATGGTCAAAGATTACGAAAGCGAAGAAGAGGTAACATCGTCTAACAATGATATCTCTAATACCTTTGATGAATTGCAAGATGCATTTAATGATTTACACAAGGAATCTTTTAAACTTGCAAAATTAGTATCATCATATAAGAAAACAATTTCAAACTTGGAAAAAGAGATTTCGAAATTAAATAATAAATTAGATGATCTTAAAACTGAAATTAGGATAATAAGTTCTAAAGAAGAAAATCAAGAGATTAAAAATAATTTAGAAACAAATAAAATAAATCATCCATGTTCAACATGCAATAGATTTAAAGAAGAAATTAGTAACCTATGAAACACTCTTGCAAAATTTACTAGTGGAAGAAATAATTTGGATATAATATTAGAAAAACAAAAATGTGTATTTGATAACGAAGGATTAGGATATAATCCTCAAAAACAACAAAAGAAATACAAAAATTTCTTTGTTCCCACACAAGTTACTAGTTCTCCATTCACAACATGTTTTTATTGTGGAAAGAAAGGTCATAATTCTTCAACTTGCTATATTAGAAAGAATTTTAACAATCTCAAGAATATGGTATGGATTCCTAAAGGTTCTTCTGTTATAACTAACATTAAGGACCCAAAGAAAGCTTGGGTACCAAAATCAATTCATTTTTTTTCTTGAAGGATTCCAAAGACCAAACTTGGTACATTGATAGTAAATGTTCCAAGCACATGATAGGAGACCAACAACAAAGGAAAAATACTTTGCATCGGAAGAATTGGTACAAATTTCTCAACCTCCATAGAAATTGTCTTACTCATGAATGGTCTTAAACATAGTTTATCAAGTGTGAGTCAATTATGTGATAAAGGTTTATCTATATCTTTTGATTCACAAAAATGTCTTGTTGAACATAAAAATGATGAACATGTTAAAATAATAGTATTTAGAGTAAATTATATATACACGATAAAATTAGAGAAAAATATGAGTCATTCTCAATGTCTTGTGAGTAAAAATGATAAATCATGATTATGGCATAAAAGAATTGCTCACATAAACATGGAACACTTAAATAAATTAATCTCAAGATTTAGAAATAGGATTACCAAAAATTAAATTTGAGAAAAATCAACTTTGTGATGCATGACAATAGAGGAATCAATTCATGTTATATTTGATGAAACTAACCTTGTTTGTCCAAGAAAAGATATTATTGATGATATTGTAGAAAAGCTTTGAAGATACAAATATTCATGAGCAAACTCAAAAGGACAAAGAAGATGAAGGAATGGAGGATTATATAATTCAAGAGAATAAAAATATTAAAAAAATGATTCCTCAAAGAGAGTTGAGAATCTCAAGAAATCATCCTCTTGAAAATATCATTGAAGACATATCAAAAGAGGTAACTACTAGATACTCTTTCAAAAGAAGCATGCAATAATTTGATTTTTGTTTCTAAAATAGAATTTAAAAATCATTGATGAAGCCTTAAATAATGAACATGTTATAATTATAAGAAACAAAGCTAGACTAGTTGCTAAAGGATATAATCAAGAAGAAGACATAGATTGTGAAGAAACATATGCACTTGTAGCAAGACTAGAAACCATTATGATGGAAGAGATTAGGAGAAGTGGAAGATGTAGCTTCTCCTTAGCTCTCCTTATGCACGGATCTTCAATCAAGGAGATAGGACCGAGAACTTGAACACCTTTAGAAGAGGAACTCGTGAGGATTAGAAGCTCTAATCCATTGACGGAAGCATCCAAGCACAATTCTCAAGGGATTGCACACTTCAAAGAGTAGGAAGCTAGGTTTCCTAAGGGGATTGAAGGCACTCTCTTAAGGTTTTCTCTCTTGGATGGTTTCGGTGACTCTTGAGGGAATTTGGCTGAATACAAGTTCAGAAAATTCATATATTCAAAAGTGTATTACAAGTTGTAGGAAGTTGCATATATAGGAGAAAACTAGAGCTACTTGGCGGCACCTTGAGTGAATAAAAGTGGCGCCAAGTTTGAATTTCAAATTTGAATTTGAAATTCAAACTTTGGCCACCTCACTTAATCACACGGATGCTACCTCCATTTAGGTGTCATTTGGAAGTGATTTGAGATGAATTTGGAGCTCACATGGCCGGACTCATCCCATGCAAACCATGTGACTCAAATTCAATTCAAATTACTTCTAAATGATGTCTAAATGAAACCTAATTCTCCTATTAATGTTTTCTTCATATAATCCTATTCTAATGACCGAAATACATTGGTCTAATGAATACAATGAATAGAAAAAAATATAAGAAGAAGAATGAGCCCAATATTGGGTATCAAAAGCCCAAAGCCCAAGAAGCCCAAAATTAAGCCCAAAACACCTAAACCCTAATCTATGGTCAAAATACAAGACCAACATGAAAATAGATTCCTATACTAAGAAAGTACAATTAGACATGGTGTATAATCAATCAAGCCCAAGTGAGAAGCACCCTAGGCCCACCAAGCCCATTGGGCCCACTAAGCTCTGAAGCAGTCAAATCTTCAAGTAACCTCCTGGCCATAACTCTAGTGGTTGGGCCTTTAGCCCATGCTCTTCCATCATTCCCTCCCTCTTGAGAAGGATTCGTCCTCGAATCTGAAGACTCTTCCTCATCATCACTAGCACCTACAAAAGGTTTAAGATCACTAACATTAAAAGTGGTGCTGACTCCATAGTCAGAGGGTAAATCAAGTCTATAAGCGTTATCATTGATACGCTGTAAGACCTGAAAGGGACCATCTCCTCTAGGACTGAGTTTAGACTTCCTTTGATTTGGAAAATGTTCTTTTCTTAAATGAAGCCAAACCCAATCACCTTCCTCGAAGATCATAGACTTCTTGCCTTTACTTCCTTGTTTTGCATATTTCTCATTTTGATTTTGAATATGAATTTTAATCTTTTTATGAAGTTTCTTAACAAAATCAGCCCGTGAAGCCCCTTCCTTATGAATGAAATGTTCAACATTAGGAAGAGGTATCAAGTCCAAAGGAGTTAAAGGATTAAACCCATACACAGCCTCAAAAGGAGAAATATTGGTAGTTTTATGAACTACCCTATTGTAGGCAAATTCAATATGAGGTAAAAACTCATCCCAAGATTTGTGATTACCCTTTAGGACTGCCCTAAGCATAGTAGACAGAGATCTATTCACTACCTCAGTTTGGCCATCTGTTTGAGGATGACAAGTAGTTGAAAAGAGGAGTTTAGTTCCTAGTCTTGACCATAAGACACGCCAAAAGTGGCTTAGAAACTTTGTATCTCTATCTGAAACTATAGTTTTAGGAAGCCCATGAAGTTTAACCACATCTCTAAAGAAAAGTTTTGCAATATTGCTTGCATCATCTACTTTGTGGCATGGAATAAAATGAGCCATTTTACTGAAACGGTCCACTACCACAAAAATAGAATCCATTCCCCTTTGGGTTCTAGGTAAACCTAGCACAAAATCCATGCTAATATCCACCCAAGGAGAAGAAGCAACAGGCAAAGGTGTGTATGTTCCATGAGGCATTACTTTAGACTTAGCTTGTAAACAAGCTAAACATCTAAAACAATGCCTTTGGACATCCTTTCGCATATGGGGCCAATAAAATTTTTCTTTTAGCAAACTAAGGGTTTTATCAACACCAAAGTGCCCCATAAGCCCACCTTCATGACTCTCTTTAATTAATAGTTTCCTAATGGATCCTTGGGGTATACACAATCTTCCTTCTTTGTATAAATACCCCTCAGCCATATAGAAACCATCAAAAGCTTTTTGTTGACATTTTTTATAATTAGCACCGAATTCAAGATCTTCTTCATACAATTCCCTAATATTATCAAATCCAAGAATTTGAGTTCCTAGGGACACAAGCAAGGTATGTCTCCTAGATAAAGCATCAGCTACAACATTGGATTTTCCTTTCTTGAATTTAATAATATATGGAAATTGTTCAAGAAACTCTAACCATTTGGCATGTCTCTTATTTAATTTACCTTGACCTCTTAAATATTTAAGTGACTCATGGTCACTATGGATGACAAACTCTTTGGACACAAGATAATGCTCCCAAGTTTGTAAAGCTCTAACCAATGCATACAACTCCTTATCATAGGTAGGGTAATTGAGGGAGGCACCTTTTAGTTTTTCACTAAAATATGCAATGGGGTGTCCTCCTTGCAATAACACAGCTCCTATTCCAACTCCTGATGCATCACATTCTAGCTCAAAAGTCTTTTCAAAATTAGGTAGAGCTAAAATGGGTGCATTAGTAAGTTGATCTTTAAGTAATTGAAATGCTTGGTCATGCTTTGAAGTCCATTCAAATAAAATATCTTTTTTGACAAGCTCATTCAAGGGTGAAGCAATGCTAGAGAAGTTAGGTACAAATCTTTTATAAAAACTTGCTAAACCATGAAAACTCCTAACTTCACTAACATTTTTAGGCTTGGGCCACTCTTGAATGGCTATAATTTTCTCGGGATCTACTTGAACCCCATTTTTGCTTACAATGAACCCTAGGAAAACCACATGATCCACACAAAAAGTACATTTTTCAAGATTTGCAAATAATTGGTTTTCCCTAAGGATCATCATAACTTCTCTAAGATGTCCTAAATGATCATCTTGAGACCTACTATAGATTAATATGTCATCGAAATAAACAACAACAAATTTTCCTATACATTCTCTCAAGACATGATTCATAAGCCTCATGAATGTACTTGGTGCATTAGTTAAACCAAAAGGCATAACTAACCACTCATATAATCCAAATTTGGTTTTAAAAGCAGTTTTCCACTCATCACCCTTTTTAATTCTTATTTGGTGATAACCACTTTTAAGATCAATTTTAGAAAATATGGAAGTACCATGTAACTCATCAAGCATATCATCAAGTCTAGGGATTGGGTGTCTGTACTTGATTGTGATATTGTTAATGGCCCTACAATCACAACACATTCTCCATTTTCCATCTTTCTTGGGCACTAACAATACAGGCACAGCACAGGGACTCAAACTCTTTTGTACCCAACCCTTATTCAATAATTCATGGACTTGATTCTCGATTTCCTTAGTTTCTTGAGGATTTGTCCTATAGGCTGGTCTATTGGGTAGACTAACCCCAGGCACAAAATCAATTTGATGTTTTATACCCCTAAAAGGAGGAAGGCCTTGTGGACCTTCACTAGGGAATATATCATCAAATTCTTTTAATAAATGAGAAACTTGAGGAGATAAAGAACTAAGTTCAATGCTTAAATTATGACACTGAAGCATACCTTTACAAAGAAGAATGTAAGAAGGTTTTTCAACAATCAAAGTTTCTTTTAAAGGTTCTTGTTGAATTCCTTCTTTTGGAAAAGATTTCTCTTCATCCTTCTTTGAAAACTTATGCTTCTTTTCCTTCTTTTCTTTTTTTTTATTCAAGTTTTTTTTTTCTTCTTCTCTTTTCTTTTTCATTTGTACTTGATCATCTATCACTTGTGAAGGAGACAAAGGATGAAGTACAAATTTCTTTTCTTTATGAGTGAAAGTAATTCATTGGTAAGGCCATTGTGCATGGTTTTCTTGTCAAATTGCCATGGCCTTCCCAACAAAATATGGCAAGCTTCCATTGGAACTATGTCACAAACCACTTGGTCTTCATAGTTACCAATAGAGAACTTGACTTTCACTTGTTGATTAACATTAATATCCCCATCTTCATTAATCCAATGAAGTTGATATGGTTTCGGATGAGGAATAATAGTAAGACCAAGCTTCTCCACCAACCTTGTGCTACAACAGTTGCAACAAGACCCACTATCTACAATGAGAGAACAAGCATTGTTTAAAACTTTACACCTTGTGTGAAAAATGTTCTCCCTTTGTGAAAGATGGGACTCATGAGGTTGGCTTCCTAGAAGCCTTCTAATCATGAGAAGTTGACCATCACAAGGATATGCACTTTCAATGGAATGGTCTTCCTCACTTGATTCACTATCACTTGAAGTAGTGGAACTAGATTCATCAATACTACTATAAATGTCTTGCCCCTTCAAAATCATCACTTTTTTAGTTGGGCATTGAGAGGCTATGTGTCCTCTCCCAAGACACTTAAAGCATTTGATATCACTAGTTTTGCTACTAGAAGTGACAATATTTTTATTTTTCTCATTTTCTTTTTCTTTTTCTTTTTCTTTGCCAAATTTCTTAGAGGAATCAAAGTGACCCTCCCTCTTGTAGTCTTTCTTAACATAAGAGCCAGATTGAGTTTTTCCTTTAAAAGAGGATTTTCTCAAATTTTGTTGTTCCACGCTTATACAAAGTTGGACCAAATCATCAAGGTCCCTATAAGGGAGTAACTCAACTCTATCTCTTATGTCAAAATTAAGACCACTTAGAAATCTAGCAATGGTCAATTTTTCTTCTTCCCTTATCCCAGCCCTCATGAGATATAACTCCATCTTTTGCCTATACTCCTCAACACTCATACCCTTTTGTTGGAGCCTTTGGAGCTTATCCATAAGCTCCCTACTATAATAAGAAGGTATGTGCCTTCTTCTCATAGCACTCCTTAACTCATTCCAATAAGTGATGGGAGGATCATTATGAAGTCTTCTCTCTCTTTCCAAGGATGTCCACCAATACATGGCTTGTCCTTGAAAAGCTAGGGTGGCTAAAGGAACTTTTCTTTCCTCACCTACTTTATGACAAGTGAAAATTTGCTCCACTTTCATCTCCCAATCTAAGTAGGTGTCCACATTATCTTTTCCATGAAAGTAAGGGAGATCAACCCTTGATTCCCTCACTTTGTGTTCCTTAATGACTCTCCTAGGTGTTGGTTGATAGTAAGCATCCATATGCATACTACCATCATTATCTTGGCTTTGAGAATCATTGGAGCTCTTGGTTGAGCTCCTAGAAGAACCTTTTGGACTTTTATTTTTATTCAATCTTTTCAAAATTTTTTCTTCCCTTTGCTTAATCTTTTGGATTTCTTGTTCCAAAGCCATGATTTGTACTTCTTTTTCAAGTTTCTCTTTTTGTTTTTGAAGTATCTCATCATTTTTCCAAAGTTTTAGTGCTTCAACCTCCTTGACAATTCTTTCAAAACTTTTAGGAGTATCAAAGTCACTACTACCTTGAGAATGATGACTCATGGTTAAGCAAAAAGATATTGTATGCTATGCAAAAAGTTATAAAATGTTTTTGGTATTTTCTAGGAATGAAAATAGCACTTGGAAGTCTAAGTGTACAAGTTGCACTATCAAGGGAGGTGAGCTACAAAGATCCACTTAATAACCAAGCCTTTTCAAGTGGAAATCACTAAACTCCTTTGTGGTATTTCCAATTCCCCAAAACTTTTCACAAAAAATTTTGTATGCTTTTCACAAATTTGTTTGTTTTTGACACTTAACTAAGCGTGAGCAAATAAAACTACACAATTCTAGACGTTTATAGGCAACAAAGTAAATCAATTAAGTACAAAAAAACTTAAAAAGAAGCAAGTTAAGCAACTAGTCGGATATCCTAAGTGGAAGCTTGAAACATATGAAATTTCCAAGCACTTCCACTAGTACTACACGTGAGAGTCTATCAAGGATGTAGATATACCTGACCAGCTTCTTAATACTCCCTCCAAGCTTTACAAATTGGTTTAAAAATACAAGAGAATTGAAAAAAATTAAACTAGCCTAAAAAGCAATAAAGTGGCGGTTTTGGTGACCAATTAGTGGCGGTTTTGTGTTCAACTTTTCTAACACTTGTTTAAGTGTCTTAATCCGCCACTAATCCTTCAAATAGATGCTACTGGACCTGCAAAAGATACACAACAAAAGGTTAAGGATGGCTGCCTCACAAGGTGAAGGAAAAGGTCACTCAAGTGAAGGAAGTTTAGGATAAGTTTTGGCCACTAAACTAGGTCAAATTTTTAGGTCTTAGTGTCCAAACTTTTCCTAATCTTTGTTGAGCAATGCTTGATCCTTGAGCAAGGATTTGAGGCCACTTCCAGCACAGGAATTTATTGAAAGAAAACTAGACAAGCAATAAAAGCACAATTTGAAAAGCTTATACCAAAATTAAGAGTAATAGATGTATATGACAAGACTCAAAGAGGTTCAACAAGTAAAACTGAAAATTAAGACTCCAAATAAAAGCTAGCACTCAGAGAGAAGAGTTCCTAGATAGGTACTAGAATAGATGAACAAAACAAAAAAAATTTGAAGACAATTGGACAAGTATAGTAAAAGTAGTAGCCAAAACAATAACAAGGAATCAAGTAGGTTTTTCAACTTGTATACCTCTCGGCTTTTTCCTTTTAATTTTCTTTCTCTATTTTTTTTTTAATTCTTTCTTTTTCTATCTTCAAGTTAAGAGTCCAGAGAGTATATTTGCCTTTTGTTTCAAATTTTTAGATGATTCCAAGCTATAGAAAAATGAGAAAACAAAACAGCCAAAAATTAGGTCAAATTTCAAGTAACTTGAATAACTAGTGCACTAGTCTTTAGGTTTTTGGTTTGGATTCCTTTTGAACTCTTTTCTTTTTGATCTTTTGAACACTTTAGGCTCTGTTTTATCTCTGTTTTCAGCCTCTAATTTTTTTTAAATTTGAATCCACAAGAAGAGTGCACTAGAAGTAGGTTTACACTTGAAATTTTGAGTCACAAAATTTTTTATAAGATTTTCAATGGAATGTGATTTGAAAACTTAAGAACATAAAAGAAACCTAACTCTAAAGAAACTTGCTAGGACTAATAGCAAATTATGAACATAATAAGGTAAAGAAAAAGCACATATAGGTAGACACAAATGAGCAAAGACCGGATACCAAAATGTAGACACAAAAATCAAAATAAAACTAGGTTAAACATGCTATTCAAGGAATTGGCAACATGTAAGGATTAAACACAAACTTCTAAGACAAAACATAGATTCAAAACCAAAATCTAAATGCAAAGCATATAGATCCGAATTGAAACTCTAACAAAACAATAAGAACAGCAAGAACAACACAAAATCACAAGAAGAAGACGGACACAAGAAGAAGAACTTATCTCCTTGAAGAACCTTGCTCTTGATACCAAAATTGATGGAAGAGATTAGGAGAAGTGGAAGATGTAGCTTCTCCTTAGCTCTCCTTATGCACGGATCTTCAATCAAGGAGATAGGACCGAGAACTTGAACACCTTTAGAAGAGGAACTCGTGAGGATTAGAAGCTCTAATCCATTGACGGAAGCATCCAAGCACAATTCTCAAGGGATTGCACACTTCAAAGAGTAGGAAGCTAGGTTTCCTAAGGGGATTGAAGACACTCTCTTAAGGTTTTCTCTCTTGGATGGTTTCGGTGACTCTTGAGGGAATTTGGCTGAATACAAGTTCAGAAAATTCATATATTCAAAAGTGTATTACAAGTTGTAGGAAGTTGCATATATAGGAGAAAACTAGAGCTACTTGGCGGCACCTTGAGTGAATAAAAGTGGTGCCAAGTTTGAATTTCAAATTTGAATTTGAAATTCAAACTTTGGCCACCTCACTTAATCACACGGATGCTACCTCCATTTAGGTGTCATTTGGAAGTGATTTGAGATGAATTTGGAGCTCACATGGCCGGACTCATCCCATGCAAACCATGTGACTCAAATTCAATTCAAATTACTTCTAAATGATGTCTAAATGAAACCTAATTCTCCTATTAATGTTTTCTTCATATAATCCTATTCTAATGACCGAAATACATTGGTCTAATGAATACAATGAATAGAAAAAAATATAAGAAGAAGAATGAGCCCAATATTGGGTATCAAAAGCCCAAAGCCCAAGAAGCCCAAAATTAAGCCCAAAACACCTAAACCCTAATCTATGGTCAAAATACAAGACCAACATGAAAATAGATTCCTATACTAAGAAAGTACAATTAGACATGGTGTATAATCAATCAAGCCCAAGTGAGAAGCACCCTAGGCCCACCAAGCCCATTGGGCCCACTAAGCTCTGAAGCAGTCAAATCTTCAAGTAACCTCCTGGCCATAGCTCTAGTGGTTGGGCCTTTAGCCCATGCTCTTCCATCACATTAAAATGTTAATAGCCTATGCATCTATAATGAATTTCAAACTATATTAAATGGATGTCAAAAGTGCATTTATAAATGATTTTATTCAAGAAGAAGTATATGTTGAACAACCTTCTAGATTTGAAAACTCATAATTTCCATACCATGTCTTTAAGTTGAAAAAGGTTGTATATGGATTAAAACAAGCTCCTAGGGCATGGTATGAAAGACTAAGTAAATTTCTTTTAAAAGAAATTTTACAAGAGGAAAGGATGATACAACATTTATTTATCAAAAGAAAAATGAATGATATTCTTATGGTGCAAATTTATGTTGATGATTTATTTTTGGAGTACTAATGATCACTTGTGCAAAGAGTTTTCTAATGATATGCAAAGTGACTTTGAAATTTCCATGATGGGCGAGTTAAATTTTTTCCTTGGACTTCACTTTGGCTTGCTCTTTACCTTTGAATTATTTTGTTATTATATTCTTTTTGATGTTGTCAAAGGGGGAAAGTAAGGATAAGGATCACAAAAGGAAAAATACAACACTTATCTTAATCCTCTACTTGACTTTTTGATGTTGTCAAAAGGGGAGAGATAAGACTGCAAAGGAAAAGAAAATGTTTATTTTCTTTCTAACATTATTGTGGGCTAAGTTTGTCTAAAATATTTTGACAAAAATATTCTTAATGCCCAACTTGACACTTATGTTTTAAAAATATAAACATTGATCTCTACAATCTTTTTCAAAACATAAGTACAACTCTTTTTATAAAATAAAAGGAACTTCAATCAATGCTTTACCAAGGGGGAGTGATCGAAATATATTGTTTTATTTTCTTTCCCTTTACAGTGAATTGTCATTATCAAAAAAGGGGAGAATGTGGAAGAAAATATGCACAAAGTTTTGATGATGCCAAAGCATTGAAGAAAATAAAGGTCAAGTTAAAGCGAGCTGATCAAGAAGCAAGATCTCAAGTAATAACTAGATAAGTCTTGACTGCTTAGCTTAGTATGTAAAATGAACTTTTAAAATTTACAAATTTTACTTGGCCATTAAAATAAGAATTTCAAGAAAACCTAAACTTAATATTTTTGAATATAAGAATGTTATTTGAAAAGAAAGCAAAAAGAGTATTCAAAAGATTAAACAAAAATATTTTTAACTGGAAAATAGAAACTCTCTATATCTTAAGTTTTCATAAGCCAAAACAAGTGATATGTGTTTGGTAATCGATTACCACTTGCTGTAATCGATTACCAGAGAAAGAAAACCTCTTACCAAAAGTTCAAATGTTAAAATGCTCTCTAGTAATCGATTACCAGTGATTGTAATCGATTACCAGAAGAGAAAATTTCAAAATTTGAATTTGAATTATACAACGTTTCAATCATTTTGAACTTTAACCGTTGTAATCGATTACCAAGTCTTGTAATCGATTACCAGAGCCTATTTTCTGAAAAATTATAGAGAGTTACAACTCTTCATGAAAAGACATAACCCAAGAAACAATTATCTATAAATACCTATAATTTTTCAGAGAAAGGAGACAAACTCTATTGTAAAAATTATTTTACAAAAACTACTTGGCCAAAGTCATTTGCAAAATCTCTAAAGAGTTCATCAAGATCATGAAAGTGTAATATCCACTCTTCAAGAGAGTCTTTTTGTAAAACTCAATAGATCATTGGATCTGTAAAGGAGAAAGGGTTTTTCTCCTTGGTGTTTGAATCTCAACACAAGGAAAGGAAGTTTCGAGGTGTTGGAGGATTCAATTCTTGTAAGGTTTACAAGAGTAGTGAAAATCTCAAGTGGGAGACTTGAGGACTGGATGTAGGCAGGATTGGCCGAACTAGTATAAAATCAAGTTTGCGATTCTTCTTTCCCTACACTTTTAATTTCTTGTTATTAATTGTAATTGTGTAGTTTGCATCATCATTCATTCTTTACATACAAATTTGTCTAAGGAATTAAATTTGATAAGAAAGTAATTGGAAAAGTTTTTATAAGAGGAAAATTTAGAAAACTTAATTCACCCCCCTCTTAAGTTAATTGAGGCTACTTGACTAACACGATTGATTTTCAAACCTTAAAGTTTCAAACTCAGGTATTTGATTTGATAAAAAAAATGACATTAAAAAAATAATTTTAATGTAATCAAGATACTAAGGGAGAACATGTAATAACTTTCTAAGAAAACTAATACTAGTTTCCGGGGAAGTCATTAAATATTCACTAATTTCCAAAAAAATATCAGAAAAACTTGTCGAATCAAAGATTTATTTTATAAAAAAAATTGATAAATACTTATGTGATAACAAAAAAAAATGTAATAATTCCTAGAGAAACTGATACTAATTTTTGGGAAGTCAATAGATACTCACTAATTTTAAAAAAATATGTCGAATCAGATACTTATTTCCAAAATAGTTGATAGAAACTTATGTCCATATCATGGTAAAAAGAAAAACATACAATAGAAAGATTTATGAAGATCATGATACGCTTGAACCACAATAATTTCATGAGACACACAGATTTTGACCGCTCCGTAACATATGCTGTGATAGTCGAATAATATTTGTGGCAAAAAGTGTCGGCTACACATCGACCACAAAACCCTAGCCAAGTACGATAGAATTGCATAATTTTCTACTTTAAAATTTTGTCCCCCCCACCACCCCCGACCCCTCACCCTGATGAACTTCAACAACGCATAGTGGTCAGACATGGGGGATACAAATGATGACAGAAAAGAGAGGAAAGCTATATGCTAAGCTTCCAAGAGGATAAGATAGCGCATGTGAATTTGGGTATAAACCATATTCGATGTTGGATCATGTACTTGAAGAGTGCTAATCTGTTAAGACATTATGGTGGTGCCATGTATACTGTTTTTCTTGTTTTTTTTTCCTTCATACATCCATCTATCACAACTCTCTACTATTACGTTAGTTCTATATTCAATATACTTTTTTTATATATATATACTACTTTTAGTTAAAATTTATTAAAAATTATAAGAAGTGAAACTAAAAAAAATTCATAAAACAATAAAAAGTGTATAAAAAATTGTGTCAGAGAGCGTAATGCTATTGTTTCTTTCATGTGCTTAGGACTGCCTTGGACTTTGTCTAATTAACTAGAATAACTACACATCTAGCCAATAATGATGCTCGAAAGTTTCTTCACTTCACATCTTAGGTCTCTTCAGGTTCGCTATCAAGAGTGGAGTTGAGTGTCCTTTTCTCTAGCCGCATGATCATGATCATCAACTAGTTACTTCCGTGTTTAATTATTTGAGAAAGAAAGTGACCGGGTTAATCTCATTCATAATCATAATGCAACTCCACGATGTTACTATAAAGATTAATGCAGCATAGAATATATTGATTTTTATAGTTTAGCAAAAGTACTATTGTGATATTTATTTTGGACGATTCTAGCTAACCAAACTTTTGATATACATGACACCACCATAATGTCTTAACTTATCTCTGAGCATGGGACATATACAGATTCGCAGAATATATGTTTGATGTTGAAGAGTCATAGAATAGCTACATCAGTTAGATCACATAGGCATGTGATATGCCTATACAAGTGAAATTAATTGGTTAGGTCTAAGTGCTGAAAGTTACAACTTACAAGCACGAGGGTACCCTTTCGCTATCACAAGTTAAATTTCAGTCCAGAGACTTTGAATGTAGTAAAATGGTCCTCTGCACAACGCAAATACGAATTTGAAGCATAATAACGATGGTGCTGTAATTTTATTTTATTTTTCTCTTTTAGAATCATAACATACATAATCGATCGCTGCTCGATCGGCATGAGTATCGATTTGCTAGCAACGCAAGCACTTGTCTGCCAAAAGCTTGCGGGTTAGAGACCTCTTTGTCAATCATTTTCAGAATAGCTGTAAGTCTCGCCAATTCACCACGTGACAATGACTTCGTACCTTATATCTAATTAATGTCCCCACTTACAAGCAATACTTTTTCATTTATACTTCCCTTCTCACGCATGATGTAGAGATTGTTGAAATAATTAGTTTCAAATAAAGTCTTCTTTATACACATTATTAAAAAAATGAATGCTTTAACAATATTAATGTATATCAAAAGTGGTTAATATATAAGTAGATCTATATTTGCATTATTTTTAATTAAAGATCAAAATTCGATCTTCAACTTAAGTATAGAGTTATAACCGAAATTATTTATAGCCGAATTTGAGGAGGATGAGATCAAACAGGCTATTTGGGAATGTGGTAGCTCAAAGAGTCTAGGCCCAGATGGGTTCAATTTCAAATTTTTAAAGGAATGTTGGGGTACCATGAAAGGGGATATTATACGTTTTATTACTGAATTCCACTCCTATGGAAAGTTGCCCAAGGGCACAAATTCTGCCTTCATCACCCTTATCCCAAAGAATGATAACCTTCAACATCTTAGAGAGTATAGACCCATATCTTTAGTGGGATGTATGTACAAGATCCTATCAAAGATTCTGGCTAACAGATTAAAAAAGGTCTTACCTGACGTCATAGATGATAGACAAAGTGCTTTCTTAGAAGGGAGGAATTTATTGAATAGTGTGCTGGTTGTTAATGAAGCCCTAGATGAAGCAAAAAGAAAAAAGAAGGAAACTATCTTTTTCAAGGTAGACTTTGAAAAGGCATACGACTCAGCAAACTGGAACTACCTTTTATATATGCTAAATCGACTTGGGTTTCACAAGAGGTGGGTAAGCTAGATTGAAGAATGTTTGTTGACATCACGTGTTTCTGTGCTTGTTAACGGTAGTCCTACAGAAGAGTTTGAGATGCATAGAGGGTTAAGACAAGGTGACCCACTTGCACCGTTCCTTTATATTGTGGTTGCAGAAGGTTTGACAGGTATGATGAGAGAGGCTACAGAAAAGAAGCTTTTTAATGGAGTGAAGGTAGGCAAGGATCAAGTAGACATCACTTTAGTACAATATGCAGATGATACCATCTTCCTTGGCACAGCTAGCATAAACAACATAATGGCTATCAAAAGCATGCTCAGGTGCTTTGAGGTGGTGTCGGGGCTTAAAGTTAACTTCCATAAGAGTAGATTCGGAGCAGTGGGCGTGAAGAGGAACCTTGTTGAGAGCTATGCCCATCTCCTTAATTGTAAACTAATTCAGATTCCGTTCATTTATCTGGGTATGCCAATCGGTGCAAACCCAAGAAAAGAAACTATGTGGCAGCCTATCGTACTGAAGGCTAGGAAGAAGCTATCGACATGGTCAAGTAAAACTCTATCAATGGCTGGGAGGGCATGCCTTATCAACTCTGTTCTTACTTCCCTACCTTTGTTCTACCTATCATTCTACAAGATTCCTAAGAAGGTAGAGAGAAAGTTAAAAAGCATACAAAGAAGATTTTTATGGGGCTGCAAGGAGGGAGAACAAAAGATCTCATGGGTAAGCTGGGATAAACTCACCCAACCTAAGGAATATGGAGGCCTCGGGATAAAAAACATTACCATGTTTAATGAAGCCCTTCTAGCAAAGTGGAGGTGGAATCTCTTTCACTATCCAAATACCTTGTGGGGCAGGGTGGTAAGATCTAAATATGGTGGTTGTGCTAACTTGTGTTCTGAAGCGACCACCAATAGTGACTCCATTCGGTGGCGCGACCTCCTTAAGGTGTGCGGGAGTGGGAGTGAAGACCGGTGGTTTGATAGATTGATAAAATGGAAGATTGGAGACGGCACAAAGGTGAGGTTTTGGCTAGATAATTGGGTTGGGGATGAGTGTCTAACGAATACTTATCATAGACTATTTTCAATTTCAGAACAGAAATTCCATCTAATCGTTGACATGGGATATTGGATACAAGAAAGGTGGGTGTGGCAATTTCAATGGCGAAGAAACTGGTTCGAATGGGAAAGGAATCAGGAACAATCACTTATGGATGATCTAAGGAATGTCATTTTGCATAAAAATCACCAAGATTCATGGATTTGGTTGCTTGAAGCAACAGGAATTTTTTCTGTTAATTCAACTTACAATCATATTACTACACATAGAAGTGGGGCTGAAATGGATAGTAAATTCAAGAAAATATGGAAAACTCGAGTCCCTCCTAAGGTGCAAATATTTGTTTGGAGGCTACTGCATAAGGGAATCCCAACAGTAGAAAACCTGCTTAAAAGGAACATCGTCTTGGGATCACAAGAGTTGTTGTGTGTATTCTGCAAAACTGAGGTTGAATCTACTCCCCACATTATATGTTCATGCCCATTAGTTGATGCTATATGGAAACAATGGTTGAGGTCGATTGATTGTCCTGCTCCCTTACCACATCTCATTGAGCAACACTTTTGTTTCATACCGGCATCGCTAGAGTCTAAGTCTGAGGTAGAAAAATGGAGGGTAATTTGGAGTGCTACATCATGGTGTATATGGAGACATAGAAACGCATGTGTCTTTGATGGGGAAATTTTCAATCTGGATAAATTAAATAAAGAGGTCCTTTTCTTTGCTTAGTCTTGGTTGAATATACTTGACAAATCTTTCAACTACACTTTCTCACAATGGAGTATCAACCCTGGACAATGTATTCGAGGCTAATTCAACAGGTAACTGTGTTGGAGACTTGAGGTTAATGGGCACTCTATTTTCTTCAGTCATAGCTACCAATACCGCAAATGTCTTCAAGGGAATCAGGTTAGTTGATATGTCACTCCAATACTATTTGTGTCTCACTGCTGTATAATGAGAGAGGAGTGGCAGAAATTCTAGTCTTTGTCGTTGTAATACTGACATATACATGCTCATTTGGAGACTACAACGTGTTAGGCTGGTTGTATTTTGTAGGATTGTCATGAATATGTTGCTAATGCCCTATTTCCTATCTATTGTAAAAGGGTTAAGGTACCCCCTTGTACCTTGTATATATAACATTTATTTGCCTTTCAAAAAAAAAACTTATTTTTAACAATTTGTTAGAAATTAGTTATATCTAAGGTTTGGTGTCACTAAGATTTTTGGTGCCTATACTAGACTTACTTTTGGTGTCTAAAGTTTTTTTTTTTTTTTGGTGTTTGAGGTGTGGTATGACTGAGTTTTCGTGCCTATAAAGTGTGTTATGGCTAAGTTCTTTTGGCACCTAAGGTTTGGAAGCCAAGTATTTTGGTGCCTATGGTGTGTTGTGGGTGCATAGCAACAAAATTATGGTACCTAAGATTTGTTGCGTTCTTGGAGGCAATTTTTTCAACACCTTACGTGCATAACAAAGCCCAAGCAAAATATACCATATACAATGTTTAAATAATTCCCAAATTTAAAAAATAAACACAATAATAGGTTGAATCCATGTTTGTTGTAGAGGCGAAAATGGGGAGGAAGGAGGTAGTGTAACAACCTGACACATTGGAATGAGATAAAATTATAGATTTATATAAGTGATGGATTGTACAATTGAGAATCATTTAAAAGAATTTGTATTGTGTCTATTAACAAGATACATATACTTTTTGGTAGTTTATCACTTAAAAACTTCACACTTAAATGTGTATGGCTTGGAACAGTTTTAGGATAGGTGACCTATTGAAAAGTTTATTAAAAAATGTGCGAGTGAGGATAAAATACATTAAAAAGTCTTATATTAATTTATGAAGTTAATTGTTGATCTTAAAAGCATACGAACTTCTTAGAAATGGCCATCCACGGAGGGATTTGACTAATGAAAGATTTTAACTAATGAAAAGTTGTGTGAAGTGAAACTCTTGAAATGTCAAATTTGAGGGACATTATAGGTGGCGACCCAACCAAAACTGCCACAAATTAATCATGTCGACATTATAAAAGTGGAGGAAGAGAGGTTGCGAGCTCGTCAAAGATGGAAAGTAGGGAATGGTTCGTGTAAACAAAGAGTTATAATCCTAATGTGAATATGAAAAGGAAGAACACGGTAGAATAAGTCTTCTACGTTAGTAGCAAGGATAATCGATGTAGAATGGCTATATCCATGTTGATTGTTCTTATAATCAATGTAGAATTGTTTTATCTACGTCAGTTATTTTAAAACCAACATAGAAAAGATCATAAAATTTACAAAAATGTCATTGCATCTTCTTTTACACCAATTATAAAATAATAGTTGAGATACCATCAAAGTCTTATATCATTAGAATAAGAGAATGAACATGAGTTTATAAGCACAAAAATGTCTCTTATTAATAAAGAATTTGTGTGTGAGAGCCCCCAATACACAATAAGTGGTATTAGAGTCGATGATTTCAACCAAAGGTGATCAACTTAGATGAGTATGATGGAGTTGAAAAGGTGGATTTAAGTATAGGATCCCTTGAATTGAAAGTCTTTCTATGGAAAGTCTTTTTGGTAACATGAAGGGTTAAAAAACGTGTTTTTCTATCATGAGCTATCATGTGAGCTAATGGTGAAGTGGCAATGTAAGGTAATGTAAGTACTTAAAGCAAAACTAAGTTATAGGCCACCATCAAATAAAAGTGGGCTAAAAAAGATGGCTTTCGCTATAAGGCCTCTTTACTAGCCTCTAATTTTTGTGTCACTCTATTGTATGAGTTCATGATAACGGGACATGTCTCTTAATCTTCATTTTAACAAGAAGACTCTTCATTTAAGGAGTAACAATTATTAGAAGACTTTTGATATAAGGAATTCTATACTCGGGCTCATCATTGATTCCACATACTCACCTAGTTGAATTAACTATTGACTTTAATACTACTTATAAATATTCATGTGTTTATAAAATCACATTCTTTCCTTTATTTTAATGATATGAAATTTTGATTGTATTTTAATAATAATTAACGTAAAAATGCAACGTGAAACAATATTTACCATATTGGTGTTAAAAAAATTATTATATTATGTCTATGTTAGGAATGTTCAGCATCATAAGTCCTCCGGACTAATGATTAAGCATCTATAACTATAAAAGCTTCGAATGTTGTATTCACGTACGGAACTTAAATTTTAGTTTAAAAAGTATATATTTACAAATTATTCTTTAATAAAATTTTAATTATAAATTATTTCAAATATAAAATAGGCTGATATATATATATATATATATATATATATATATATATATATATATATCAAAGGTTAACTCATTGTATTTAAAAATAATTTATTTTAACATTTCTTAAGAGAGCAAAAAAATTAACATAAATGGAAAAAATTTTAATGAAAATTGTGAACTTCTTTAAGGTGGCTCGACTGAACTCAATAAACCCACAAAACCGTGAGGCATACAAAGACCCTAATGATACAACAGTCTTCATGTTGAAACAAAAATCAGAAAAAAGTTAATAGTAGATAACCTTGAAACCCAAGAGTGGTGAAAAAAAAACTTAATTTCATTAAAAAAAATTATACAAAATATTTATAATTATGTGTTTTTAAAATGATATAATAACTATATATATATTTACATAGACAATTGTTGAAAAAATAATTTAACTTTTTAATTTTAAATCTCTAAGATATTATTGTCATGATATAATGATATTATTTGTCTTTAGAATATTATTTAGAATAATGTAAATATTTTAAGAATTTGTTTTCTCTTTAATATTAGGATAAAGATTAATAAATAGAAGTTTTTTATATGAAAAAAAAATACCTAACCTATAAAGGGATCACTGCCCTTATAAGATAGGAGGTCATGTGAAGAAAAATATACCAAGTTTTGCTATTAAAAAAAAAAAAAACCTTGTAAGAAGAGTTTTACCAAATTTTGTTAGAAAATTTGTATAAAAATTGTGAGGAAGATTTCTCAAGTTTTATTAAAAAACTTATATAAGGAGAATGCTTAAAATCTTATATTATTACTTTTAAAATGTAAGTAGACTGCTTTGTAATGTATATTCATATGAGACTCGCCAAGTGAGTCAAGGTTGAGTGGTAAAAGATATGTTTGCTTTTGGTCTAGGGTTCGCTAGATTTTGACATCTTCAATGGCCTGAAAGTCCTTTTGATGAAATTGTATGTTCGACATGTATTTATTTGGAAATCCTAGTGGTTATGCCCATGGGATTGAGCTTGTCCAAAGAGAAAAATATTTTAAAAATCAATAAAGAGAATATTTTATTAAACTTATATTAAGCTTCCCAGTATTATACGTTTTCAAACTCATTTATAGCTAGACAAATGGACGATAATAGTATTTAAGAAATTATTATATTATAGGTGTTCTAAAGTACATAATCTTTGACTAGTATTTATATGATATGTAATGGATATTATGAATATTTTCTTATAATTTGACTAGTATTTATATGATATGTAATGGATGTTATTAATATTTTCTTATAAATTGAAAATTTTAAATATATATGTCATGTAGAGATTGGTTAAAATTATAAAAATTTTAGTAATTTTGGACTATTCATTATAAAAAAAAATTATCATTTAGTGACACACTTTCTATAATAACATATTACTTATCACTAAAAATTATTTTTATCTACACGATAAACACAATATATGGTAGTATATTGTTAAAAAATGTAAGTAAAAATTAATTATAGTGATACATAAAATATATAATTAAATCTTATTCAAAGTCAAAACTTAAATTATATATATGTAGTTATATGTCAAATAAATTTATGTCTACATATATTATAGTGTTCATGCATGGTATACTACTATTATTCACATCAAATTTATCCCATCCACACAATTGTATTATGTATTTTCTCTGTCTTTTTTTTCCCTCCTTTTCTTCATCTTGGAGTGGCTAATTAGGTGAAAATGGTCAGGAGTTAAAAGGTAGTCTAGCTAGATGATGTGGAGGGAGGGTCGATGTAAACCTAGAGTGATAAGGAGATGTAAATTTGAATTTCTCCAACTAACATATAAATTAATACTAATATTTGTCAATAATTTTTTTTTTTAAATAAGGTGAATGGATACATATATGGTAGATTGTGGATGAAATTAATATGAGGGTGTACATTATACAATGGCACGTCGTAACCATTATTAAAGTGATATTCACCTTGGTATTAGTCACATTTATAATCTATTATCTTTCCGTGAGGATTAATTATGCAAACAGAAAACAACCCCATACAGTAATGTGGCAAACTGATCATTTAGAAATTTAATTTTCATCGTGAACAGTTTCTTGTATTCGATCTTGCAGACAACATGGTGCACAAATTTGCATATCATAATTGATGATTAAAAAGACATCATATTTTTTCTTATTTCGTGTCACACTCACACACGCCTCTCATGACATGTTTTCGACTTTAGTTTGGCAGCTAGTATCAGGATCACAAACAATACAGCAACACTCATGTAATGAATTGACTGGTTACAGCAGCCAGGTCAAGGTACAAACCAACATCATTTTGATTCAGTCTAGCACGTGAACCGATAAGTATCTAGATAAGGTGCGCCAAAGAAAAATGCTTAATTTCTGAAAAATTATGATTCTTGAAAAACAAAATGATGCTTATATTCAAAACTTACAAAAAATGACAAACTATACTCTTCATACACAACTTCTTTTAAAGGTAGAAAATTGTAAACATAAGGTTTCTGTATGCATGCACGGCTAATCCTACAAAGAAATTAAAAAATATATATTTTTATATTACGCTAAATCTTCATTTATATCTTTATCTTACTTTTCAAAAAATTTATTCAATAAATGTGTTACAAACAGTAAACGAAATGCATGTAAATTTCGTGACATTTAGGTTGCTATTTACTTCTCAACAAGTAACAATTAAGATGTTTTTAATTGTTTGAATTTTAATCATATATATGTATATCATCATAAAAAGAAATATCAAAGAGAACAAGGGGATGAAGGCTCTGCCAAGATTTTGGTTTGCTAGGGTATATTTCATTCTGTTTTGTTTTTGTCATGGTTGGTCATGTCATCATCTCATGGCCTTATTAGTTGGGTGTCAACGCTATCCCATTGTTTGCATCCCCGGCTTTAGATGGTTAACAAAAGAAATCATTTGCATAGGCACTTCATAATGAATGTGATATTTCATTCAGTCAATCATCTATTCCATGCTTAAAGGGCAATGATATTCCATTAGTAAAGGGTTCTTTGAATTTTATTTCTCATCAGTTGAAGGTTTACACATGGTTCTTAATTGTAGATGGTTCTTGGAACTTGCAACATGAATGTTGTGTTTATTATTCTCATGGACCTTGGACTTCAATCCTTCGCAGCACTCCAAAACCTAATGTTAGGTTCGTATTTTAGGGTTACTTGGCAACCTAATATTCCTATATATAATTATTGCCAGAGGAATTGGTACACCATATATTGTCTCCGGATGATGTCATAGTCAACAAGAGCTTTCAATCACTTTGCACGTTGACATTGATCTCTTTCATGATTTGTGGGACAAATTTATGTGGAAGGATATGGTTCTACAAGAAATTTACAGTGAGGAAATGATCTCTCTCAAATTCCTCGTCAAGCGACATTGCGATGAATTTGTGACAAAAATTTTGGTGGCTTAATTACTGAAGTAGTGACGAAAATGTTTATTTGTTGTTCCTTACAAATGTATTTGCTTTTCTCACAAATTCCTCAAAATCTCTTATAAAAACTCACTTGTCAAAAGTTTATCAATTAATATATTTCCTTGAAAATTAGTGACAGTTTTTTCTCGTAACTTTTATTGTAAATCTCTCACTAAATATTTCATCGCTAAATTGTAGCTAATTCTTCCAATAATCGTGTCATGTTAATCTATCACAACACTTTCATCACAAATTGATCGTGAATCTCTTACTAATATTGTACATATTTCATTGTTAAGTTATAACTAATTCCTCGCAACATTGTTGCTAATCAATCGCAACACTTTTGTCACACATCAATAGTCAATCCCTTGCTAATATTGTTCATATTCAATTGCTAAGTTGTAACTAATCTGTCTCATCAATATTTTTGTCGCAAAATTGTTGTTACCTAGTCAAGAGTTTTGTTAGAAATTCATCATCAAATCCTTTACTAAATATTGTGAATGTTCGTCACAAATTTCTAACTACTCCCTCACTAATATATTTGTTTACAAATTTGTCACAAATAAATTATTTTTTAAAATTCATTTTTTATCAATAAAAAATATATAAATTTAACTTATTTGAGATTTAACAAATAGATTAAAATACTTTAAATAGATATAATTAATCTTTCAATTAATTAAGAAAGGTCAATATATATATATATATATATATATATATATATATATATATATATATATATATATATATATAATCTCATTACAAAAACTAAATATAAAGCATAGCATATATGTTAAGTATCAATAACAAACATAGTTTTTTTTAATGAAATAATAACAAACATAGTTTAATCAAACTAAAGTGTAACATCAATTATTTTCTCAATTCTTCTTAGTTTGCAAAGTTGGTAATATCTCTATATGAAAGAAACTGCATTTGTGTTAGGGTTGGTTCTAATATTTTATGGATCATAAGCAAAATGATAGTTGTGATACAAAATATTTATCAATTTTATCAATTATTAATCTCTATCAAAGAACTTAATTAATTATGACCTTACTTAAGAGAACCTAGACTAATAATACTCAAACTAATATAACTTATTGTTATGAGTCCTTATATATAAATATTTTAAAATATAAATATTTATAACATAAAATTTATGCATAATTTAATTAAAAATGGCATTTTTATTATATTAAACAATTAAAATAATGTTATAAAAAAATATCTCAAAAAGATGAACTATATTTTTCATTCAATTTACTTATAACTATTGTTTATTATAGTTAAGGTGTTATATAAATAATTTTGAGGAATAAAAGTGCAGTACATCTGTAAATTAGAAGAATCAAAATAGGATTAATTAATTGAAACTTAAAAAACTCTATAGGGACCAAAAATATATTTACTCTTTATGAATATAATATATAAAAAAGTTAATAATAAAAAAGATTTATAATCATATCACATTTTTATATTTAGAAGTAAAAAAAAAAGTATGTAAGTAAGAATTTTATGGATAAAATATATTTTTAGTATCTTTAAAATGAGAATTTTGATTTTGTTCCGCACACACGTGCACACGCGCACACACACAAATATTATTTTTCATCCAAAAAAAATTTAAAATTATATTTTTTTATACTATTATATAATTATTTTTAACTACTATGTACTCATTATAAAGTTAAGAAATAATCTTATTATATAGTACTATAACAACGTGTAATATCTATCAATGTCTGACATCTTTAAAAAAATATATAAATTTTAAAATACAAGAATAAAAAATAATATAAAAATTCTCATATATAATTTAGGGTCTTTTTTATCATGGATCAGGAACGATCACTCCTCTGAACTATGCCTAGGCCGATCCTGACTTGTGCTTGTATTTGCTCCTGCATTTACATTTATCTATCTGCATGTGCCTTCATTTACATTTACATTAATTGTGTTTGTATCTTTGTTTCTACTTACATTCATGTCTATACTTCCATTTGTTCCTGCATTTGTGTTTGTAACTGTTTCAATTATATGTAATTATTGTAGTGATAACTTTTGTCATAGGTTGAGTACCCATTATTGATATATATGATATATTGCTAATGTATAGATCTAAGGAATTATATATGTTAATATTTTACCTTTACACATATGTTGTCTTCTATTTTCAACTTCTTTGTTAAACATCTGAACAAATATGCTATTCGATCATTTTGATACGGTATACCACAATGAGAATATATCCATGTATCGCACCAGTTCCCTCCTTCTATATTCCGTATTTATAAATAGTGCTGCCGAATGCATCTTTCCCTTTTCTAATGATTTAAATGTTGACAAAGCTATTAATTAATATGAATATCAAGTATCAAATCTTTTTACTTATTTATCCTCGTTGCACTGCAATTTTTTTTTTGACCAAATCCGCTATATGGATAGATTCATATACATTGACTATTATGAATAATATGCAATGAATGAATTATGTGCCATAGTTAGTGCTGAAGGGCATTCATAAAATGAAACGAAACGAATATTTTTTTCTATTTTTATTACAATATAGAAATGAAAGTTGGTATTTATTACAAATAGTTAGATACTTATGCACTTTAATTAGGATTGCAATTTGACTTTAGATTTGGACATAAAATCATCATTAAAAGGATTATTTTACTCTTAAATTTGATGAGATGAGAAGAAGTTATATATCATAATTATTAATAAAAAAAACATTGCATGTGGATGCTAAGTAAAGTTTTCTACAAACATTTACTAAGGTGACGTACAAGTCCAAAGACAAATGGAAAGGGTTCTAATCAAACCTCCGTATTAGTGCTCCTCATATTCAAACCATAACATGTAACGTTATTTTTTTCCTTGAAAACAAATTATTCAGATGTTGATGAAACTATTGAAAATCGCATGTGTATCGAATCTTTCTTGATTTATCCTAGTTGGACCACAACTTTTTTTGACCAAATGTCGCTATATTGACGGATTTGTATTGACCACTTGTTTGTTATTAATATGTAACGAATGAACATGTACCACAGTTAGTGCTGAAGAAAGAAGGGTATCCAGACACAGAATGAATCATTTTTTCCACGAAAAAGAAGCTACCATTTTTTGTATAAAAAAAAAAAAAAAAACATAGCGCATGTGGTGCTAAATAAAGTTGCGACAAACAATAACAAGGTAAAAAGGCAGAAGCAAATTCATGAAAAAAAAATTGGTTCCTAGGTTTCATATTTGTTCTGATATCCCATCAACTAAAAATATGATGATTGTAGTTTTTATAAGGCTTGAATTCGTTAATTATCTTGCAAGTTGATATTTTGTTAGGCTCTAATTAAGCTTAAATTATAAATTCGGTCGTTTCAGTTAACTCTATAATTTAGATCTGTCATTGGGTCGTCACCCAGCTCAAATTCTAAGAATATTTGTGCCTCTTATATTTAAATATAGGATGTAGGATGTTGATCGATCATAAGTTTGTTTAAGTATATTCAACAAGAGCATAATGGTAGTAGCATGACAAAGTCGCAGTAGTAAGAGAATTGCTGCCTAACATGAGTTTTTTCTTCATATTTTTATTTTTTGTAAAGCTAAAAACTAATATATTCGAGTTATTACTTAGTAAAATATAATATCTATATCTTTTTTATAGCAATTGTACCGGAAGGGTCTTATCGGTCACCTAGACCAACACGTGTCGTCCCGTCAGACACTCACGCGGACTTCAAACACGATTACGACCGTACTAACACACAAGATCATTAATAGCACTACCATCGGCTCGGCATGTGGCCGAAAACTAAGAGAGCTCAATAGTAACCTCGGCTCGGTTAGAGACCGGTAAGATAAACCAGAGCAGCACGATAAGGCTCCACATGCCCCTATGTATCGGCTCGGCCGAAGGTCGAGGATTGAGTATGACCCAACACATACCAATCCGCCCGGCCAAAGACCGAAGACGAGCAACACCCCAAGCCTTTACCTATCGGCTCGGCAAGGAGTGATAAAGCCAAGCAAGGATTACGGTGATGATCACGATTAACAAGGACAAACGCGCAATTAAGGTATAATCAGCCGATTAGTATCGTATTACCTAATTTGGTAAGTTTCAGAAGAGGTCCACTACGTGCAGGGTCCATCAAAGGTAGTATAAATAGGTCACTTATAACGAGGTAGGTCACTGTTCATTTATTACTCTCGAGAATCGTGCTTGTCCTTACTTGAGTATCGGAGTGTCTTTTGTAGGTACCTCCCCCTCCCAGAGCATCCATTTGAATCTCTCGTTCGGCCCTCCCCTCACCAAAAAATTACGAGTATGCCCTCAGACAGGTACAACAATATTTTGTTTAGACTATTTGAAATTTTCTTGAGATGGACAGAAACGAGTCTATTTATATATTTCAACCTTAACATTTTGATAAAGTCAAAACTTATAAACATAAATTCGTTTGACAAAGTTAGGAATAAATTTATTTAATTTGACTTATTAATACAGTATATATATATATATATATATATATATATATATATATATATATTAATAAAAAAAAAGTAAGGGGTGTAAAACATGATCTAAGCATTTATATATATATTAATAAAAAAAAGTAAGGGGTGTAAAACATGATCTAAGCATTTTAGCAATGTTGACACCCTTAGACTTACTAATCATATGCACGTCGTATAGAATAAAAAAAATTACAAAATAAGTGAAGAGATTAGGCCAAAATCCAAAAAAAAATAAAAAAACGGGAGAGAATAAAAAATGTTAATAGAAACAAAATTCAAGTAAAGAACTACTATTATAAATAAAATCCTTTCTTATAATAATCCAATTAAGGAGATGATCCCACCACACATAACCTAACTTATTATCTATATCATAAGATACTAATTTATCACATGCATTCTGTTCTTTATAAATATGTGAGGAGAAAAATCTCATATTTGCATAGAATCATAGACAATTTTGTCATCTTCTACAAATGTTTCAAGGGACAAAGCAATTATTCTTAAAAGCTAACAATACAGATTATGAGTCACATTCTAACCACAAGTTATGTCAATATATTAATTTTAACATTATATATAATTAAATCATAGAATTGAATATATATATATATATATATATATATATATGCAAATTGATAAGATATATTAATTTTATAGGTATATTTTAAAAATAAATATTATCAATATTAATGTTATGGCATGTTGGTCAACATATATTATTTATTAAATTAAAAAGTTGTATTATTAATACATATAAAATTGTTTAGGAAAATTAAATTTTTAATTAAAATAACATATAACATTAAATTAACTAGGTTGGATGTAACTTAAACCAGTCTTCAAAATGTCCAAGCATAGTTTCTCACACTCAAAGATGTTAAAAGTCTCTTGAACCCGGCCAAATTGATGGAACGGGTCATGAAAACCCTTGTATCTTAATTTCTTAGACATTTATAGGTTTGTCATCTCCATTTTATAAGAAAGAAAGTAAAGTTATGTTTATTGAAAAGAAAACACACATATATATATAATTTAATTTAATTTTCCTTCTTCTCATAACTCTCTCTCTCTCACTCAGCCACTTTCTCTCTCTCTTTCTCTATATATATATATATATATAGAGAGAGAGAGAGAGTTATGGAGAGAAGGTAAATTAAATTAAATTTATTAAAAAAGATAGAGTAAAAAAAACATGTTGAGCAAAAACGTTTTTGAAAAAATCGTGATACGTGTTTAGAAAAAAAAAACTTCCTTTATATATAATATAATAATTAACAAATATCTTGATAAAATTGATTAATATATCTATATAATTTATGCTTACTTTAATTTTTCAAATATTATATATGAAATATAAGCTAAATATTTATTTAGAGTTTTTTAATGTTGATCCTTCCAATTTTTTAAAATTATTTTTAATCCTTATAGGATTATCCTTTCTCAATTTCAATCTTTATAATATTTTTTTTGAAAGTTTAGTCAACATAAGTTTATATTTTTTCTTTCTAATTTTTAGTTGTTAGTACGAAGTTACATGAACTAAAGTGAAAGAAAATTATAATATATATTTAATGAACTAAAATTTGAAAAATGCATATTTATAAGGATAAAAATTTAAAGAAGTAAAATTGAGAAAACATGAACTTACAGAGACTAAATTCATATATAAATCAAAATAAACAAAAATATTTTAAATTATCATAATTAAGAAAACAAAACATATACGGACTAAATTCATATTGTAAACATATAAATTATATTTAAAATTTATGATGATATATATATATATATATATATATATATATATATATATATATATATATATATGTGTGTGTGTGTGTGTGTGTATGTTTTAAAAAATATATATGAGTAAAAATTCAGTTACTTCAAAAGTAACTCTTAAAAGAGTTATTTAATGAATGTAATTACGTTATATATTGAATTTCGTTCTTATTCAATAAATTAAGTCTAAAAATTTGTATATTTTATCTTTTAATCAATAGTTTTATTTAATAGATAATATTATATAATTTTTAATAATTTTTAAAATTAATATTAGATAATATTTAATAATTTTAAAAATATTTTTAAATATTCAATAATTAAAAAAATGAAGAGATAACAAATAAGATAAAATATATATAAGTAAAATAAAAAAAATATGAGAAATTTCAAATTCTTACTTTTTTGGGAGAATTTGAAATTATATTATTTCAAGAAATTTTACAAATACTTGAATTTCAAATTCTACTAACAACGAAATTTCTTATTTGCGAGGGATTAGCAAAAAACCTTTTTCCTCACTAATTTGCGACAGACTTGCGAGGGTTATACTTATAACTCATTAGCGAGGGATTTGCGACAAGAAAACTCCCTCGCTAAATGTAAAATTCGTTTTTATATTTTGGCTCATAATTTTGCGAGGGATTTGCGAGGGCCTAAGTTCCTCGCTAAATAAGCACTAGCTTTAGCGTCGAATTTGCGAGGAAATGAAGATTGGTCGCAAAATGATCCTATTTAGCGAGGGATATAAATCCAAATTATTTCCTCGCTAACTAGCGAGGGATTAGAGAGTAACTATATTCCTCGCCAATCCCTCGCTAATTAGCGACGGAATAGCTTGGATTTATATTCCTCCCTAAATTTCCTCGCTAATCCGCGAAATTCTTGTAGTGAAATCTGATAGTATTAAGTGTAAATAATATTTCTTATTTCTAATACACTATGTCCTTTGATTTAGACTCTTTTTTTTTTCCTAATTCTAACTGTTTTTTTAAATTAATCCACGTGATACTCACTTTTAAAAATAATAAATTCGTTAATACAAATCTGTCTAATAAAAGATTAGTATAGAAGTTTCCGCCGGTTCATTTTGTATATTTGTAATATGGCATAACAATATGTATTTAATGCTGTTTTTCATAAAAGAGTGGGATAAGATAGAAGTGGAATTGATGCCTCTTATTATTTAGTTAAATACCTTGTTTGTTATGCTTTTTTTTTTTCTACTCTACACTGCAATTTTTTATTCATCAAAAATAAAATAAGAAATAAATATTGAGAAAATTTTAAATACTTATTGTGCATTTTTTTTAATCTAAATAAAAACTAGATAAATCAACATTTTTTTTTCTCTTCCCATTTATTCTTTTCTACTTCTTCTTCTTTTTTTCATCCCTTTTCTTCATATACTCATTTTTTTTTATCAACAAATCAATAATTTAAGTGATATTGAACTTAGTCTCCTTAACCAAAATTTTAAATTCAAATCTTATATATATAAAAAAAACATGATTAAGTAAAAGGGGAAATTTCACTAAAAAATAATTAACTAGATTTGTTTACTGTAATTAATTATTAGTGAAATTGGTAAATATTTCATATTAATAATATGATGTCCAAAATATACCCATATTTAGTTTTGCTTTTGGTTAATTTTTTTTAAGTGTAGCTTTATCACTCTACTATCATTTCCAAATTATATATATAATCATCATAGAAGATATTTATATATTTACACAGTATCTTTATCTCTCCTTTTATTATATTTTTTCTTTTTTCGTCATTTTTTTATTCAAACTCTTTTTTTTTATATTTTATAATCCAAAAATGTTCTTTATATATCGGTTTTTTATAACCATTTGTACACACACAAAAATGAGAATAGAAACTTAATTAAAAAATTGATAAATTTGTTTGAGAGAGAAGAAATGATTAATTGTCCCATTATTTTGAATTGGTACAGAGATAGAGAAAGAGACGTCTTTACATTAGTGACAAAGAAAAGACGGAATTAACAAATTGACAACTGGAATATATATATATATATATATATATATAATTTTGTATATATAATTTAAGAATAAAGAACTTTCAATCTAATAATTAGATTTATAAAATTTATATAATATAAAATTATTAAGCGGTATAATATTTAATTATACCAATAGTGTTATTATAACTCTCTTTTATATAAATAAATAATATATATATATATATATATATATATATATATATATATATATATTATATGTGTGTGATAAAATAGGTAATAATGTAATAAAGAAAATAAAAAATATTTTATAAATAATAATGTAATGCACCCATGTTCAACTGAAGCTGAATTAATTAATATGATTCGAATTTGTAAATGCATGCGGTTGAAATTCAGGAGAGAACTAGTACTTAACAGTGTAAATGTGGGTTATTCGAATTTCATGACATAACACATATGGTGCCATTTGCACCCCGCAATCCTCCTTCACACAGAAAGAGAAGGAGGGGAACTGTGTGATGTGCAAGTAATTGTTGCACAACTAAGAAGACTACATTATCAATCTACCTATTTGATTAAAAGTACTCCCCACTGACTTTGTATAATTGGAACAAAGTCAACACACTTTTCATGACATCTATCATTTGTATTGTTAACATAAGGATAGTCATAGCCCTAGTATAGACACAACACATGCACCTAATTTTTTTAGTATGGAGAAGGTATGGAAATTATAGCTATGGAAGTGATTGTTTATATTTAGCATTTGTTCTAGCTCAATTTTATAGTCTCTCCGTTTTGTCCTTTTAGTCCTTTTTTTTTTTAACTAATTGACTTTTTACAATTTTAAATCTAATTAATATTATTGTCTCAATTATATTACATCCTTATTTAATAGACACTTTCTCCACCAATTATTTACTTTTTAAAATAAAAATGTGATAACGGAGTTGAGATGTTCCCTCAATCCCTAACAAATGTCATGTAAAAAATTAAGTCTTAAAATAAGTGTTATGATTTTTCAAAATAGCATTAGTCGTCTCTTTTTTATTTATACCACTAATAATAATACTTTTTAAAAATTGTTATTATTTTGTATTATTTCTGGTAAATAAGACTAATAATAAGGTTGGTGTAAAAAAAATTAATAATAAAATTAATTTTGTAAAATTTTTATTATCTTCTATTTTTATTTTACGTAATATTAGTTTTTTATATATACGTAAAAAAAACATGGCAAAACTTAATTAGTAGTGGAGAGAATATTAAATATATAAAAAATTGAGTTCAAATTTATTCCTGTTAAATGTTTCTCAATTCATATGCATTTATTTTAAAGGTTTAAGATTTTAGATTGTGGATTGTATTTAATATAGTGTTTCGGAAAAATTAATGCAAATGGAGAAGAAAATATGAGAGTTTGTGGGATCTTCACCTCATCCAGTATAGTTTCTCATATATAATTTCTTGAATAAACTTAGTGATATATTTTGGTTAAATATTGGAAACTAAAAAAAAAGTTATATTTTCGTTGATGATGTAATATTTACTACCTCCATTCCTTATATAAAATTTAAATACCTAATTTCATCAATATTAAGAAAAATAGTTAACTATTCTTATATTATTTTTCTCTCCAAATTAATATTTTTCTTTCTCTTAACTATTATGATGCATATTCTATACTATTTATCTATCATAATTAATATTATTTTATTTCCTAAATAATTAGAATGCATGTAATTTAAATAATATACAATTAATGTATTTTATCAAATTAAAAAAAAATATTTTAATTAAAAATGTTTTAGTCTAAAAATAATTAATACATAAAATAATATGGATTAGGCCTTATATTTACAGAAATAAATTATATTCTAAGTTTAAGAACAAAATAATATTTAATAAAAAATAAATTATCAAATATTACAATTTACTAATAATACATGATACTTTTGAACACAGCAAACAAGAGGTGGTTCGAGTAGTACGTACTCGAAGTATCTTGCATATACAAACAAATTAATAACTCCCGTGTTGTTACATTGCATCCACAACGAAACCATTATTCCGCTACTTAATTAGATGTAAACAAAAGTTAACATAATAATGAAACAAATGAAGGCAGTGATGAATGATGGAAGCTTAAAAAAAATGAAGAGTTATTATTATTATTCCTCTTAATTTTTACTCTATTTTTTTATCTTTCTTTTATTTTTATTATATTATTAAATTTACCATGCTTAACTTTTACTTTTTTCAACTCCTTTTATATTATATTATATTATATCTCCTTTTTTTCATCTATACTATGAAAAAAAAAAAGTATAAATTGATTATATATTTTATCAACACATATTATTAACATAAGTAGTAGCTACTTATTTTTCTAACTCTCTAAATTAAGTTGTTACGGATGAAGATTAATCACTATAAAACATTGGATATTTATATCAATGTCAATATTAAAAAATATAAAAAAGTCTTATGACATCATCATCAAAACAAGAGAGATACTGATTGGCTCAAAAAATAGGCCTTGACATCAGCATTATCTAAGAAACAAATTTCAATTTTGAATCATATTTTATTCTGGCTTGTACCTGCAAAAGCACCATCCATCCACTTACACTCCTTTCTTCCCCCCTCAACACTAATTGGTACAAAAATTAGGCTTCATTGAACCTTCCCACGCCATCTTACTATTATTTATGTAGACAATGGGAATATTGATGCACCAATCCAATAGTTAAGGGCCTTCACAGCTTTTGCTGTCAATCATTGCCAAGATCTCACCTTAAATCAGAGGGATGACCACAACACAGTATGCCAAATCAACATCCATGAATATTTTCTCCATAATTTCCTTCGATATAATAGATTGAAATTAGAGATAATCATGGTTGAAAAATAATTTAAATATTTAGTTTTTAATTTGACTTAAATTTTAGTGTGTGAGAGAGAGTTAGAGTTTCGAGTTCTTGGAACATTTCAATGGAGTTATGCTCTTAGAATAAACGTGACGTGGAGATTGAATGTGTTTCATGGATTTTCCTCTTACTTCATCTTTTGCAAAGTTCTTAATTTGTCTTTTTACTTTTTTTTTATTGTAATGGTTAAAACTCTATTATGCACTCTATGAATTATTCAATTGTATTTTGATTTCATGCAACGTGATGCAGTCTTACTTCTCCTTATTTCATGATACTGTGTGATCGATGGAAGTCAATTAATTGACCGAGGTTATAACTTGGAAAAGAGATCTCGGGCAGAACTGAGGTTAATTTGAGATACATAATTACAATATTGCATAGGCTCTGAAGATGAAGGTGTATGGTTATGAGCTCTTAATCCTGGAGGAAAAAAAAAGAAACCAAAAGAATTCGAGTTGTTTTGATAACTAGCCAACTACTATGACAAACTTCACTTTAGATTTAGTTAACAAATGCAAGTAATTAGTACATGCTCAATCAAGTATTAATGGAAGGATACTTCATATTTATTATTTTTATTACTTGTTGATCAATACATTAGTCGAATTAGGTTTAATTCACCTAATCACCATATTCATGTACCGTAAAATCTACTAATTATAATTCAAACAAGTTTAAAAGCATCAAATCAACTAGCAAAAAAACATGTATAAACAAGTCACATCATTAAATGACAAATATAATTAATTAATACATGATTAGGAAATTATACTAAGTTTCCTTATTATATAAATAAAAACAAATTTTCTATGACTAAATTAAGTTTGGCGGACAGAATATATCTATTTTAAATATCTCTAATACATAAAGGGTGTTTCATTTATATGCGCTTAGTTTTAGAGTGTAAAATTAGATTTTTATATAGTTTGATTATATTGTACTCGAGTTATCACAAGTAACTAGGATGTGATCTAAATTTAAGTCTTAGTTTAGAAGTTGTTCGTATTCGTACACAACAACTATAGGCGCCACAAATTCAATATCTGTGATCAATAAAGCTACACCCATATGTTACTTACAATGTCAAGACATGAATTTCCAAAGATACTGCGAGTTTAACAAACACTTTTTTTTCTATCCATTTGGCAGTAGGAAAACTTAAGTCAAGTTATCCAACTAAACTAAAATTAAATCTTTTAGGATATCTTAAACAAACATTATCGTCCCAATTAAATATTTTGGAATTCTCTTTTCTTTCCCTCAGCTAAAGAAAGTAGAATATTATATATATATATATATATATATATATATATATATATATATATATATATATATATATATATAAGAGGTATAATCGAGGTACTCCAACCCTTTTGCACATTACATATATATACTTGAATCAAAACACAACCTAATCAACCTATTTTTGAATTCTTTTAATAATTGTTGAACCTGATTTCTTAGGTTAGCTTGATATCTAACACACATTCATACATTAAACATAATATCTGGTTATCTAGTTGTTAAGTATAAAGGAGATCCAAATACATATATACCTTATACTTCATTATTTTTACTAGTTTACCTCATTCATCCTTTTTTTTTATTCATACCACTTTCACTACAACAAAATAGATTTTTAATAGCATTTAATATGATTTTTAGTGGTAATAAAAATTGCTACAAAATCTTTTAGCGGCATTTCTGTTCGTATTTTTAATAGGCAAGCGCACCCAAGTCTCTGTAGTAAAAATAAAAGGTTGTCGAACCTCAGGGACTTGTGAGATAACTTAGATTTCTATTATATTAGTTGATGCTTATAAATTTAAAACTGGAATAGTTACACATATTCAAATTTGAGATATATGATTTTCCAACTTCAAGAAACCAAAGAGTAATTTGATTTAAAGAAAACAGATATAAGAAACAGTTGGGATTTGATTTCATCAATCTCCCTCCTATGTATTCCTATTGATTCTTTCTAAAATTTCCATTACTCATTGTTATTGCATTCTCTATTTTCATTCAAACCCAATCCCTTGGCATAAGAAATTCTGGGATATTCAACTCAATGAATGATTCCTCACTTCATTTAGTTCAATATTCCGCATTACGAATCAGAACTTGTTACAACTATTAAGATCAAGACCATCCCTGGCTCTTAAAAATAATAGGTGATTTGACTCAAGTCTAGATCCAGAAAATGTTTTCCAACTAAATTCTAAATCCAAAATCAAAGATAAGTGATCAGTTTATCTAAGCATTAAGAATGGAATACAAATCACTAACAAAGGGTAACAGATAATATATATATATGAATCAAAGAGAAATACATAGGAGTTTGATGACTACATCAATCCCAAACCTAGAGATTAGCTCTCCATATTACAAGAAATCACCAAGTTACAAGTTGAGAGGTAGAAGAAGAAGATCCTTTGAAGATTCGCGTTCCCACGAGCTCCAGAGTACTCTGTTTTTTTCTTCCTCTCGTGTCAGTCTCCCCTTTCTCTCTCTTTCTTTCCTTATATATGAAAACAGAGTAAGCAAGAGAGATATGAATCCGCTCAGCGCCTCGAAACGGCTGAGCGGATTGAGAGTTCTTCACCATGAAGAAACCTGAATTCTTCACCATGAAGGAACCTAGGCGCTGAGCGCCTTTTATTCGCTGAGCGGATAGGAGGCAGAGAGCACCTTCACATTTCTGGATGAAATCCGCTGAGCGGATTGGAAATGGCTGAGCGGATTGGAGGCAGAGAGCATTCCTTTTCTTCCAGGGACCAATTCGCTGAGCGGATATGATCCGCTGAGCGCCTTCATTGTGGAAACTCTCTGTTCTTATTCTGCTGAGCGCCTCAGAATGGCTGAGCCATTCTTCTCCAGGTTTCAAATCCTACAAAATAAGCACAAAATTAGATCAAAGGCTTCCTATTCTATGTGCTAACATTGATCAAGAGTATCTCTTTGATTCCATGCCTATATAAATCAAAATAACATTAATAACAACACAAAAACTATTAGATAAATGTCTCAAATGAATGTTAAATCAAGCTAATTAGACACTTATCAATTTTCACAATAGTCATTGTATGCAGTGTTGTTAAAATATTTAGCGATAATTATTCTGAATGCTGGTAAAAATCCTCATAATGGTTAGAGAAAGTGTATAACTTTTGTGACATTTTTTACTTTTGACTCGATATGAGACTTGTAAGATGAGGATTGTCTTTTACTTATATATTTTTTAATTGTCTTATCTCCTAATTAATTATTTTATCAATAATTGATGTGAGATTTGGATTTTTCTCAATACATCTCCTCAAATTTAGGGACTATTGAGTTTAATAATGGTGAGTAATCTGATATCAATTTAGAATAGTAAATTATAGGTCTAACTTAACCCTACAAAACAAACTTGTAAGGTGAGAGTTATCTTCCATTTATATGCTCTTTAATTATCTTATTTCTGGTCGATATGGGACTTAAATTTTTCTAAATAAATAATTATCGCTAATAGTAAATTTTGGTGTGATATAAATACTTTTGTAGTAAACATTATATATTAGTCATTAATATTTTATTAAATAATAAAATAGAGGCAATTAATTTATTGTCATTAAATAATTGTTGGTAATAATCAATTTTGTTGTAGTGTTTAATCCTTGTCTACGTAACAAGATGTTGCTCTAAGTGTTGTAACACACTTTACATTCTCCATCCCAAACATTTTAAGAAGATCTTTGTAATATTTGGCTTGGTTAACGAATATGTCATTGGTTGTTTGTTTGATTTATAATTCTAGAAATAAGTTGAGTTTTCTTAATTGGTGCTTGGATTTGACATGCTCTGGTAGGATTTTACGTGTGTTTTACATGCGACCATGGGAAATCACGTCCTCATTCCTTAGGCTTTCCTTAATAATGACAGTCCTTCTCTTATTCCAAGTGTGGTCACAACTAGTGCTACTCATAAGAAAACCTTTGCACAAGCAATAAACAATGCATGTGATATCCCATGGAGCCAACTCCCGACCCCTTGTTGGAATACAGGGCGGGTCTTAAAGATTGCAAAACACATGTGCACAATAGGTTGACTCTTTTGAAGGGTGCCAAGCTGCTGGCGTTCAACGTTCTTCGTTCTACACTAGAAGATCTTTGGAAACCTCTTCAATAGTGGTGTATGATCCCTATTGGACGAGATTTCTTTGAATTCTCTTTCTCTTCTATAGAGGACAAGCATAAGGTCACATGGTTGGTGGCCCTTGGAGCACTAACCCTAGGATCTTGCATTTTTTTTTCGTGGACTCCTAATTTTAATCTATCATCGATGTGCCACTCAAACACACAATGTTGGACTACCACAAATCAACTCATCATTCACTTGTCTACTCGTGGGCAAAGTTTACATGGACTAATGGTTGGTTAGGGGATCAATGAATTGATATGCAACTAGACAGAGCTATTTGTAATATTGCATGTATGGAGGCTTGGGATTTGATCACATGCAACAGACTTGCTTATAGCAAATCTGACCATTTCCCTTACCTATGTCTCTGGTTAAAAAATCATGTCTTTTTCCTCCTTATCCCTCAACTCTAATCTAGTTGCACTCATTACCAAGTTTTCGGAAGTAGATATAATTGAAAATTTGTTAACATATTTCTCTTGCAAATTTTCAATTCAAAATAATGACAAAAGTTTTGGCTGATTGACTTGCACTTCTTGCACCGAAAATCATTTCGAGTCAGTAGTGTGGCTTCATTAAAGATAGGCAAATCTTGAATTGTGTCATTATTGCATCTGAAGCCATTAATATGTTGGATAATAAGGTGGTTGGTGGTAATGTGGGAATCAAGTTTGATATTAAGAAAGCTTTTGATATGCTTGATTGGCATTTCTTACTTGATACCTTGAGAGCTTTTGGTTTTAGTAGCACTTTTTGTGATTGGATTTTCACCATTCTTCAATAGGCTAAGCTTTCTTGTGGTATAACTTGTTGCTCTGTTAGGTATTTTGCTTTCAAGCGTGGGGTTCATCAAGAGGACCCCTCAATTTTAAAGTGGGTCAAGGTAGGCCGGCCCTCATAGGCCGAACTATCCTATTTTGTCAACTCTATCTTGAACCCTAGTTATTAATGCAAACTTGTTTATTAAGTATTCAAAGGATTAATGTTTAATAAAAGAAATTATGCTTCTTCCTCTAAGGAATTAGGATTTGAGTAAACTAGTAGATTGACATTAACATTAAATGCGAAAGAGGATTTGAGTGATTAAATGCATGAGAATGTGGTTCAGTGAAGTCTAATCACAACATTAACATATCATGTCATTTTCTAATCTTACCTGCCTTCTAATTATTTGAGAAGATACCAAAAAGAACTTTATTACTCTTGCATAATTTTTATTTCTTTTACACATCAACATCACTTAATAAAAATATTCTTTTATCTAATTTAGTTATTAATCGTACTTAATTGTCCGGTATATAGTTACGACTTTTATTCATATACTTCCTCATTCTTTTCTATTGTATACTCTGATAGCACGCGTTGTCACAATAAACCCAAAAAAAATGAATTTGCAGGGGCTTTATTAGCCACTATTATTGCTGCTAGGACAAATCTCAATAGTGTGTTTGGATGAAGAATTTTACAAATTCAAGGAATTTGAAATTCTTAGTATTTGAATTACTTTGATTTCAATTTTTATCATTCTTAAAATGTTTTGTTTGGATAAGTCAATTCAAATTTCCTAAATTTTAAATTGTTAGTATGAATATGATAATTTGATTTTACCATGATAAAATTGATTTTGAGATTTTTAAATAAAATTTTATAAGAATAAATATTAGTCAATTTTTAAATATTTAATAATTTTAAAAATTAATATTAGATAATATTTAATAATTTTAAAAGTATTTTTTAAATATTCAATAATTAAAAACATGAAGAGATAAGAGATAAAATAAAATATATAAGTGAAATAAGAAAAAAAAAATATGAAGAATTTCAAATTCTTACTTTTTTGGGAGAATTTGAAATTCTACTATTTCAAGAAATTTCACAAATGCTTGGATTTCAAATTCTTTGTAAATTCTCCATCCAAATAACGTATTTCACCTCAAAGAATTTGAAATTCTTCAAACAAATGAATTACTCCATTTAAATTCATCATCCAAACACATAACAAGGCTTCGTGAGGAGATTGCACCAAAGAAGGAAGAAAAAAAAAACAAAAATAAAAAACAAAAGGATGAATCGGGAAAGAGAAGGAAAAAAGAAAAAAATTAAATTCACCATTAATTTGAAAATAAAAAAATCTATAGTGTGAAATATATTTCTCAAGGTAGGAAATATGAGAAGCTCTCCCACTATATCGCGTTCACTTTACGTAAAATAAATCAAACATGTAATATTACTTAAATCCATCATTTATTAAAAAATTTATAATGTCTATAAAAAGATTATTTATTTTTAGTCTTTGAAAATCATAAAACTATTTGCTTCTAGTCTCTGACCACAAACTATAATCATTTTCTCTGACCACAAACTATAATCATTTTAGTTTTGTCAAATGTAAGAATAATAAGAATGATTTTTTATTATAAATTTAAAAAAAAATCATAAAAACATTACATTTTCACGTACCAACTAGCATATTAACTTGAAAGTTGAAAATATTTAGATTTCTAAATATTCGTTGACTAATTCTGAAGTATCCATATCATTGGGGTCGATTATGACAATGAGGTAGGTCTAAATCAGTCACTGGGAAAATGACAACAAATGAGGTAGACGAAGCACAATTAAAGAAAGAGATGGATGGGGAAACGTAGAAAAGTACTTAAAAGAGAAGAAAGAGTTTGTGAACTGAGCTTTGTATGTACTATATAGACATATACCATCCAAAGTAGGGGAGAGTTCTGGAGAATAATTATTCTTGATTTCTTGCAAATAATTTATCATCGCTAACCTCCTCAATGATTTTGAATCAAATAATTTGATCAAGATCATTCTCAAGGTACTTTTAAAGCTAGATTTTTCTTCTCTCCATATCATTGAAAGTGTTTTAATTTAACACTATAAGGTTAAAAATATAACTTCACTAAATATATATATATATATATATATATTGTACCGGGAGGTATAATTCTAGCTAGTTCCTCGGGCATCACTGTAGAGCAATCTCTGCGTTTCGGCTTCCGAGCCTCTAATAATCAAGCGGAGTATGAGGCCTTGCTAGCAGGAATGCGGTTGGCAACCGAGATGGGTGTGAAAAAAGTCATATGTTGGACTGACTCGAAGATTGTGACCGAATAGGTCAATGACAACTTCCAGGTCAAGGATCCCAACTTGTTGCAATACTACCACCTCTTCCAAAAGCACAGGGACGATTTCATTGAGGTTCAGGTGCGGCACGTCCCACGATGCAACAATGAACGAGCTGATCAGTTAGCCCGGTTCGCCAGCAGCCGGAAGCCTGGACAGTTGCGCACAACCATTCACCTAGAGATTCCCTCCCCGAGTGTGACGGCCAAGTGCATGTCAACCGAAGTCGAAGCGCCGACCTGGATGACCGCCATTCGAAACTTTATTGTCCGAGACGAATTACCAACCGATCCGATGGAAGCCAAGAAATTACGAACTCAAGCGGCTCGGTACTCCATGGTAGCCGAAGTGCTCTATCGGCGGGGATTCTCCACCCCACTGCTTAGGTACATTGACAACCTACAAGCCGATTATGTGATGCGGAAAATTCACGAAGGCATTTGAGAATCTCACTCGGGGGGGAGAACCCTGGCAGCTAAAGTCTTGCGAGCCAGTTATTATTGGCCAACTCTGAAGGGAGACTGCGCCGAGTTCGTCAAAAAGTGCGTTCAATGTCAAAGACATGGGAATCTCATCCAGGCCTCGGCTGCCGAATTGCATAGCATCAGCTCTCCATGGTCGTTCGTTTTATGGGGTATCGATGTGCTTGGACCATTCCCTATGGCAAAAGGGCAAGTTAAGTTTCTCCTGGTTGCAGTAGATTATTTTACAAAATGGATAGAAGCCGAACCACTCTCTTGCATTTCCGCAGCGAGTGTCCAGAAGTTTGTTTGGAAAAATCTGGTTACCCGCTTCGACATTCCTTATGCCATCGTCTCGGACAACGGCCTTCAATTTACTGACAAGAAGTTCAACACCTTCCTTGAAAATCTCGGCATTCGTCATCGGTTCACATCAGTCGAGCATCCTTAATCAAACGGCCAGGCCGAAGCAACGAACAAAGTTATCCTCACAAAGCTCAAGAAACGACTTGGTTCGGCTAAAGGTGCATGGGCTGAAGAATTACCGGAAGTTCTTTGGGCATACCAGTGTACACCACAATCAACAACCAAGGAGACACCCTTTCGCCTAACATACGGCGCAGATGCAATGATTCCGGTTGAAGGTGGGGAACCTTCGTTTCGACGACAACACTTCCATGAAGAATCCAACGATGATTCACTCCGAGCCGAACTCGATGTCCTTGATGAAGTGCGAGAAAGGGCACAAATTGTAGCCGAGGCTTGCAAGCAATGCATGAGTAGACGCTTTAATTCTAATCTAAAGCCAAGAACGTTTCAGGAAGGCGATCTGGTATGGCGAGCAACCGGGTCAGCCAGGCGCAATACTTCCGAGGGCAAGTTCTCAGCTAATTGGGACGGACCGTTTCGCATACGGCATGCACTTAACAATGGGGCGTATAAGTTGGAAGAACTATCGGGCAAGGTCATTCCGAGGACTTGGAATTCCACACATCTGAAGACATATTATAGTTAAACCAAGCTTGTATCTACTTTATAATGTGTAAAACGGTGCACTCTTTTCCTTGAACCGATCTTTTTTCCTCTTAAAAGATTGTGAAAAGGGATTTTTGGTTGGCAAGGTTTTTAACGAGGCATTGTAGACCCCTAAAATTGTCCGGGTCGGAAATAAAGCTTGAAGACTCTCGAAGACTGAAGGAAGATCAGCCAGAAGGACTCCTGGAAGGCCCTAGGAGGTTTCTCTGTAGGTCTAGAGGTCTTAGAATAGCTCAAAATAAGGAAGTGGAGGGAATGAAGCCCAATACGGCCGTACTGAACTTAATACGGCCGTATTGAAGCTTCAATACGGCCGCAGTGAACTCAATACGGCGTATTGAAGTTTCTGAAACTTCAATACGGCCGTACTGAAATTTCTGAATTTCAATACGGCCGTATTGAACTCAATACGGCCGTATTGAAGTTCAAAAATTTCAATACGGCCGTATTGCTTCTGTAGGCCGTATTGCGCCTATTCCCTATAAATATGACGTCAATTGGACGTCATTCCACACTTTTTCAGATAGTTTTAACCCTCTCCTTGAGTATTCTGGGGTTTTTGAGCAGTGTTCTGCCCTAGAAATCACTCGGAGAGTTGATCCGACAAAGTTCTGGAGCCCCGAGCCATTTTGCTTGAGGATCGAACCTAGTCGAAGGGAAATCCTCCGGATTTCCATAGTTAAAAGTTTTTAGGAAGGAGCGAGCGAGCTTGTAGAGCGAGGGAACGCCAAAAAGCTTCCCAGTTTCACTCAATATATAAAAGCACGCTTCAAGAGGTTTCTTCTTAAATCCTTCCTTTTACTGCTTTCTGTGTGCATATTTAAACTGTCATCATGTAGATAGTTAATTTATAATTGCTTAGAATAAATAGGGGTAATTTAGTAATTTTACGCTGTTATTTTAGAAAATAATCTGTCATAGGGAACCCGAAAGGGGCGCTGTGGGGTGCTAACACCTTCCCCACGCGTAACCGACTCCCTTACCCAACTCTGGTTGTAATGGCCAAAGTTGATTTGTAAAAATCAATTGCCTTATCCCTTTTTCCAATGTTTTGAGTAAAACATTGGTGGCGACTCCACGAACCCCTCCTTTTTGCGAAAACCACTAATCCATGGAGGGTCCCGCTTGGGATTAATATGGATTGGTGAATCATTTAATAAAATTGCTCGTTTGACAAGGTCTCAGTTTGAGAATACGTCATTCTAGCAATCCATATTTTTAAACAAATAAACGAGTCCAACCATCCTTCGCGAATGCCGAAAGCCCGTTTCGGGCCGGTGGCGACAGATGGCGACTCCACTGGGGAAGCTTTGAGAGTCAGTCCCATTTAGTGACAGATTGTTTTTAACAAATAATAGTAAAAATTACTTCATTACCCCTTGCTTGTATGATAACATGCTTTATATATTTGGCTTTAAATAACTGTTGTTTGTTTAAATTTCCGCAATTGTTTGAAATAAATTGCACACAAACCTTTGCACACAACAGTTCCCTCTATACCCGGGGGCATGAGTGGTAATCCATAGGGAGTGGATGTTAGTACGGCCGGTTGAATGGGTCTATAGGAGCCTACGAGACCGTTGTCGGAAAAACATCACTCAAGGTGATAACCATGAACTTGAGTCCGACAGTGCGTTGGAACTTTCCATCGACTTACGACGAGAGGAATTGGGTCCCTATAATGGGGGCACCTTGGGGGCCTTTGACCAAGTGAGAACAGTTAGATCCTCCTTGAATATGCACTTTTCTGCAGGAGACCCCTACCTCGTGATTCGTTCGTGACTGTTCGTGGATGAGTGAATTGTTTGTGTAAATGCTTATGTGCAATTGTTTGTGCATTAATAAATAACCTCATAATAAGGTCTAAAGAATAATCCCCATGCATGAAAAAACCATGACATGAGAGGAAAGACCATGTGTGAAAATATAATAAAAGTGAGGAGCATGTACATCATTACCAATAAGACATCATGCATCCTCATAAACCATGCATTTTAGGTTCACCAATACCTCTTGACATGAGTAAAAGAGACCCATAATTATCAAGATTCTCCGTTGAGGAGAGATCATAAGTCAAGGAGGGTGGTAACGCTTTGTTTTAAAAAGGCAGCGCCTTAAAAATGGAGGGTTATCAAGCTCATGTCAAGAGCGTATTCATCCCATAAATTAATTAGATTAAATATTCATTTTTAGAAAGTGGCTGGTCATCTCTCTGTCCTCACACGCGCGCAGAAAATCAAGAAGATGGAAGCGCTGGGGGAGCAAAATAAGAAGCTCACAACCGAGCTCTCTCAGCTCAACAAGAAAATGGACGCGTTGGAGGAACGAAATAAGGAGCTTACAGCCGAGCTCTCACAGCTCAAAGAGCAAATGGCGCAAATGATGGAACTCATGCGTCACCACAACATACAAGGGGCTGAGCACAGTGACCATGAGTCCCATCATGTTGGAGGAAGAGTGGAACAAGAGCTGAAAAGCGGGAAGCTAGCTAAACCTTCCCAATCATTTAAAGCTAAGAAGACCTTTGGGAAGAAGAAGGAGAGAGAAGTCAGTGCCATAACCATCTCTTCGTCTTCTTCCACTTCGAAGTCAGGAAAATCGCAATTCAAACCTGTGAAGAAGTTTGATAAACTTCCGACCACATATAACGACATCCTGCCGAAGCTAGTGGAAGCACGTCTTCTAGCTTACGTTCCACTAAAGAAGATTGATCCACCTCATCCCAGTTGGTACAAACCACAAGACAAATGTTTATACCATTCGGGGACATCAGGGCATTCAACGGAGAACTGCAGAGCTCTCAAATATAAGGTCCAAGACCTTATTGATGCCGGGTGGATCACTTTTGATTCGATAGCGCCCGACGTGAGCAAGAATCCTCGGCCAAAACAGGATTAGAGAGAATAACAAGCCATGATAGGGCCCCTCCACTTTTTTCTTTTAGGGACTCATGATCAGTACCCGAGATCATGAGGACCTTTTTCATGTAAATAAGGGTTTTGTACAGTTCTACATACATATATCAATAAAGAGGCATATTTCACACATTATTCTCTTATTTTGTTCTTTTCTCTCTCTCTCATTAACATTAAATTCTAAACCTAAACAGAACCAATAAATAATTATGTCTGTGATTGTTCGCTTCGATCGGGATCCAAAAGCCGAGGATGAATGGGTTGAGTCGGACAGTGATGAGGAGACCATCTCTCCGGATCTGCAAAGACTGCTAGATCAAGAAGCTCGTCTACTCCAACCGTATCAAGAAGAATTGGAGACCGTAAATTTGGGGCAGGGTCAAGAAATACAAGAGGTCAACATTGGGACCCATATCAGTGATGAAATAAAATCACAATTGATCCAATTATTAAGGGAATACAAGGATGTATTTGCATGGTCGTACCGTGATATGCCCGGTTTGGACTCTAAAATCGTCGAGCACAAGTTGCCATTGAAAGAAGGGTTTCGACCCGTTAAACAAAAGCTTCGACGAATCAAGCCCGAATGGTCTTTAAAGATCAAGGAGGAGGTGGAAAAACAATTAGACGCGGGATTCTTGGTTGTATCCCAATATCCCAAATGGCTGGCTAACATTGTGCCAGTTATCAAAAAGAATGGAAAGGTTAGAGTGCGTGTTGACTATAGGGATCTGAATCGTGCCAGTCCAAAGGACGATTTTCCCTTGCCACATATTGATACACTCGTGGATCACACCGCCACGAACACGCTCTATTCCTTTATGGATGGATACTCGGGGTATAACCAAATCAAAATGAATAAGGAAGACCGCGAGAAAACTTCTTTCATCACACCCTGGGGCACTTTTTGCTATAGGGTAATGCCTTTTGGACTTAAAAATGCGGGCGCCACCTACCAACGAGCGATGGTGACACTATTCCACGACATGATCCACAAGGAAATTGAAGTATACGTGGATGACATGATCGCAAAGTCGAAAGACGAGATGAACCATATTCAATATTTGAGAAAATTATTCAATCGGCTTCGCAAGTATCAGCTTAAGCTAAATCCGGCTAAGTGTACTTTCGGAGTCCGGTCGGGTAAGCTTCTCGGGTTCATCGTTAGTGAAAAAGGCATAGAGGTGGACCCCGATAAAGTAAAGGCAATAATGGAAATGCCTCCTCCTAAAACCGAGAAAGAGATAAGAGGATTCCTTGGCAGGGTGAACTACATTGCAAGGTTCATCGCACAGTTGACTGACACGTGCAAGCCAATATTCAAGCTGTTGCGCAAGAATCATTCCGAAACTTGGGATGAGAATTGTCAACGAGCTTTTGACAAGGTCAAACAGTGCTTGGCCAATCCACCAGTATTGGTGCCACCTGTCGAGGGAAGGCCATTAATCCTCTATCTAACAGTGCTTGATGAGTCCATGGGAGCTGTGCTAGGACAACAGGACGAAACTGGAAAGAAAGAACGAGCCATCTACTACTTGAGCAAGAAATTTCTAGATTATGAAACCCGCTACACGCCATTAGAAAAGACTTGCTGTGCGTTAGCGTGGGCAACACAAAGGCTCAGGCAGTATATGATAAGGCATACTACTTGGTTGGTTTCCAAAATGGATCCAATTAAGTATGTGTTCGACAAGCCAATAATCACTGGGAAGATCGCCCGATGGCAAGTACAATTATCAGAATTTGACATCATACATGTCACACAAAAAGCCATCAAGGGTAGTACCCTAGCTGATTACCTAGCACACGGGCCGACCAATGATTACCAATCCCTTCAGGATGATTTCCCCGATGAGTATATAATGAGTATACAACATGAAGAACCAAAAGATGATGCGTGGACCATGTATTTTGATGGAGCCTCCAACATGCTTGGACAGGGGATTGGGACAGTGTTAATCTCCCCACAAGGAAAGCATATCCCTCTAACAGCAAGACTCAATTTCGACTGTACAAATAATATGGCCGAATACGAGGCTTGCGCGTTAGGAATCCAAGCGGCTATCAACAATGGTATCCTCAAACTCAAAGTATTTGGAGATTCGGCTTTAGTCATCCATCAGCTACGAGGTGACTGGGAAGTCCGAAATCCTAAACTGATACCATATGTTGAGCATATCAAAGATTTGACACAATTCTTCCAAAGTGTCATCTTTGAATACATTCCAAGGGAGGAGAATCAGTTTGCTGACGCCCTTGCTACGCTCTCATCAATGTTCGCCTTGGATAGTGAACATGAAATGCCTGTCATTAATATCCGGCGGCATAATAAGCAAGCGTTCTGCCTTCTGATAGATGAAGATATCGACGATTGTCCATGGTTCCACGATATCAAACAATATCTGAAAAAAGGGGAATATCCTGACATGGCCAACGATAATGACAAAAAGCATATCCGAAGAAGGGCCATGGGATTTTTGCTAATAGGAGAAACCCTCTACAAAAAGAATTATGACTCGGTCTTGTTGAGGTGTATAGACCAAGTCGAAGCTCAAAATGTGATCAAAGAAATACATGAGGGGGTTTTCGGTACCCACATTCCCGGACCTGCAATGGCTAAGAAAATCCTTAGGGCAGGGTACTATTGGTCGACCATGGAAAGGGATTGTTACCAATACGTTCGGAAATGCCACAAATGTCAAGCATATGCCGACAATATTCACGTCCCACCAACGCCACTCAATGTGTTGGCTTCACCTTGGCCATTTGCAATGTGGGGCATGGATGTTATTGGACCCATCGAACCAAAGGCATCCAATGGACACAGATTCATCCTTGTGGCCATTGACTATTTCACCAAATGGGTAGAAGCGGCATCATATGCTCATGTGACCCGAAAGGTGGTAACATCCTTCATAAGGAAAAACATCATATGCAGATACGGTATTCCCGATAAAATCATCACTGATAATGGATCCAATCTAAACAACAAGATGGTGGAAGAACTGTGCCAAGAGTTCAAAATCCAACACCACAACTCTTCCCCATACCGACCAAAAATGAATGGGGCAGTCGAGGCAGCCAATAAGAATATCAAGAAAATAGTACAAAAGATGGTTGTCTCATTCAAAGACTAGCATGATATGTTACCTTTTGCTCTCCATGGATACAGGACTTCAGTACGCACATCCACAGGAGCTACTCCATTTTCCCTTGTTTATGGAATGGAGGCAGTTCTGCCTGTTGAAGTCGAAATACCTTCTCTGAGAGTAATCATGGAAGCAAAACTTTCCGAGGCAGAATGGGTTCAAAGCCGGTATGACCAGTTGAACCTCATTGAAGAGAAACGGCTGAACGCCATATGCCATGGTCAAGCCTATCAAAGGAAGATCAAAAAGGCTTTTGACAAGAAAGTCCACCCTCGAGTCTACCATGAGGGAGAGCTAGTGATGAAGAAATTGCTACCAGCTCAAAAGGACAAAATCGGAAAGTGGGCCCCGAATTACGAAGGACCGTACGTAGTAAAGCGAGCCTTCTCCGGAGGAGCACTGATCCTCACAAACATGGACGGAGAAGAACTTCAATACCCAGTCAATGCTGACGTGGTAAAGAAGTATTATACTTGAAGACGTTGCTTGCACAAGCCCGCTAGGATGAAAACCCAAAAAGGGCATCCTAGGCAAAAATTAGGGCAAAACAAAAAGCCCGCCAGTACAAGGGTACTAGGCAAAACAAAGGCAAAATTATCCCCGCTAGGATACGTCCTAGGCAAAAATTAGGGGCAAAAGAATAAGATGTAAAAACAAAGCAAGCAACGATCACTTGAATCGAAAACCGAAAGGCGGTACAAGTGATAATCTTCTAGAAGCAAGCGTCTTGCAGTATCTACACTCCTGGCTCAGGCATCTCACCCGAAGCAATTAGGGGAACGGGAAGGGCGACAATTACAGATATAATTGTTTAAAGCTAAAATGTATATAGCCTACCCTGGCCAGCCATTCTTCGGAAATTCCTTCTGTACATCTTTCTGTAAAAACATTTGTGAATATTAATAAAATATCCATTCATTTCTTTTCTCTCTTGACCATGTGATTATGCCTTTAAATTGGTATTTCTAAAAATTGTATGAGATTCCTTAATAATCGGTCAATAAAGAAAATTGGAGGGGTTCCTGTAAAATCCATAATCTCCTGCATAAAAGGCTCACAAAAATCCTCCCTCGCGTCTATGACAGAAACTCCTCCAAAAAAGAAGAGGATAGGGAGAGTCATTCACTTTTCTAAATAAAAGAACAAAAATAAAAAACTTGCATCGCGTGCATCACACACATTAGTTGCACATTCAAAGACCTTATCATGAGGCAATTACATAAAATAGAAAAATAGAAAATTGCTTGTGTATGACAGCAGCAAGCAAAATACAAAGATTCAGAAAATCAACAGCATCATACAGAATAACTGAGCCTGGAGAGGCTTGTCGAAATAATACTCCTTCAGAATAATTGAGCCTGGAGAGGCTTGCAGAAATAATACTCCTGCAAAATAACTGAGCCTGGAGAGGCTTGCCGAAATAATACTCTCTCATAATAACTGAATTTAATTTCTTTAGCACTTTTAATTTCTGTACAGCAAAAGCCAAAAACATAAAAAAGGCAAAATACAGAAAAAGCCAAATCAGAAGAAAAGGCAAAATACAGAAAAAGCCGAAAATGAAAAAAAGACAAGGATATAGAAAATCCAACAAACAGTTTGTACAGAATAACTAAGCCTGGAGAGGCTTACCAAAATAATACTCCACATCCTCCACAGTATGCAGAATAACTGAGCCTGGAGAGGCTCGCAGAAATAATACTCCCCAGAGGGAACCTCAGCTCAAGCTCACGGGAAAATCCCCAGCGAGAGCTATCAAAGCAAGATCGACGCAATCCCCAATGGAAGTGCGATCATCCAAACAGTATATACAAGTCAAAGGACTAAAACTTCCTCAGTGGAAGATAGCTCTCCAACTCAAGCGTTGAGTGAGGCTAAGCCTGCAGAGGCTTCCTAAATAATACTCTGGGATACATAAGATCCCTAAATCCCCAGTCGCCTACTCAGAGGCACCCCTTCAAGAAAAATCACAAAAAGATCAATAACCATTCCCCAAGAGGAATCCGGCACTCAGCCGAACACTGAACATCAAGATAATTCGCCTACTCAGAGGCACTCTTCCAAAAAAAGGAAAAAATATATCAATAAATATTCCCCAAACGGAATGTGGCATCCAGCCAAGCACCAAACATCAAGATCATTTGCCTAACAGAAGAGGCCAGTCAAGAAATGAATGACAAAATCCCCAGCGGATAAACAGCCTACACAGAGGCTACAAAAATCAGAAAATCCAAAAGAGATACCCGAATAAGGACAACCGGGATACTCCACCCACGTCAAAAGGACGTCAGCCAAACATAAGGCATCGCTCAACTCAGAGAGAGAGCATCTGTGTCTACACCCCAAGGAGTCAAAAATTCCCCATGGGTACCAACAATGCAATGCAAGTTGGGGCACAAGAACCTATGAATGACTGCACATCCCCTAGACGGATCCCTGCGTTATCCAGCCCTCAGCGGCACAAAATCAGAAAAACCGTCGAAGCAGCATCGTGGACTGTGGAGACAAAAATCATATCAAATCATTGCCGAAGTGATCAGAAGACACGGAAGCAGGCCTGGAGAGGCAATACTCAACTGCTGAATGTTAAGAGGCAGGACCTGGAGAGGGTAAACTCAACTGCTGAATGTTAAGAGGCAGGACCTGGAGAGGGTAAACTCACACTGCTGAATGTTAAGAGGCAGGACCTGGAGAGGGTAAACTCACACTGCTGAATGTTAAGAGGCAGGACCTGGAGAGGGTAAACTCACACTGCTGAATGTTAAGAGGCAGGACCTGGAGAGGGTAAACTCACACTGCTGAATGTTAAGAGGCAGGACCTGGAGAGGGTAAACTCACACTGCTAAATGTTAAGAGGCAGGACCTGGAGAGGGTAAACTCACACTGCTGAATGTTAAGAGGCAGGACCTGGAGAGGGTAAACTCACACTGCTGAATGTTAAGAGGCAGGACCTGGAGAGGGTAAACTCACACTGCTGAATGTTAAGAGGCAGGACCTGGAGAGGGTAAACTCACACTGCTGAATGTTAAGAGGCAGGACCTGGAGAGGGTAAACTCACACTGCTGAATGTTAAGAGGCAGGACCTGGAGAGGGTAAACTCACACTGCTGAATGTTAAGAGGCAGGACCTGGAGAGGGTAAACTCACACTGCTGAATGTTAAGAGGCAGGACCTGAAGAGGGTAAACTTAGCTACCGAGGTTGTCAGGAGCGCCGAGGTATGCAACAACCTGGAGAGGTTACTCAACAATTTTCCACCGGAAGACGCTACAAGTCAGAAGGTCGGCGCATCACCCGGACAATTGGGTCAACTCCTTTACTTGTCAGCCGGTACACCAAAAGACCGTTTGACTAAGTAAAGGGGGGGCAGCTGTAGACCCCTAAAATTGTCCGGGTCGGAAATAAAGCTTGAAGACTCTCGAAGACTGAAGGAAGATCAGCCAGAAGGACTCCTGGAAGGCCCTAGGAGGTTTCTCTGTAGGTCTAGAGGTCTTAGAATAGCTCAAAATAAGGAAGTGGAGGGAATGAAGCCCAATACGGCCGTACTGAACTTAATACGGCCGTATTGAAGCTTCAATACGGCCGCAGTGAACTCAATACGGCGTATTGAAGTTTCTGAAACTTCAGTACGGCCGTACTGAAATCAATACGGCCGTATTGAAGCTTCAATACAGCCGTATTGAACTCAATACGGCCGTATTGAAATTTCTGAATTTCAATACGGCCGTATTGAACTCAATACGGCCGTATTGAAGTTCAAAAATTTCAATACGGCCGTATTGCTTCTGTAGGCCGTATTGCGCCTATTCCCTATAAATATGACGTCAATTGGACGTCATTCCACACTTTTTCAGATAGTTTTAACCCTCTCCTTGAGTATTCTGGGGTTTTTGAGCAGTGTTCTGCCCTAGAAATCACTCGGAGAGTTGATCCGACAAAGTTCTTGAGCCCCGAGCCATTTTGCTTGAGGATCGAACCTAGTCGAAGGGAAATCCTCCGGATTTCCATAGTTAAAAGTTTTTAGGAAGGAGCGAGCGAGCTTGTAGAGCGAGGGAACGCCAAAAAGCTTCCCAGTTTCACTCAATATATAAAAGCACGCTTCAAGAGGTTTCTTCTTAAATCCTTCCTTTTACTGCTTTCTGTGTGCATATTTAAACTGTCATCATGTAGATAGTTAATTTATAATTGCTTAGAATAAATAGGGGTAATTTAGTAATTTTACGCTGTTATTTTAGAAAATAATCTGTCATAGGGAACCCGAAAGGGGCGCTGTGGGGTGCTAACACCTTCCCCACGCGTAACCGACTCCCTTACCCAACTCTGGTTGTAATGGCCAAAGTTGATTTGTAAAAATCAATTGCCTTATCCCTTTTTCCAATGTTTTGAGTAAAACATTGGTGGCGACTCCACGAACCCCTCCTTTTTGCGAAAACCACTAATCCATGGAGGGTCCCGCTTGGGATTAATATGGATTGGTGAATCATTTAATAAAATTGCTCGTTTGACAAGGTCTCAGTTTGAGAATACGTCATTCTAGCAATCCATATTTTTAAACAAATAAACGAGTCCAACCATCCTTCGCGAATGCCGAAAGCCCGTTTCGGGCCGGTGGCGACAGGCATCAATTCAATGAATATACACCAAATGTGCAATCATCAGATGTGACTTCTATTAAATTTATGTCTTCCCTCCCGAGATGTCTCTCGGCCAAGGATGTGACTTCTATTAAAATTACAAGTCTTCCCTCCCGAGATGTCTCTCGGCCAAGGATGTGACTTCTATTAAATTACAAGTCTTCCCTCCCGAGATGTCTCTCGGCCAAGGATGTGACTTCTATTAAATTTACAAGTCTTCCCTCCCGAGATGTCTCTCGGCCAAGGATGTGACTTCTATTAAATTTACAAGTCTTCCCTCCCGAGATGTCTCTCGGCCAAGGATGTGACTTCTATTAAAATTACAAGTCTTCCCTCCCGAGATGTCTCTCGGCCAAGGATGTGACTTTTATTAAATTTGTCTTCCCTCCCGAGATGCCTCTCGGCCAAGGACGTCACTGCCATTAAAGTTCAAACTTGTTACAAATTTTTAATACGCGGGCAAAGCAAGTTGTACAAATAAGCAATAATCAAAAACCCAAATTCATTACGGCACTAACGGCCGGGAAAAACACCAAAGGGCACTATCGGCCCACCTATACAAAAAACAAAAAATTAACAGAGCACTGTCGGCTCGCCAAACACGAAGAAAAACTTCAAGATTGCACCTCGGCCTCCCCCTGCACTAGGTCGTCTTCAGGTGCACCCTCCTCATACGCCGTTTCCTCCCCAATTGGCTCAGTTGGCCGAGCCGGGGCTTCTTCATCGACTGGTTGGTCGGCTGGAATAGAGGCCAGGTCCACCAACTTCCCTTGGAAAAAAATCCTTGGTCATATCCAAATGGAAGTCGGGACGAAAGTCCCCGAAATAGCTGGCTTGCCGAGCCGCCTGAGCAAAGCCCGCTTGATGCTGGGTAAGGACTTTGTTACGTGCCTTCTCTTGGTAAGCTCTGAAGGCCACTTTCTCGGCATCTAGCTCCTTACCCAGAGCTGCAACCTTCTCGGTCTCACTCTTCAGGGCAAATTCGAGACGCTGAACCTTCAGAGCAAGGTCGTCGGCGGTTCGGCCTCGGCGATCCATTTCAGCCTGATAATTGTTGTTGGCCGTTTGAGCGTCAGTTAGCGCCGCTAGCGTCTCTTGGAGAGACTTTTCTTGTTCAGCAAGTTTCCGACGCAGTCTATCGGCCTCGCCGTTCGGCTCCATGACGATGCTTTGTGCCATGGCCACGGCGCGCACTTGGAACTCACAGAAAAAGCTCCACTTCTGAGCTGCAGTCATACGGCTCAGCATCCCTTGACCTACCTCGGAAGTCAAGTCTTGACTCAGGAAATCCTGAGCATTGACATTGCCGGCCAGAAAACTTGGCGCAGCCAAGCCTTCTGGAACAGGGGGACTAACCACTCGACGCTGCTTAGCCCGACGGCCCTCCTCCTCGGCCCTTATGTCAGGCCTTCTTTTTTCAGGATGGGGCCGAGTTGGTTTCCTTTGCTTCGTTGGCCCCGCCCCACAGCCTTGGACAGTTGGCAGATTCCCTTGCCCGGCAGCCGGGGTATTGATTCCGGTGGTCGCAGCCACTTGTTTGCGGATTATCGTGCGGATGTCCAAGTCGTCCTCTCTGTGGTCCGCCATTATGCCTGCACATCATTAGTCAAAATCAATGATAACACAAGAATTTAAACAAGTAAGAAACGTACTATACCACTTAGCTCCTCGACTACGTTGGCCGATTCAAACAATCGAACCAGAGGACGACATGGTAGAGGCCGAGGCAGCTTCTCTAAAAATTTTAGACTCAAATTCTCCCCCGGGGACATACGCGATTTAGAAACCGTGTCATATTTTCTCGGCTTCCGAGTCCAGTACAAGGGAAAAAGTGAATTCCCTTCGGCATCAAAGAAATACTTATTGCCCGTCTCTGGCCGAATCATCACCTTCATAAACCCCACTTTAAATTTTTTGTAGGAAGTAGTGAACGGCTGTAGCAGGCAATCATGATGCCGAATCAATGACAACCACTTCGCCTTCTTGGTAGGCCGAGACGAATAGAAGTGCAGGAATAGATGCGGGGTAGGAGAAAGGCCGAGAGCCAAGCACAGATGCCTAAACCCTTGCATTGCCGCCCAAGTGTTTGGATGAAGTTGACTCGGCGCCACGTTCAAGAGCCGAAGTATACCCATAAAATAGTTGTCAAAAGGGAGGGATATCTTCAAATCCCGGAACATATAATCGTACACGTAAAAGAATGGATATTTGGACGACCCTTGGCTCAAATATACAAAATCCGGGTTCGGCACCCCATCACCTCGGCACGGCTGGAAGAAGATCGCGGAGGGCTTTTCATCTTCGGGAAAGTTTAAGAATCTCGTGGCCGATACGAAGTTAACAAAAGACTTCTTATCAGTATATCGGGAATACACACTACCAACCTCGCCGTGCACCCACGAATATCCAGGGGTCGATATGGGAGCAAAACTCCTTGATGATCCGCCACCCATACTCGGATGATCATCTGAAGCTACAGCCGACGAAGAATCACCACTCCGCGACCGTTTAGACCCAGAAACGGATCCCGTATGATCACCATTGGAAGCCGAGGCCGAGGCAACATCTCGGTCGGGCGTCGCTCTCAACCTAGATTCCCCTTCGTCCCCAGAGGAGTCAACATGAACAACATCTAGATTAGCCATTACGTACCTGAGTTTTGAACTTGACCTATCGCTGTGGAATGCTCAAGTGCAGACGATCTCGGCTCAAAGTAAGTGTTAAGTGTGTATCTTTGGGGACCACCCCCATACACCTATTTATAGGCGTTTCTCGTAAGTATCTGAAGAGACGCCCTCCTATGCACCGTTGGATCGAAATGATCCAACGGTCCATGATGTGGAACCCCTCTCATGCGTCGTTAATACCTAACGGTTATAACCTTTGGTATTATCACAACGGTTACAATCGTTTCCCGCCATAACTCCTCGCATGCGTCATTGGTGCCCAACGGTTACAACCCTTCGTTTCCCACCAATGATTGTAACCCTTGGCCTTCCCTCCAAAACAGCAGCCAAAGTACCTTATTCCCTTTACATTTATCCTTTACGTGCTTCACTCCTCAAGGCTGGGGGGCTTGTGTACCGAGAGGACCCTATCGGTCAAGTTGACCAACATGTGCCGTTCCGTCAGACACCCATGCGAACTAGATCATACCCAAGGCTGACGTTAGCATCGGCTCGGCTAAAGGCCGATGCAAACAGCGTGATGCATCCCCGCATCCTACGTATCGGCTCGGCCCAATGCCGATCCGATAGGATTACCAAGTAAACGTTTACTGGCCCGGTCAACAGTCGAAGACATGCAACCTCCCAAGCATTAGCCTGTCGGCTCGGCAATGTGCCGATAGGTTAAACGGGTTATAGTACAAATCATAGTTAACAAGGACAAGTGCATAATTAAGACATGATTAGCTTATTAGCATCGTATTACCTAATTTGGTAAAGATTAGAATAGGCCCACCACGTTCAGGCTCATGTCAGGTATTATAAATAGGTCACACGTAACGAGGTACGTCACTGTTCATTAATTATCCTAGAATATCGTGCTTGTCCTGACTTGAGCGTCGGAGTGCCTTTTGCAGGTACCTCCCCCCTCTGAAGAATCCGTTTGAAGTATCCGTTCGGCCCTTCTTACCAAGAAGACTACGAGTGTACCCTTGAGCAGGTACATATATATATATATATATATATATATATACTAAAAAATAATACACTTTATTTTATGTCACGTTAAAACCATGGAAGAGAAGATGACATCTTAATCTAAGGTAAGAAAATTCTCAGATTTCAAGAACACTTACATAAATACTTACATCCATTTACTTTATTCCAAAGGGACGAGATGGAGACGTGAACCAACGGCTTATTGGATATGAAACTTTGTTTTGCTTCACTCAATCAATCCCTTCCAGTTAAATAGATGTTTAAAGAAACACAAGATCTTTTTTAATATATAAAAATTTTAAAAATTTCACATCAACTATATAATATATTAATATATATGAATAGAATAGTATATATGAGTAAGGGATAATTTTCATCGTAGATTTTTATCTTGTGAAATTTAGTTGGACTCAAATTTAATTGTAACTTATTCTTGTCATTGTTGTTGAATATCCATGTTGAACTTTAGTTCTACTATAATTTAGAGTTTAATTAGATAAACTTATTTCATAATCACTTTTAAGAGAGGAAAAAAATAGAAGAAAAAATTGAAAATAAATTTTTCTATAAACTAAAACTCGGTTATATATAAATTAAAAATAAGATTTTGGAGAAATCAATAACAAAAGTTTATACAAACTAACTTATACATGAGATAACTTAAACTCAGAAAATTATTATTATATTTTTTTTCATTCAACTTTTGTTTCATAGAAGTAAAAGAAATTTACTCAAAGCATACCTTTATTGTAAATAATCCAAATGATGAAGTCGAGCTAGCTTGAGTGTCTTTTTGCAAGTATGTTCTTGTGTGAAGTTTGTGGGGGATAAATGTCTTTGCAAGTATCATTTTCCTTAGATATTCCATTTCCATATAGGTTTGATTTCATGGTGAGGTATGCCTATGTTAGGCTGTTAGGTGCCCTTTTGTTCTCCATGTCATGACTAGCCACTTATGTAGGATCAAAGTCAGGAGTCAAGATGCTTACTACTTCTCCCACTTGTGTACCCGTGTGATCCCTTGTGAGCATCACGTGTACTAGTCCCTACATGATTCCCTCTTCACAAGATCCATGTCAGCCTTGCCCTAAGTGCATTCCCAAAATCATGTCTACATCGCCATCTTCATGAAAACACGACATCATAAGATGAGCAAAAGAATAAACACCACCCAACTTAATTTGTCACCTTCTAATCAACCTTCATCATCTTATTATAAATTTAATATGTAAATGATTGTTCAGGAAAAAACAAAAAACCAACTATAATAACATATAATTGTGCGACATCGTTCGTACTGCATCTTATTCCTGGCTTGAAAAGAGAATTATATATATATATATATATATATATATATATATATATATATATATATATATATATATGTTATATTGATTTGGATAGTGTACCAGAATCAATTCCCTTAAATAAGGTTTTGAACTCGTATGGATAGGAAAAAGAATAGTTGAAAATGAAGATTCTACTAAAAATAATTAGTTAAATTTTTTACAAAAAGAATTAGACTTCAATAAAACTTATCCACATAAAAGAAGCTCTATTTATATTCAAGTTAATTTCAATTCAAAACTTAATTAAGATGTCGATTTTTTAACTCTCAACTCGGTTATTCTTACCAAATATGAGAATTCTTCTCTAACACTTATCTTCTTTCTTTTTTTTCAGTAATCTCTCTTGTATATGGTCTTTTTCATATGATATTTCCCTCAAACAGAAACGTTTTTTTTTTTTTCACGTGTTAGATTTTGACACTAATATTACAAATGTCAGTCATTTTATAATTTCTAGTAGTTTCATAAAACATAATTCACTTTAGTCTAATTTAATACAAAATGAGAATAAAAAATAAACTAAAAAATTATAAAGTAAATGACCAACTAAAGTAAAATTTCGTAAGTGAAAAGCCAAAGTTATCATTGCTTACGATTCAGTATTTAGAATTTTATCTATGCTTAAGCAAAGCGTATAAACTTTTATTCAATATATGTTGCTGATCGTAATGAATGGAAAAGGAATAATATTTTTGGACATCTAAAATGCTATTAGACATTTAATGAAAGAGAAGAAAAAAAAAGTATATGAATATGTTAGGTGACATGATTAAACAAGAAACGAGAAATAAAAAATGATGATGATGCGTTTAAAAAATGGGGTATTAAAAAATTATTGCTTAATAAAAAGTGGTACATAGATAATTATGCACCATCAAACATTAAAAAATGTAAATAATAAATATGATAGATAATGTATTTATTTAACTATGTTATTAGTGTAAATATTGACTTATTAATCTTTATTAAAATTATGAAAATCGAGTTGAACTTCCCTTGAAGTAATATTGTTGAATATGATAGATGGTATACTTAATGTGATTAAAAAGGGAGAGATAGAAAAAAATAAAATAAAAAAAATATTTTTGATGCATGTATGATTACTAAGTGTAATGAAGTGATGAGATAAGAAAGAGGAGCGAAACCACTGAAAAAACATATTGATTAGGTTACTTTAGAGTAGGGGACCCAAATTTGACTCTTCACACACTCAACTCAAACACCAAGAGGCTTATAGTAGGGGCCGGAGCGGCAATCACTCTCCTAACTCAAGAAAGAATTAGATTCCACTATTTCCAAACCAACCTGACAATAGTGCCTTCAGCTTATTAAGTACACAGTTATCTTCTTGGGACCCCATCAATTTCAAAGCCTTTCTCAAGGTCAAATTATATATGGTCCCCGATCAAGAAGCCACTCCATGCCATGTGATGCCATTCATATCGATTCTTTACTTACTGATGTAAGCATTGCATTTTTTATTTGCACTTTCCTTTTCATATATTATAACCATCAAAACATAGTTGTTTTAACTTAATCGATAATACAATTATATATAGTTATGTTAAATATTTTTTTAAAAATATATTTTTTAATTTATCAAAATTATAATTACAACACTGGAATTTGAATCTAAAATTTTATACATATTAATATTATTATAATTTTGTTGTTTATTATAATTTCATCTAACTATCGCGAGAAGGATTATTATCTCTTTTGATCAAAGTCAAAAATATATGTATATACATTAGAATCTTGTCTTTTCAATCACTTTATAACATTTTATTTACTAGAAATCGGTCTGTGGGCACTCATATATATTATTTGATACTTAGAAAGATAAACATGTAGAAGAAGAAAAAATAGAACAAAAATGATAAATGTGATAAAAAAAAATGATAAATATTAATGGGATACTTAAGAGGACTCACATATCATTACTCCTCTTTGTTAATCTTCTTAATATAAAAAAAAAATGCTAAAAGCTTACCCCATTTTAAGGAGGAGCGAGGAAAGAGAGATATAGGAATAAAAAAATAATAAGTATGATAAATAGTATAATGAAGAAAATAAATTAAATTAAAATTAATAAAAAAATTTATATACTAACAAAATAAAATAATTTTACTTTTTTATCTAATCACAAACTACTGCGTGTATTTTAAAAGTTGTATCAACAATAATTTCAAATCAATTAATAATATAATTTTTTTTACACGAACAATATATAATTTTTAAATTCAAATTAAATATAAAAATATGGAGACATATTTATAAAGTACCCCTTTCATAGTACATCTTCACCATCATGATTTTATGATATAACTCATATAAGTATATACAATCATTTATTGTAAAAATATATAAAAGATATATGTTAGAAAAAAATTTACTATACAAGTCCAAATAATATAAGTTTAGAACAATATTTATCTTATAAACTAATTTTATAATGTGAGACCCTCTCCCTTTTTCTTTTTCCCCGGAATTCTTTTACATTCTCATTCACTTCTCCTTTACTCTTCATTTCTGGCTGATTCTTGTTCTCTGGGTGGTGCTCTGTTGGATTGAAGGTGCTGAGTGAAGGTTAGATTTCGTGTTGAACCGTGCAGAGCTTCTTTCATTCTTCCTTCTCCGTTCTCCATCTCTTTCAAGCTCTTTCTTCTCCATTGTCTCTTCCCGGAAGCTCGGATTCTTCACCGAGGTAAGGGAAGCTAGGTTCTTTTGCCGTTTTCGGATGAAAATGAGTTCTAGGAACTCTTTGGCTGTTGTTATTTGATGATTTTTGGCTGAAGATGATGAGATTGAGGGTTTCGGGTTTTTGGGGCTTTTGAGAAATTTTTGGGAAATTCTTGTTCTGTGGTTGCATGTGGAAAATGTTTGATTTTTATTGATCTATGATGAAAATGTGAACTGTTTGCTGGATTGCATGTTAGATTTTCTGGTTATTTTGCAGGATTTGTGAAGTTTTTGAACTTGGATAGGTTGCTGGCGAGTCTCGCGCTGAGCGCGGTTCTTCGCGCCGGGCGCGAGACCACCTGGGGGCTCTTTTTTGACAAGCCCGTTGGGCGCAAAGATGTGTGCGCCGGGCGAGCTTGAGAAGGTGAGCCTCTGGTTGGTCCACGCCGGGCGGGGAAAGGATCGTGCCAAGCGCGCAGGCAATATTTGAGTGGTAGTTCAGCGCTGAGCGCGACCCTAGTCGCGCTGGGCGCGAGACTCCTTGGGCCAGGCGAGCGCTAGGCGTCTCTGCCTGGCAAGCGCTGGGCGCAATTCTCAATTGCGCCAGGCGCGAGAGGGGCCATGCCGGGCGCGAGTAGTCTTGCGCTAGGCGTGTTGGCCCCTGATGCTCTCTGTTTGAACTGCGCTGGGCGCGACCTTGGGTGCGCCGGGCGCGTAGAAGAATGTTGAATTGATATGCTAAATTTGTTGAGAATATGTTGTATGCTGATTAATGATGTTAATGTCGTATGATGAAAAGTTGAGCTGTGCCGAATGTTGTTTATGTTAATTTAAGCTGATATTTGATGAATATGCTGAGTTGAGCTGTAAATGATGATGAGTTGTGCTGTGAGTTGTGTTAGTTGTGCTGTAAGTTGTTTAGTTGTGTTGTGCTGTGCTGTGAAATGCTGAGCTGTATGCTGTTATAGCCGCTATGTCGGTGTTGTTAGCCACTATTGTGGTGCTGTTATAGCCGCTATGTCGGTGCTGTTAGCCACTATTGTGGTGTTGTTATAGCCGCTATGTCGGTGCTGTTAGCCACTATTGTGGTGCTGTTATAGCCGCTATGTCGGTGCTGTTAGCCACTATTGTGGTGCTGTTATAGCCGCTGAGCAGTGTTGATATTGCTGAATTGCTGTAGTGTAGTATAAGTTGTGTGGGTGTGCTGATAGCTGTAGATGTTCTATTCATATATTTATATATATATATATATGTTGAATTCTTTACACTAGCTTACCCTTTTGTTGTCTCCGTGATGTTTGGACTGCAATGATCATACTATGTATGGGAGCAGAGCAGGGATAGGTCGGTGGCTGGTAGTTGGGCTGTAGTTGTCAGTTGGAGCTGATCCTCTAGGGATGTTTTGTTTTTGTGGTTTAGCTACTTGATGTAGCAGTTGATGATGTATTTTTTTTTGTACACTCTAACTCTAGTCAGACTGGGACTTGTATATCTATATATTCTAGATCCTATATTCATATACTTGTTCTATCTACTTGGTGTTTCCAGTGTGTTGTGCCGCGTGTAGTGACCAGCTGGATCTACATATAGTATTAAATTAAATTTGAATCCAACTATATATTATAAAATAATATTATAATTTTAAATTTAATAATTAAATACCCACTATATTATCCACTCATCAAATCCTATAATATTTGTGTGAGAGATATATTAAAAAAAATTAAGTCTCACATAAATTATAAATAATATAAAATAATATATAAATGAGAAATAAAATTCATTTTATAAATTGATTTTATGAATTTAAATTACATTATATATATTATATTCTAGTCAAAATATATCCCAACCTCTTCAATGTGTTTACACGCCACGTGTAGGCATTATTAAAATGAGTTTTTATAAAGTAAATAAGTGCATTCAATTAGGAGCAATAAATTTGTAAGATACATGAAAAGATGAAAGACACTTTTTGGGCGCACACCACCACCACTTTTGTATTGGTGAAAAGGATAAGTGCTAAAATTTTGATGTTTGTACTTCAATAAACACACAGATAAAACAGTTACCTGTAAAAGTATTGAGTGAAATTTTTTCTACTTTTTGTCCCTATAATATCCTAATCTTATTTTGTCGATTAAAAGATTTGAATGTCGAACTTTATAGGTTTCGTTATCCATTTTACCCTCTTCAATATTTTTTCATGACTAGAGTTTGCAACTACTATCTATAGCATCACTTTTATGATGTGCAAATGGCATCATCAAAATAAAATATTATAAATCCACCAAATATCTGAACTATATTTGAAGTCGAGAGAGACATTTAAAGTCCAGTTGAAGTTTAAACTAATTAAAGATATGTTACAGCGTTAATTAAGCATGCTTAGAGAAGAAAAATTTATGTCTGGAATCTCATCACCTTACTGCCTTGTTTGTTTATATATATCTTATTTTTTACATATTTTTTTAACTAAACAATCACATTTTATAACACACAAATAAATGTTAAAGCATTAGTATCTATTAATATAATTGTTACTTAATAAAAATTAAATTGTTAGAATAAACCTTGCATTATTTGTCTAACCATTAATATTAATATATACACTATATACAGGGACGGATCTAGGTTCTCTAAAATGGGGGCACTTGCCTCCACTTCCATTTCATACATGCATTTTTTTATTTTAAAATTATAATATATTTAAAAAATAAAAATTGTTTTAATAAAATCAACATATATATTTAAATTATCATATGTATAAAATATAAATTTGGAGGAGATATTCATTTATTTGATGTTTGTCAAATTTTTGAAGAAGATTAATTCTCTTATGTGATAAAGAATATTTCTTAATAACGAATCAATTTTAAAAAAAGTTTAATTATAATATATATATATATATATATCTTAATACTCATATATATAATATAATATATTAAAAAATTAATTTTTGATAAAATAAAATTTGCAGTATATATGTTTAACTTTTGTGTTTTCTATTTATTATATACGTCGATTAAAAAATATTAAAATAGGAAATATTGAAAGATTTATGTTGTATTTAGAATTTTTATTTTAAAATATATTTTAAAATAAACTATCATCTAAAAATACATATTAGATATTAAAATCATATTTATATCATAAATAAATTAAATTTTTATAAAATTTAACATATTTATTTTTATATTTTTTAATTAGTGTTAAATTATTATAAATTAGGTCTTTAGAATTGTAGTTCTAATCAAATACTTAAAAAAAATGTTTATGACAGATAAATAAGTCATACTTAGGATATATATTTTTTTAAAAAGTTATATTCAAACCTACTAAATTATAAGATAATCTAATATGACCTAATTTATTTTTATCTTTAATTGTAATCATAGATATAAAAACTTGAAAAAAATAATTATAATATATATTTATACTTTTAAAAATTATATGTATAATTTTTAATACTAAAAATATATGAATAAATATTATTGTCTCCACTACCTAAAATTTCTGGATCCATCACTGACTATATATCAATTCTTTATAAAATATGATGTATTATATTATTAGTGTATTCTCTCTCTTTTTTTCTTTCTAGAGATCATGGGGCGTCTTCAATTAAAAACAATTGTAGTAAGTTAAACATAAATAATAAACTTCTTCTTTCAAATATTTAAGATAATTGCATATTCAAACTCAAAATTGTAATCTCACTTAATATATGCTTTTATTAAATAAAAAGTATACTATTGAAAACTAATTCGATGCAAATTAAAACCATTGATAGATATGTATATATATGACAACTTCTTTTTATAATGAATCAAAATGTTAATTACATTAAAAAAAAAATTGGTGAGAGACCAGTTATATCATCAAATAATAAATTGTATGTACGTGTGTAAACTAACATTAATTATTCTTTACGAAAAGGAAAATGATAAGTGTATATTCCATTTTTTAGGGTGCATGAATAGAAGCATGGGATGAAAATAAGATAAGAGAAAAGGTAAATATATACAAAAAGATAAACGTTGTTTCGTCCGAAATAACACGCCAAAACCCGTTTCGAATCATAAAAAGTTAATTTACATTGTAAAACATTGAATTAAATAATTATTTTTATAATATAATTATGGGGAGGTGTCAAAATTTTAAAGGTCAAAAAGCTGTTTCGAGGATATAGCAATCCTCAAACGAAAATTACTCAACCATTTTTATTTTCTTTTTATTATTTCTTCTTTCCTTTTTTTCGATACATGTTTCCATATTACTCTCTGTGTGTACAAGAGCACTACAATTGGTGTATAAACAGATATATAATAGTTGATGTTATTTGAGTTATGATTATCAAGTCTGAGATTCTAACATATAAATTCATTGCATGTATGGTTGAACCCGATTCAATTAGCAACTCATTGTTTAACCCAATGATTCAATACCACTATATCAAGTCAATGTACAGGACCATTAACAATGGTATTAACCTTATCATTGCAAATAGGATTCCCAAAATCGATTTAAATAGACAAAAAAAAATTTAATTATACTTTTAATTCCTCTTTATATACTATTTTTGTATCAAAACATTTGGAGGTTAATGATGGATTTAAAAGTTTAGAGGAAATTTGAGAAAATTTGAAAGATTTTATATGATGTAAGATTAAGTTTTAAAAATGAAAAGTTTTAATTTTTCCATTAAATGGAATTTTATGTGCCTGATTAGTGATTTTATGCGGAATAAGATATGAAATAATTTAATTGATTTGATTTACAATTATGCATAAAAAATAAATAAATAATCAAGAGTTTAAGAAGAAGAAAAAAAGGTTGATAATGGAATGAAAATATAGTTGAAAATGAAACTTTATCAAAAGTAATTAGATGGATTTTCTAATAAATATTAGTTAATGAAATTAATGAATATTTTATATCAATAATATAGTTATAAAAAAATTATAATGAAACTTAACTTGATGTAGTTAAATAAAAATTAATTAACTAAAAAAAATTGAGATACCAAAATTTAAATAAAAAATAAAATAAAAGTGAAAACACACAAGGACACTCATCACAAAGAATCAGGTTGCCTATAAAAGGGGTCACTCCTTCAATCAATCCATGCTATTCCAAACCTTTTCCTTCAGCTTCTATACCCTGCCTTCCAAAACAATATTCCACCTCAACACCTTTTCTTATACAAAACAATATTTTCATAAAACATAAACCATGGTGTCAAAACCTGGTTTTTTCTATGAACATGGGAACTTTTCATCAATCAAAATCTTCATACTCTTAATCCTTAATTCTATACTTCACAAAGCCAACTCAGGCTGCAACAACTCTGCTTCCAATTCCTTAGTTCCATTTCCACCTCATGAGATCCTCTCATCACTCCAAGCACTGCCTCTAGATGGCCACTTTAGCCTAAGGGACAATGGTGATGCTGCCAAGGACTTTGGCAACATTCACCATTTTCCTCCTCTAGCAGTGCTGCATCCAAAGACAGTTTCTGATATTTCACACACCTTAAAGCATGTTTTTGAAATGGGGTTTGCCTCAGAGTTGAAGGTGGCTGCTAGAGGCCATGGCCATTCCCTTCAAGGCCAGGCTCAAGCACATGGAGGCCTTGTCATTAACATGGAGTCACTGCAGGGTCCTGAAATGAAAGTCCACAATGGAGAATTGCCTTATGTGGATGTCTCAGGGGGTGAGTTGTGGATAAACATTCTGCATGAAACTCTTAGACATGGCTTGGCACCAAAGTCATGGACAGATTACCTTCATCTCACTGTTGGAGGCACTCTTTCAAATGCTGGCATAAGTGGTCAAGCCTTCAAACATGGACCTCAGATTAATAACATCTTCCAGCTTGAAGTGATCACAGGTAACTGCTCAAACACAACCCATTCTTAATTTTTCTTGTAGTAATTAAGGTTTTACTACAACTTTTTTTTTTTTTTTTTGTTTATAATCATGTTATTAGTACAAAATGTCTATTAGTTTCGTTAATAATTAATTTCAACTATATTTTTTTTATCTATAAAACTCTGACTTAAAAATTTTACTGAAGTGAATGAGTGCAGTAACACTTATTTGTTACAGGATTTGTCTAGGATAGTTAAAAAAAATCATTTATTTTTTTTTATATATAAAAACTCTCTCAGTAAGACAGTAAATAAATAAACAATTATTTCTCAGAAATAAAGTAAAAGTTGTTAGATTTTATCATGCGGACTGAGAATAATAGTGTGTGAATGGTGCATTCTATAAACTAGTTAACCATTTTGTGTGGCAGTCACTTTTGACTTTTCATCACAGTAATCTAGTTTGCAAAATTAAATCTTCTTTGTAGGAAAAGGAGAGGTGGTTACTTGCTCAGCAAACCGAAATGCTGATCTTTTTTATGGTGTTCTTGGAGGGCTTGGTCAATTTGGCATCATCACAAGGGCTAGAATTTCTCTTGAACCAGCACCCAAGATGGTGAGTGTATATTCACAGCTCTAATATTGAGCAAAAAAAAAATAGTTCCCAATAATATTTATGTATGACATGATCTGTGGCTTTTGACAGGTGAAATGGATTAGGGTGCTCTACTCAGAATTCTCAACATTTACTAAGGATCAAGAGTATTTGATATCACTTAAAAACACATTTGATTATATTGAAGGGTTTGTAATTATAAACAGAACCGGCATCCTTAACAATTGGAGATCATCCTTTGATCCAAAAAACCCACTTCAAGCGAGCCAATTCATTTCTGATGGGAAAACCTTCTACTGTCTTGAGATGGCAAAATACTTCAACCCTGATGAAGCTGAAGTCATGAATCAGGTATGACACACCAAGCAACTTATTAATTGCATGCTCAGAATTTAGAACTAAACCATTGATTATGAAGAAGAAGAAAAAAGTTCTCATCTCCATAAAATGCAGAGTGTTGATCACCTACTGTCAAAGCTGAGTTACATCCCTCCCACACTCTTCCTATCAGAAGTTTCTTACGAGGAATTCCTAGACAGAGTGCATGTTTCTGAGAAAAAGCTAAGAGCAAAAGGGTTGTGGGAAGTTCCCCATCCTTGGCTGAACCTTCTGATCCCAAGTAGTGAGATTCACCACTTCGCTGAACAAGTATTTGGCAATATTCTTAAGGACACAAGTAACGGTCCCATACTCATTTACCCCGTCAACCAAACAAGGTATATATCTATATCTCTAGTCAAACATGACACAAACCAATGAGTCTAAGACTTACTATACATCTCAATTTGTCACTGGATGACAGTGTAACAATCAGTTACTTCGATAGATCATATATTATTACGAGAAAATAAACTATATACGGATAGTGTAACATAATAAGGATAATTTTTTTATTGATCGACTATAAAAGTTTTTTACCGTCAATACGTATTCATCAAACTCTATGATTATTATCTCCAAAAGAATTATACTCTATTAATTTTCATGATCTGAGTCATGTTTTACATTTTCTTGTTACAGGTGGAACAGAAAAACATCTTTGGTTACCCCCGAGGAAGATGTTTTGTACCTTGTGGCATTCCTATCCTCTGCGGTCCCGAATTCAACAGGTGCAGATAGTTTAGAACACATTCTAGCCCAAAACAAAAGGATCATAGACTTCTGCAACCGTGCCCAACTGAGAGTGAAGCAGTACCTTCCCCATTACAGCACAGAGGAAGAATGGAAAGCCCACTTTGGGTCACAATGGGAGGCATTTGTAGAAAGAAAAAGGGCCTATGACCCACTAGCCCTGCTTGCCCCTGGCCACAAAATCTTTCAAAAGGCACTATCTGCTTCATGTTAGTTTTAGTGTGAGGTTGTCACCTATTGGTAATTAGTAATTTTTCTCTAACTTTCTCTTAATATTCTCTTTATTATCAATTGAAAATCACAAATTTAGATAAATTTCATCACTAAATCAGGAGGGATTTAAGATGCGAAATCCACAAAATTTGTGATTTTCAATAAGTTTCGACCAACAATTAAAAGAAAAGTTATTAAAAAGTTGTTAAAAAGAGTATGGTTAACGTTTCTCTTGATCGTCTATGCTTCTTCCCTGGCCTTGCTCTCAATAACTGTGACCGTGGCCAATGTATTTTCTATTCAAACGGAAGCTTGCTTTTTAGGTTATAATTAGAAGATTGGCTCAGGGAAACACCAATGATGATGAGCTGGTTTGGTGGTGATATTTTATTGTAAGCTGTTTGCAGAGAATTGTAAGATTAAATCTTAGGGGCACCCTTGTAAGAGAAAAATATTAGCAAAGAAATTTATTATTAAATGTAAAGCAAAGGTTAAATAAAGAGAACTGTTATTACCTTTTTCTTCTTCTTTTTAACTGTGATAACTAACCATTTGTTTGTTTAACAAAATTTTTAACCATGATCGTATAAATAGCACGTTGCAAAGTAAGATAAAAAAATCTCTTCAAGTTAATTTTTCGGTTGGCCACCTCTCAAAAATTTATACAATTACTAGGCGTTTAAGTCCTATTCTACTGAAAGAAATGAGCTGCATAGCTCATAGGTTCTAATCCTGCTATCAAAAGTCAAGTTTCAATTTTCATATCAAGTGAACTGTTTTTCCACTTCATCCAATTTTTTATCCTAGCAACTTTTTCTCATGTGATGAAACCATCTTAGACAAATTTTCATCTTCTTCTCAATAGTTATTATTTTGAGTTTCTCTCAAGTACATTTATTAATAATATAATCTATTAGCAGTACAATAATTATTTACGGTGTAAACTAATTGTAATATTGTAATAACTAACTATTTTTACATGTTAATAATTAGATAATATTTTTAATTATTAACATGTAAAAATAGTTATACATATATGAAACTTCAACTCATCTATTAATTATTTTACATCTACTTCTACAATTCATTCCTCCACGTTCATTCAAACTAGCACTGTCCAATATCACCAACAAAAAGTAACATTGGCATTATACCCAACATAATAGGCCAGACAATTGCAGATTATACATATCACACTTCCTTCAGGCTTCATCTACCTAAAATATCGACACGCCTGAGTATTTAGTACAAAAAAATATAATAATCATTTTCATACATCAGAAAAAGAAAATCATATTCAGAGAGGATCAAATATCCTTTTCCTTAATAACCCTCGACCAATAGCAAACAAATTCTTCCTTTCTATCTTTTCTTTCCCTCCCTCCAAATATTGCACTACTTTTCCGTATTCAAGTTTGACCAGTGTAAAAAACGCAAATTACACTAACCATCCCTATAATTTCCTGAATTTTCACACTATAATTCTACCTTTTAAATTCCCACAATAACCTCCCTTACAGATAATTACGTATATCTTTTTTACCCGTACAATAACCTCCCTTAACATAGATACATGATATATTGTGTTTTAAACAACTCATTTTCGGCGTTAAAAAGACAGGAATATTGTATGAAATTTCAAAACACCCATGTCTAATGAAACTTCAGAAAACCACGTTTTGTACGTCCAGATAAAACGGTTGAGAAAATTCAAGGATAAGTTCTTATCCGACCGAAAACAAGGGCAAATCAAACACTAGCAAACGGATCAACTATTTTTACAAGAAAATCTTTTAGTGACATTGCTAACAAAATTTTCACCAGCATCATATGACTGAATTTAACAAGCACCATCTAATATTAGCCAGAAACACATGGCCCTTCCAGCTAAAAGCAACAAAAAGCAGCGTATCCTAGTGCATATAACCTTAATAATATTCATTCCCTCTTAGTAGCATCAGTCCAGCCAAGGCCGGGCCTGCTAACTTGACCCTGTGGTTCTTCATAATCTCGTGCATCACGGATTGAAGCTTCAAAGTCGGTAGAATCACTTGCAACAGGAAGAAAGCTACTGATATCATCCCTGGCACCAAATCCTCCAGCCCGAATAACATCATCAGCTGTTATGGATGCCTCCATGTTTACATCCCCAGATGCATCAATTTCCTCAGGACGTGTACCCTTTGGACAATTTATCTTTGTCTCTGTGACATCCTGTGAAGATCTTGTAAAATTTTTCAGAACACCTTTGTCATCAATCTCAGGATGATTGGTGTCAGCCAATACTTTGTCCACAGAAGTGCTTTCCTTGTTATCTGTTGAACTCACACAATCAAAGTCTTTATCGAGGGTATCATGTAACATGATCAGTGATTCAGTGCATCAAACGAAAGTAGATGAAAAAAAAAAAAGTCTGATACAGATTTCTCAAGTAAAGAGAGTTCCATTAAGTAAATATACATTTCCACCTTATCTCTTAATCAGTTTGAAAAAAAATTCAAAAAATGTATTATGCACCACAAGACCATAACTCCCTCCTTAAGAAAAAAACTACCCCAGGGCAAATTCTAAAATAGGTGTTAGCACCCATTTGAATGAATTAAAAAGCATATCCAATTTATTAATTTTACTCGGTCTTTGCAAAAGAGTTACATATCCCTTGAACAAATAGCTTGCTATCATTGCTCTAATATGCATAGGAACTCATACTAAGCCTTCAAAAGGCCAAAATGTGGAGAAAAGTTTGAATCAAGTGCAAAAGGTTTCCAAGAAAATGCATAAATTATCTGCACTCTCCAGAGTCCAAATGAATGGTCTAAAAATTCTAGCATGTCATTGCTTTGGCAAGCTTCACTCCTTGACTATAATTTAAAAAAATAAATATATTTGACTCCCTTACTTCAATTGTAATGATGTGTAAAACAATTTTCATGGCTGTTACATTTCTACAAACATTTGCACCTAGCTTCATCAGAGTAAATTCACTGACATAATATACATTGTTCAATGCACTGCCAAGTATCAACTTTACACAGTAATATCAAAATTTCATTCCAAATGAAAAAGTGGTTGAAGTGAGCTTCAGATGAAAGAATTAATTGATAGCCCTCACCACGCAGCATTTTATCTGATTTGTTCTCCATGAAAGATAAAAGCGTGCATTAATAGATCCACATTGTTTTCCTAAGTAGGTTCATTTACTGTCTCACAGTCTCAGTAGGGCTGAATCCTCCAAGTTCCACAAATTCTTCTGAAATTCTTCCCTACAGAAAGAAGTAAATTACCTTATCAATGTCCAGTTCCCAAGTTGCATGATCGCATGATACAATTACTCTAAAATGGAGAGCTTTCAAGACCACTGGAGGAAAAAATGACAAGTACAAGAGGAGAAACATCCCACTATGAATACAATATCTATGGTACAGTATTGGAATTTGCCTAATTATGAAAGAGTACAAACTATTAGGAATTTGAATGTTGAATTCCTCGTGTTGAAATAAAAGTCATCTAGCTTAATAGTATTTATTATTCGTTATTTTATGTTGTTGTACCAGTTGTTTTCTTGTACTATAGACTGTACATAGCATGATAGCATCTTTCTTAGGGATTAAAAAGGATGCAAGATAACACTCATGCGCACTCACATCCAAGGATTTGGATCATCTTTAATATTTTCCGGCTATCATTGTGGTTCACTCTACTGCAGGCGTGGCAAACAAGTACAGAGGTATGCATTGCACATAATGATGAGAACATTAAGCTTCTACAAGGATGGGAAGGTGTACCAAACCCAGAGCAATATTTTAGACAATTCTAGACTTGTTGAGAGACTGAATTATCTCACTATCATTCATCTAAATATTTAATTTGTACCGAGCTTGTTTAACCAGTTACTACAAGATCCATGAAATAGCCACTTGAAAGGTTTAATTTGCATTCGGGAATACATCAAAGGTGCATGAGGTGGGATCAATATCTTCTTTATGGAGATAAGGGACATACTCAAGTAGTCTCATCTAAATGGATGCAAAATGATTCGGGTCTCCATCTAAATAAATATTCAAATTCAAGATCTTGTGTAGTAATAGGAGAAAACCCAGCTTTCTAAAACAGTCAAAACAATAAGTCTATTTGAATAAACTTCTTCGTATGCACTTCTAGAGGAAAAGAAAATAAGAAGAAAAAATTAAATTAAATTTTTCAAAAGTTAAAATTAGCTAATGCATAAGCTAGTTTATACAAATTTTCTCATTATTTTTTTAAAAAGCTAATTTTTAGCTTATATTGAATCTAATTTTTACTTAAGAATATTTTTTTTTTCTTTTTTTAATTCTTCTTTAATAAATACTTATAAAGAAGTTTATCCAAACAGCTATGTGGTTGCCAAGTCATGTTTAAAAACAAAATAAAATGTATTGATCCATGACACTGGCAATATGTGAACTAAAATATGAAGCTATGTCATTGGCAACATAAGATCCTGAATGGGTAAAACAGTAACTTCAACTTTAAGAATGAAAGTTTCGATAATTGCAGCTAATCTGTGACACGATGACCAAACATGTAGAAATGGACAGTCCATTTCATTTGGGACAAGATTTTGTAGGGTATCACAATTCTACACACAGGTAAGCTTAACGTATAGAGAATCAGACAGTCCAATTTGAATAGTTAAGCCGCCATACCCACCTTTTTTTCTCTGCAGAATTTTGAAGCAACCGTAAGCACGACTCCCTAAATAGTCCACCCAAAACATGAACAAAGAAAAGTACTAGGTCTGTCTACTCTAATCACCAAGACCAAGTAACTAACATATTTACAGAAATTGTCACAATTATTTGTGCCTTTTATTATATTTTTGCATCAAGATATCTCATAATCGAAGACTAATTGCTTTCAAAGCTTAAAAATCACAAAAAAATAATTTAGTCTTTCTCAATAAAATTTTCTTCGCAAGAATCGAATTCTGTCGAAACTCGAAACTCATTTATCTATTATTATTATTGTATACAGATAAGTTATACTTGCCTAAATTACACCTTATTAAGAGTATCTTTGGATAAGGCTTAAAGAGTTTCTTTACCGAAATTAAAAGTACTTCTAAACTAGTATCAAAACATGCTTTAACAGTATTAGTAGTTTTGTCCTATGTGTAGAAATAACAGAAAGACATACGGTAGCATTATTAGGTTTTGTCTTGGAAAAGAAGGAAGAAGTAGAAGTACCTGAATCAATGGAAGTGAAGAGTGATGAAGCGCTGATTCTGCAGGTGAGGATCCAAAAAGCAGAGCGAAGGTCGGTAACCGAATGAAAGAGACGAGGCACGTGTCTTGCAGAGGTTGCGTTTATGTTACGCTGCTGAGTCTAGAGGCAACAGGTATGTTGCTGTTGCAGTGTTGCCATTCAGAAAATATCTTTCTTTTTTCTATTACAAATTATAAAATTGGTTTTATTTTTATTTTTATTTTTACTGATTTATATTGAAAATAATTGAGGGAGGGGGATATATTTGTATTGTTAGTGGTACTTTTTTTTTTTTAATAATATACAAAGCAAAAAATTATATTTCTTGTAATTTTGAATAAAAATAATATTTTAATGTGTTTTATATTCGACATAATTTTTTATTGTGTATATTTAAAATTTACACTAATTTTTTAAAAAATGTACAAATTAAGTCATATTAAAAGTTATAATAAATAAATATATGTAATACATAATTTAGATTTTATTTTTTAAAAATAATTTATATTATTATACAAGCTTATTTTTATTTGTATTTTTCTCTATGATAATAATGAAAATCAAATGTAATGATATATTTAATTATTCCACAAAGTTAACCTTAGTATGAATAAACAAAAATTTCAAACTCATTCATACATCATATAAACTAATCTAATAATATATGTAGTTTTCGTAGTAATATACTAATATTTCATTTTTGACTAATCTAACTTAATTAAAAGATAAATAAAATTTAAACAAAAATTATTTTCATCAAGAATTAAATTCAGATATTATATGAACAATTCAACAAGGATCCAGTAATATATGTTTTGAAAAATTAAATCCTAAATATCGATTTAAATAATTGAAGAATAGATCTACATGGATAATTACGAGTTGAAAAAAAAATATGTGAAAATCTACCCACCAAATATAAGTCATTTAATCTAAATTGGATTGTATACAGAATTACAACTTACAATTGGAGTCTTGTCTATTTTAAATTTTAATTTTATATTTTTATAAAAATCATTATTACAAAATTAAAGAAGTGAAAAAAGTTCATTAAGCATCATTTCCATCATCAAGAGTCCTATTCCACTCACTTTTCAGTTTCTCTCTCATGTCACGTACATATAATTTTCATTTTTTCATATACATAATTTTCTCTCATTAATTTGAAATTGGTCTCTTCTTCCTTCAACTCTCTTTAGGAGAAAAATGGGTGTCATAGTGTGATAATTATTGGAGTTTCTTCCACCAGTAAAGAAGAACACGACTTCATCACTAAGTTTAAACCTTTCACCTATCTTTGCCTTCATTTATTTGTTGCACCTCTCTTACTCATCTTTGTTTCCATTGGTGATGACGATTTTGTAAAACATGTTGGTCACGTTCTACCACCCAAAATTGTTATACAATGTGTCTTTTTAGAGTTATTTTTTTACAATGGGAGCTAAAAGTCCAAACTAAAAAAAAAAAAAAAAAAACTCTAGGAAAATAGATAACTGAAATAATAAGTAAATGTATTTGTATCCATGGAGGGGGGACTTGAATATATGCACACCTTCAAACATTAAATGTCCACGCTTTGCTAAGTTATTGGCAACCTAATTTGTTTTACGAAGAATATGTTTACAAGTCATCTTATGATATTCCTCGATAATGTTCATCACTTTATTTACTAAAGAGTAGCAAGAGTGATGTTTAAAACATCCATCATTTAGGAATCACATTGATAATGCAAAGTCAAACTCCTCCAAACTAGGACCATTAAGGTTACCATCTCTAACAATTTTTAAGCCATGGTAGATAGTTTAAAACACAGCTTAAACCACCAAGCATAGACCCAAATTGCAAGAGAAAGTCACAACAAAGTTTCCAAAGCTATCACATACTACACCTCCACAAGAAGTAGTCCTTTCATTTACAACACCACCACAATTTAATTTGCAAAAACCCGTGGAAAAAAATCTCAACAAATAGGGATAATCTTTCTATGTAACACATAATTATGAGTTCCCAATCTTAAAGTGTCAACACTCTTGTTGTTAAAGATTTCAAAAACACAAGCTCGTATTTCATTCATCACACAATTTTTATCAAACCTATCATGTTGGAAAACCACTTTATTATGCACATGCCAAAGTGAATCCAAGGCTACAACAAAAAAAAATCCCCAATTTGCCATGGTTGGCGACACATATCGTTGGTTAAACATTATTCATTTACTTCCATCCATATTAAAAAAAGTTGGTTAAATAAGCTATCAAACAACTCAAGCCACAAACTAGAAACTTAAGAACAATAATGCATATAGTGCATCAACGTTTCATCTTTTGTTAAGTTGATAGGGCATGTGGGAGACTTGGACTTGACTTTTAAATTTGGTGCAATTAGTTAGCAAGTTGGACTGAACTACTAATCACAAAAAAGTTTTAATAAATTGTGGCCCTTTCCAATCCCATATGTGGTGAAAACATGTGGTGAGGGATTGTATTAGATGGAGTATGAATGATATCAGATGTGTTTTTCATATTGAAGACATCGTTTAAGGACGTGTTCCATGCAAAACAATCTGACTCTTCATGCAAAGTAGAGGGCATAATGATTAGATTTTATACTATAGTAGGTAGAAGGTGCTTTATAAACTACAAGTGCTACTCTCCATTAGAATCAACATAGTTTGAGACATTTTACACAATCCCCTATTGGAATAAAACATGTAGCAACATCAACAATGGCTATAAATTTTAGGAGCCAATAATCCAACCAGAACAAAATCTAAGAATTGCCACCTACCTTCTATATTAATTTGTGCTTTACTAAACTCCATACACTACAAACACCATGTTAAACAAATTGAAGCTAGGGATTTAACAACAAAATATAGCAAAAAAGAATTACCACACTTGTATTTAGCTTTTTGAACTCAGACCCACAATTTATTAGGTTAGGAAAAAATATTCCAACAGTTCTTCATCATAAAATAATGAATTCATATGTCAAGAATTTCAAATACCAAGACCTCTTTCTACCTCTAGCATACAAGCATGTCATGCCATTGTATGAAACTTTTTGCCATTAGCATCAACTCCTCACAGAAAATCTTCAACAAATAGTAGTTTATTCTACTAGCATAAGTCCACCCAAAAGTCATAAGAAGTTTGGTAACATCATAAAATATTTAATCTACAAGACTAGTTTGGTAAGCAAGTTAAATCAATTAAAGATTTAGAAAATCATAAATTAGAGAGACTGTTAAGATACAGTTAAAGTCTTATATCATTTGAATAAAATGATGAATATAAATTTATATACACACCATTGTCTTTTTTGATTAGATATATTTTGGTGAATGGTTGTATGTGTATATATTAAGTGACCGAAAAATTATATCAAGTGAACTTATAATATTATTTTATTTAACTTTTTCTAAAGTATGATGATGATACTTGTAGGCTATTATTTTAAGACAATATTGAATTTTTAAACAACTCATATCAAATCTTAATAAAAAAATCCTATAATAATTAAATAGTAAAACTCAGTAATATTTGACTCAATTTTCTTAAACAAAATTTTAGCTTGAATTTTATGTATATAAAAAATTGTGGTTGAAAGAAATATTTTTAATAAAAATAATTAGTCAAATTTTATGACAAAAGTTAATTATAAACAATATACCAATAATGTAATTATCTAAAATAAAATAATCAAAATTCAAGCTTAATAATTTTGTTGTATATCAAATTTAAGCTGCTAAAGGATGACCTTTTTCTGCCTTAACTAAGGTGAAAGGAGAACATGAAATGATAAAGAACATATTTTGCATTTTAAAAAAAATATCCCCATGACCCCATGGCAATTTGTTGCGGTCCCTTTCTTACGAACAAACTTTAAAGAAGTAAAATAAATAGCACGAGTCTTATTGTAGAAGCAAGACGGCACCCCAAATTTCAATGTACTAATGTTTTGTTAGGCCCCACACTGCTTGACGCTCCCAACCTTCCATCCCAAAGTCGTCACGCTATTCACTACACAGTTATTTACATTTATGTCAGTTTATTAAATCTAATCATATATCTTAAAGAATAAATATAACAGTATTATCTCAAACACGTCCAACCAACAATTTCAAAACCCTACTCCTCTCCGCACGGCAATGTCGTCGCCCGCGGCGGTGCATCTACGATCTCCGATCAACTCCTCCTCCGACGCGCCGCCGCATTCTCCGTTCCTCCACTTCAATGCCGACTGCCTGAACTCTTCTTCCGCCGCCGCCGCCGCCTCCGCCGCGCGCGCCAGGTCCAGGCCGAGGCTCGCGAAGCTCAGGAAGCAGTCCGCGTCGCAGCAAGCCAGGTCCCGCGGCAGAACGTCCACCGCCGTCGACGACGGCGTCGTCGGCTCCGGCTTCAATCCGTTTCGCTCCGATCAGGTAACCGGAAATGTTAGTGGAGTGGATAGTGGTTCCGATCGTAACGATGTTTTTGTGTTTGGCGCTGGGAAGGGCGATTCTGGTTCTGCTAGGGATTTGAATTCCGAGCAGGGACCGAGACCGAGTGAAAAAGAGAAGGAGTTTAGGAAGAGTGGTGGCGTGGAATTTGTGTTTAGTGCTAAACGGAGTGATGCGGAATTGAAAAGGAACGGTGGGAATGTTACAGAGACGGTTTCTGGTGAGGAAAGGAAGGTGATGTCAAATTCGGAGGTGGAGTTGAATAGTAGTAGGGTTTTTGTTTTTAGTGCTTGTAGAAACAATTTGGATTCTGGTTCAAGTACTGAAAAGGGAAAGTCTAGTGTGGGTGTGGGGAATTTGGGTGGGGAGAGGGAGGCTGAATTTGAGTTTGGAAAGCATGATTGTTTTGGTGGCAGCCGTAGTGATAGAGAGCCAAGTGGTAATGTGGAGAAGCCGGAGCCTGTTGGTTGTGTGCGGAATTCGGATCATGGAATGGGTGCTTTTAGTGTCAAGATGGGAATGAATGGTAATTGTGAAACAGGTGCTGATCGGATTGGGCATTTGGGTACTGGTGATAAGTGTAAGAGTCGATATGGGAGTAATAATGGTATTTCTGCTACTTATAGTGACATTCCAGCATGTAGTTTATCGGATGAAATGGAGAAACTGAACATCAAACATTCCGAGGGTGCTGATGGCACTAGAAATTCAACGAATTTGCATGCAAATGGTTGCGCTGGTTTTGTGTTTGGAGGAAGTGGCAAGGTTTTTGGCCATTCTAGTGTTAGTTCAGGAGCTGGTGTTGATGGTCAGCAGTCTTGTGCTCATGCTGCTTTTGAGAATATTGGTGGGCAATTTGTGAAAGCAGGTGGATTAAATGGTGTTCAAAATGGGACCTCTTGTGGTATTGCCTGTGGTTCTGAAGGAATACATTGCTCTAAGCCATCCACTAGTCAGGAAGGTGTCAGAGATGTCCAGTGTGGCAAAATTCCAGAATGTAATGTGTCTGAAGATTCGAAAGTGAATGCAGCTGCATCATCATTTTCTTTCTCATCAGTTGGTCATGACTCCCATCCAAATCATTATGCTTCCATGGGCCATTCCTCGAGTGCAGATAAAGATAAGGGTGATAATTGTTTTGCAAGTACTCCAGAGCCTTCCAAAGAGTCATTTGCGGACTTCAAACCCCCAACATGGGATCCTTCTTGTTTCAAAGACAACTTATTTCCTAAGTTAAATAAAAGAATTGAGTCCACACAAAAGGGCCGATCTTGTAAAGAAAAAGGATCAAAATGTATGAGGCGAAAATTGAAGCCGCATTCCTTAAACAAGAAACAGACAGGGCTAGATCATTTGTCAAAGGAAAATGGTTCACTCAAATCCCCCGATTCTGCTGTTCACTCACCCATGGATTTTTCACCCTATCAGGAAACAACAGCAAGTGATCAAGATGCAAAAGCTTCAGAAGAATTAAATGATCTGCAATCAACAATTCCTACCAATTACAAAGATGAAAACTTGCCTGCTGTGGGGAGAGAAGATATCAGTACAACTGATCGAAGGTTTGGAGATCCTGACAATAATGAGTTATTGTCACGTAATAGAAGTTCTTCTGTGGATGATTTTCATTCTTCTGGTCCTGAAGTATGGCCTAATTTGAAAGGCAATCAATTCTGCTGTAGCAGTGTAGCAGGTGCTTCAGAAGATGCTGGGGTTGACTTCACCTCAAACTCTGAAAAGCAAAAGGATGATATATTTCGTTTTGTTCATGGTGTGAATGATTCAAAGGGGAAAGATTTTGCATTTTCTGCAGCATCATCAACTGTTGAGCGTACTCCATCATTATTAAAGCGTAAACAGAAGAAATTTAGGAGGAAAATAGGGTGCAACTCTTTTGTCATCTCTCCTCCTGTGAATGGAAAGTTTGTATCTTCTGTACAATTTTCACCACATACCGCTGCCAACATGTCATCACATTCTGATGTGAGGGATAAGTCTCAGATAAATCACCAATTCAAGGAAGGGGATGTTGCATCATCAGATACAATTCCAGCAGCCTGTGACAAGTGGAGACAAAGGTGCTGACCATAAAAGAGACACGCAATTATATATATATATATATATATATATATATATATATATATATTAATTAGTGTTTTGATTTGTGTTGTGTTGATTTATATTCTTTATTTGTATGTGAAATATTTAGGGGGAACCAGGCCTATAAAGATGGGAATCTTTCAAAAGCTGAGGACTTCTACACACAAGGAATAGATTCTGTCCCTTCAAGTGAAAGGTCATGCTGTGTTAAGCCTCTTTTGCTGTGTTATAGTAACCGTGCAGCAACACGGATGAGTCTTGGAAAGATTAGAGAAGCTCTAGAGGATTGCATGATGGCTACTGCTCTGGACCCCACCTTTCTTAAAGCACAGATGAGAACTGCTAAGTAAGGACTTTGTTTGTAATTGCATTCTTTTAAATCACAAAATATAGAAGTATTTTGTTTTCCTCCCCCTCAAGTAATGAAATGATTTTCCTCTCCAGTTGTCACCTTTTGTTAGGGGAAGTAGAAAATGCTCAGCAGTATTTTAATAAGTGCATGGAATCAGTTAGTGTTGTTTGTTTGGATCGGAGGGTTATAGTAGAAGCAGCTGAAGGTTTACAGAAGGCTCAGGTATTTCAACGATTTCTTTTATGTGGACAGAACTTGATAATTTTATCTTGATGCATTTTTTTATTCACTGTCAATTTGTGTGTTAACCATTGTTTCTTCTTCTGGAAACTTTGTATCAATAATATTATCAGCTTTATATTACTATCAGTTATTATTAGTTTATTACTACCTTAGCTATTAGTTTTTCAATAAGCAAATAATCTTCATTTCTGCTATTCTATCTTTGTTCACACTTGAGGTGTGCATGCTTTTATAAGATGTCTAATAAGTTTTACTCCATATTAACAGGAAGTGGTCAAGTGTATAAATAATGCTTCTGGACTTTTAAAAGAGAGGACTTCTGATGCAGCTGTTACTGCTTTAGAACTAGTTTCTAAGGCATTGTCAATAAGTTTATACTCAGAAAAATTACTGCAAATGAAAGCAGAGGCTCTGTGTTTGGTATTTTCTACTACAATTATTTGCTCCCCTCATCTTTATTGCGTTCTTATTCTGTTATTTTGTTGAATTATTTCGTATTGTGGATAATAAAAGTGCTATTTATTTATTGTAATGTCTTGCAGCTACAAAAGTATGATGCAGCAATTCAACTTTGTGAACAGAGTCAGCATCTTGCAGAAAAGAATTTTGTCTTGGCAAACAGTGCAGAAAATTCCAATAATTCCTTATGTGATAGTTACTCAAGTGTAAAATTTTGGAGGTTGTCATTGATAGCCAAGTGTTACTTTCATTTGGGAAGGCTTGAAGCATCACTTAATATTCTTGAGAAATTACAGCACACCGTGTCTGTTGCTAACAAGTAATTCAATTTTTTACTGAGCAGGCTAATTTTTCATTTGCCATTTCAATCGAGATATATTTTCTTTTTTCAAAAGCTTGGGATGCCTTATGATCATTTCTATTGTGTAGGAGTGTGATTGATAACATTGAAGATTTTCTGTCATTGGCTTCTACAATACGAGAACTTCTAGACCACAAGGTAATTTCAAGATGCCCTCCTTCCTAAATTAGTGCCTGAAGCCAAATGCCGATATCTTGATATCTCAGGTTTTAGTTGCCCAGTATTCCATGTAAGAATTAATCTATGACCCATGAGCTAGAAAGCATGGATACAACATAAGAAAAGCATCTAATGAAGTAATAGTAGTTCTCTGATGGAAAATTCTTTTTACCACTGGAAAGATGGAAATAATTCTTTCAGTGTCCTTTTTGAAATTATTAATGACCAATATAATATTGTTAATTCTTGAGTCCTGTTTAATTCAGGTTTTTATACAAGAGAATAAGTAGGCTAGCTTCTTATTCTTTATTTGAAAACTTTTCAGATTTGTAGTGTAGTATCATTTCCAGGTAACTGCTGGTATTATGCCTATTAATGTCATTGATCATAATTATTCTTCTTAACCACAGAGGGCAGGAAATGAAAACTTTAAATTGGGAAAGTACGCGGATGCTGTAGAGAATTACACTGCCGCTTTATCATGCAATATTAAATCACGTCCTTTTGTAGCAATATGTTTCTGCAACCGTGCTGCAGCTCATCAAGCTTTGGGCCAAATTGCTGATGCCATTGCAGACTGCAGTGTGGCTATTGCCCTTGATGGAAATTATGCAAAGGTATGCTTTTCTAAAGTCCCTTCAATTAGGTGAAATAATGAGTGCATATTTGAATTTTCTTCCTAGGTGCTAGCTTAACTTATTAAAATACAAGGAATTATATGGAGTACAGGAAGAACCTTCATTTGAATTACTCAGTTTTATGCAATATCATTTTTTTTTATCTTTTTCTGTTGGACTCTAATCTGCCAAGGTGGGGATTGTGAATCTCATTGATCTCATTTTGCAGGCAATTTCAAGAAGAGCCACCTTACATGAGATGGTTAGAGATTATGAACAAGCAGCTTGTGATCTCAAGAGACTTATAGCTGTTCTTGAAACTCAATCCAATGAAAGAGCTAAACAGTCTGACTCACCCAGTGGATCAAATGGGGTGAAAGAATTGAGGCAAGCTCATCAACGTCTACTCTCGGTGGAAGATCAAGCCAAAAAGGGAACACCCTTGGATATTTACCTCATTTTGTAAGTTCTTTATTCAATGGGGGATTACCTGTCCCAAATTTTTTCCAGCATAACTTAAATGAATTTTGGTGGTAAAAATCTCTGAAAATGAATGTATGTGAACCACCTGTTTGAGTGCTCTATATGACAGGCATACATGAGAACCTTGGTGGAGGGCAGCACTTTGTGACTCTCAAAGTTAGAAGGATGAGAAAAAAATAAGAAGTTTTCTGAGTAGTTGTAATTTCAAATTAGGTTGTTTGCATAATTTTACGCATATTAAATTAATAATTTAGTTTACTTGGGGATATACAAAATGACTAAGATATGCCCATTCATTCAAGTAAAACTCTCCCTTAAGCTGGATGTTGGTGTTTTCATTGTTGGTACAATGTTTAGGAGGGAATGCTGCTCCATTGCTACGTCGAAGTGTGCCACAAGCCTCAGTAAAGGTTTACTGTGATGCTTAGGGAAAACCTATAAATGAAGGACCAGTAGCATAATAAAAACCCAAGACAGTTGCATTGACACAGTTCTATCCTTCCAATTGAGCCAACCCTCACTGGACATTGATACTAATGTGATAGAAACTGGATCATATCACTAGAAAAAATTGTGTAGGTACTGTAACATTCCACTTTAACCACTGATATCAACAACAATATAGTTGTATTACAACAAAATGCAACACAAAATAACAGGTATTTGAGATGCCTTTATCTCCTATACACTCATTAGTCGCTGCTGTCTTCACTACCCGTCGCTACTACTCTGCTCTCATTTTAAAGCATTTCTCTCCAATTTTCCCAATTATGTTTGTTAGATATAATTTTATCTTATAGTTTTTATCTTATAGTTTTTATCTTATGGGCCTAGGCCCACTACTTTGTATTTAAACACATCTTGTGCTTTGCAATACACAAGGAATATGTTCTCTCCATTCACCATTACTCTCAACATGGTATCTAGAGCCTAATCCTTGACCTCCCGGTGGACCCACTGTTCATCGGTGCCCGGAGAACGTGTCTCATTCCGTTTTCCAGCTACCCCCCCCACCCAACTCGCCTTCCTCCGGCGAACCCAACGCCACTAGTCGCGCGGCAAACAGAGGCCGCACGCGCCCCCACGCGCCGGTTCCGTGCTCGCGCAGTTTCTCTCTCCTCTCCGTCGGCCGCTGCGCGTGGCGGCGCGTCCGGCGACTTTTCCGGCGGCGATCACCGGCGCCGGACTCGCCCAGACCCCCTCTACCCAGATCTGTGATTTGTTTTGTGATCGGCCATCGTTTGTCCCGGATCTCTTCCTTCTCGGGCCGTTTTTCTCTCTCCTGTTGCTGTTTCTCTCTCCTGTTACAGCATCTATGGCTTCCTCTTCCGCTGATCAGCCTGACTCTGCTATTTTCACCAATTATGTCAATGTCCCTCTTTCCATTGACAAGTTAGATGGTACCAATTATGATACTTGGGCTTCGGATATCAAACTTTGGCTTAAGGGACAGGATTATGTTGCTCACCTTACCCAAATAGCTGCTTCTCTGGATGAGAAGGATCGTCCTCGTTGGTTGAAAATTGACGCTCAAATTTGTAGTGTCCTTAAGTCGACTATTCATCCCTCCTTAAAGCAAATTTTTCGTGTCCTTTATGTCCCAGAGTCTCCCTTTAATCTATTATCCCTTAGTCGTCTTACTCGCTCTCTTGATTGTCTTATCTCTTTTACTAAAGATTCTGTTTTCTTACAGGACCGGAGTTCGGGACGGATGATTGGCACCGGATGTGAGTCTCATGGCCTTTATCACCTACGCACCTCTGCTCCTGTTGGTTTGGTGGCAGATTCCCCTTCCCTCATCCATGCTCAATTAGGTCATCCTAGCCTTACCAAGCTTCAACAACTTGTACCACGTCTGTCTAAGTTGTCTCATTTTTCGTGTGAGTCGTGTCAATTAGGCAAACATAGTCGTAGTTCTTTTTCTCCGAGTGTCCCCAACCGAGCGTTGTCTCCTTTTGCTTTAGTTCATTCTGATATTTGGGGGCCGAGTCGGGTCAAGTCCACTTTAGGATTTCAGTATTTTGTCACTTTTATTGATGATTACTCTCGATGTACTTGGTTATTTTTAATGAAATCTCGTTCCGAATTATTTTCCATATTTCAATCCTTTTATAATGAAATTCAAACTCAATTTGGTGTTTCTATTCGTACTTTTCGTAGTGATAATGCTCGTGAATACCTCTCACTCCTTTAAAGCCTTCATGGCTTCCCATGGCATTCTTCATCAGACTTCTTGTGCATATACCCCTCAACAAAATGGGGTGGCTGAGCGTAAAAATAGACACCTAATTGAGACCACTCGCACCCTCTTACTTCATGGTAACGTTCCTCAACCTTTTTGGGGCGATGCTATCCTCACTGCTTGCTACCTCATCAATCGAATGCCATCTACTGTCCTCAACAACCAAATACCTCACTCTATTTTATTTCCCACTCAACCTCTCCACCCTCTACCACCTCGCGTCTTTGGATCTACATGTTTTGTTCATAATCACAGTCCTGGTCTTGACAAACTATCCGCTCGGTCTCACAAATGTGTCTTTTTAGGGTATCCTAGGTCTCAAAAAGGGTATAAATGTTTCTCACCCTCCGTCGCTACTTAATTTCAGTTGATGTCACCTTTCTTGAGTCTTCCCTCTACTTTTCATCTTCTTCCTCTTCTCCTACACCTGTCATTGCCCCTTCACCCTTATCTCTTATTTTTGATACTCCTCCTGTGTCTGCTATGTCACCCGACCCCCCACCTCCGCCTCCGCCTCCACTTCAAGTTTATCATCGTCGGCAACGCTCTAGCCTTCCCATTGGACTCCCACCCGACTCTACTTCGGTGCCACCTCCTTCGTCTCTTCCGGCCCCACCACTTGAGTCTGACCTCCCTATTGCCCTCCGGAAAGGTAATCGTTCTACTCGTAATCCTTCCCCTCATTATATTACTCTGAGTTATCACCGGTTATCCCCCTCCCAATATACTTGTCTCTCTTCTCTTTCCTCTGTGTCTATTCCTAAAAATGTAGGTGATGCCTTGGCCCACCCTGGTTGGAGACAAGCCATGCTTGATGAACTGTGTGCTCTTCAGAACAATGGTACTTGGGATCTTGTTTCTTTGCCTCCTGGGAAGTCTGTGGTTGGATGTCGATGGATCTTCACAGTCAAGGTTGGTCCTGATGGCATCATTGATCGACTCAAAGCTCGTTTGGTCGCCAAAGGTTATACTCAAATTTTTGGATTAGACTATGGTGACACTTTCTCCCCTGTTGCTAAGATGACCTCTGTCAGATTATTCTTAGCCATGGCTGCTCTTCGTCGTTGGCCTCTCTATCAACTGGATGTTAAAAATGCCTTTCTTCATGGGGATTTGCTTGAGGAAATTTATATGGAGCAACCTCCTGGGTTTGTTGCTCAGGGGGAGTCTTCCGGTTTGGTATGTCGTCTCCGCAAATCACTTTATGGTCTTAAGCAGTCTCCAAGGGCATGGTTTGGTAGATTCAGTACTGTAGTCCAACAGTTTGGTATGACTCGAAGCGAAGCTGATCATTCGGTATTTTATCAACATTCCCCTGCTGGGTGTATCTACTTGATAGTGTATGTTGATGATATTGTTCTTACCGGTAGTGATCATCATGGCATTTCTCAGATAAAACAACATCTTTGCCATCACTTTCAGACAAAAGACCTTGGTAAACTTCGGTATTTCTTGGGGATTGAGGTAGCGCAATCTACAGATGGAATTGTAATATCTCAAAGAAAGTATGCATTGGATATTTTAGAGGAAACTGGGCTAATGAATTCCAAGCCCGTTGATACACCTATGGATCCTAATACCAAACTTCTACCGAGTCAGGGGGAGCCTTTCTCAGATCCCGAGAGATACAGAAGACTGGTTGGAAAATTGAATTATCTCACAGTAACTCGTCCTGACATCTCTTTTGCGGTTAGTGTGGTGAGTCAATTTCTCAATTCTCCATGTGCAGGACATTGGAATGCAGTCATCCGCATTCTGAAGTATATCAAAGGTGCTCCAGGAAAAGGTTTATTATATGGCTACAACAATCATACCCAAGTTGTGGGATACTCAGATGCAGATTGGGCAGGCTCTCCCTCTGACAGGAGATCCACCTCAGGTTATTGTGTCTTTATTGGCGATAACTTGATTTCGTGGAAAAGTAAGAAGCAGAATGTAGTGGCAAGATCTAGTGCAGAAGCAGAATACCGTGCCATGGCCTCTGCTACGTGTGAGCTTATTTGGCTCAAACAGTTGCTTAAAGAATTGAGATTTGGCGAAGTTACACAGATGACTCTCATATGTGATAACCAAGCTGCCCTTCATATTGCCTCAAATCCAGTATTTCACGAGAGGACCAAACACATTGAGATAGATTGTCACTTCATTCGTGAGAAGATTTTATCTGGGGACATTACTACTCAGTTTGTTAACTCTACTGATCAGTTGGCAGATGTCTTCACCAAATCATTACGGGGTCCTAGGATTGATTATATTTGTAACAAGCTTGGTGCATATGATCTATATACACCAGCTTGAGGGGGAGTGTTAGATATAATTTTATCTTATAGTTTTTATCTTATGGGCCTAGGCCCACTACTTTGTATTTAAACACATCTTGTGCTTTGCAATACACAAGGAATATGTTCTCTCCATTCACCATTACTCTCAACAATGTTTACACTGGCAGTTAGGTACCCCCCATTATGCTAATTCCCTGCCCACTTGGGGTTCTGATCCCCTACAATTCTTCCTCATATGCACCCTCACCATAGAATGTTTCCTAACAATACTATGCCAGTATATTCCAAATCTTTCAACTCCCAGTCTTTACGCAGAAATGGTGGTAATGGCTGGCTTGTGGTTGTGTTAAAGATGGACTTTTTCAACATTGATGCAATCAATATCTGGAGGATGCAAGTGCAGCACATAAATCCAATTTGTGTGCAACATTTTCTCTCTACATGATACCAATATTATGCAAGAGAGTATGAGAAAAAATGAGAGAAACTAGATGAAAAATGTTTGAATATATGAAAATATCTTATTATATCAGAATATCTTACATTATCATCTAGGATTAATTTTCCTCTTTCTTCGTCTCCTAGAATTGGCTACCAGTACCATATTTCCTTGTTTTATCATTATATATTTTCTTAATTAGTTAGGATTTTGATTTCTTAATAAGGGTTGGTGCTCTAGGTTTTATGAACATTACATATCATCGTAATACATCTCAGTTAATGTCATTTCATTGTTTCATTCTCTTTTATCTCTCTTCCTTCTATTCCTAAAGCCTCAGAATTACGATGGTGTCTTGAGAGAAACTGAAGTTGTTGAATTCTGTTATTAGAATTGTAACTGAAAGAACTAAGTTTACATGATGAGAGTATGTATGATACATTTATAATTAGACTGTTGACAGCTAACTAAACTGAAACTAACTGAAGTTCTAATGATCGAACAGCTGTAGAAACAGCAAGCTGAGTCAGCATGAAAGAGAAACTTTCAATGGTAGCTGTATTTACTCTCAGAATGTAGTTACTGTCTCTAATAATATTCACCCCTCAAATCCGGGGAGGATGGAGCAGGGGAAACTAATCCAAGACCCTGAGTATGTCACACATCTCATGGAACCTGTGGGCTGAAAGAGCCTTAGAGCATCAGCCATCTGATCTTGAGCGGGTATGTGACAAACAGCGAGGCTCTTGTCAATGGCCTTTTCCTGAACAAAGAATAGATTCAATTCCTAGTTTTTGATTATGGATGGAAAACTGGGTTGTGGGAAAGGCAAACAGGGCTGAGATTGTCACACAAAATAACAGGGCTTAATGCTTGAACTTGAAAATTTTGAAGCAAAGGAGTATTCAAATCCAAAACATCTAAGCTGCAGTGGTGGCCAGGCACCAGTACTCAGATTCCATATTGGACCTGGTCAATAGAGGTTCTTATTTGGGCCACCAAGAAATGCAATTAGGACCAAGATAGATGCAGGAGCCTGAGGTGCACTTACTATGATTAGGGTGAGCATCACAAAAATTAAAGAGAAACGATTCAATAAATTGCCTGGTTGGAGAAGTAGGCTGTGAGAAATGGTATGCTTAGGGTATCTTGGTATTTAAGCACTTTTCTATGTTCCTCAAGTGATTTTGTGATAGGATTTGACAGGCCTTGTTCTTGGTATCATAGTTCAATGCATCTAAGATGGACCTGTAAAGATGAGGGTCCTGAAATGATTTGCATCATGTTTGAACAGTTTTCAACCACCATTATATGTGGTCCTTTATTCCCTTTAGGCATTAACCTTTGCGTTCTACAGAACCAAATTCTTAATGGTTCCATCACAATTATGATGCACATCTAGTTGCTGAAGGGTTTTATCAACAACCCAGCTTTGACTATACACTGTACATAAATCTTTTCACTGGTTTTCTAGGTCATTATTGTCAGAAATTCTTTTCACTCTAGTCATTGTACACAATTAGCAGCTCCAAAAACTTGATGTCAACCAATGTTGGGAGTCAAAACTTAAATTGAGATCCTATCTAGGATTTGGAAGAGAGTGAATGATTGTAAATTGCAAGGTTATAACAAGGATTGTAAAATCCTAGCTAAATTGCAAAATTATACTTATACTTATGCATAAAGAAAAACATAACAAAAATAACATCTAAATCACATCATTTAACTAAACTTGTAAACATAAATTGAAAATTCATATAATCATACCCATAAGTTCACACAAGTGATAATAATGCTGAAAATACTAAAAACACAGAACAGATGGACCAGAATGGCTGGAATCAGAAACACAAGGCAGAGATGCAAATGGCTGAAGTCAAAAACCCTGGGATAGATCAGAATGCAGTGCTGATGGCTGAAATCAGCACACAAGGCAGAGACACAGATGGATGAAATCAGAATCTAATGCAGAGACCAGAATGCAGGTGGCTGAATTCAGAACATGTACAGAGAAGGCAAAGTAGACAGATGGCCAAAGTCAGAACGTGCAAACTTAAGGTAGATAGTAGAGAGAAAGAACAAGAGGAATGAGCAGGAGAGATTTGAGAGTGCAAATAGGTAGATGGCAAGAGAGTAGGGCATGGATGAGGGAACCCTAATATTAGGATTTCTTTGCAATCCAGGTTGCAAAACCTGACCTGCAAAACCCAGCTGCATATGCCAAAATTGGCTCAAAAGATCACTGATCCCATGATCACGCCAATTACAACTTCTTCTCATAGAAGATTTGTTATCATACATTGATGCATGTAATTGTAAAGTAGCTAGTTTTTTTTTGTCCATAGATATGATCCATACAGTGTTCCAAAACTGACCAACTATAAAGTAGCTAGTTACACCAGGAACAACTTTTCCATTTATTAATTTATTTATTTTGCAATGATCAATTGAAAATATGTTCGCATCCATATTTTCACCTTGTCTGAATTCTAATACATGTATCAATATACAATCATGCATTGAACTCCCCATTTATCTACGATTGATAGTTGCTAATTCAGAGCATCCAAATTTAAATTATATTCTTTACAATGTGAACACCAGAGGCATCAAATCAGCTGATACAGCAACAGATATCAAGAAGGCATACCACAAGGCAGCTCTCAGACATCATCCAGACAAGGTTTGTGTCTTTTTGTGCCTGCATTATAGTGATCATAGTAGAACTGTTCTTTTCATTTGCTTTTGGGTATAAATTATAGCTACCCATATTTTTAGTTTTCACTTTTCAATGCTTTTGTACTTAGGAAACTTTATTTATCTATTTTTGGTTTGAATCTAGGCTGGTCAGTTGTTGGCAAGAAGTGAAGTTGGAGATGAAGGCCGAGTTTGGAAGGAAATTTCACAGGAGGTTTACAAGGATGCAGATAGGCTTTTCAAAATGATTGGAGAAGCATATGCCATGCTTTCAGACCCAGCCAAGGTTATATGCATGATTTTTTTTCCTAGTAAATGAATTTGAATGCATTATAAACTATAGTTTGAGAATATGAGCTGTGTGGGAGAAAGATAGTTGACAAGTAATGATCGAACAGCTCACTGTACTACCTTCCTAGCATTAATATGCTCTACTGAAATGCTCAAGTTCACTTCTTTCTTGAAACACATATTTTCAAGCTGGAGCAAACATTATATGCTAGTTTTTTTCAAACAGAGCTAACAAGTTATCCTCAAATATTTTAATGAACTTACACTTATACTCATTTTCTGATCTAATATGGCCCATTATTTTTAATTTTTTCAAAATATTTTTTTTCCTCTCACGAAAGAGTGGGTGTAATGTAATGACTTTGTCCATTATTTTACATGAGTATGAGCCGTAGTCCTGTTTTCCAACTTGCTTACTATTTTGACATACTAATCTTCCTCCAATTAACAGCACCATACCCAATAGTCCAATACTCGACTCTTGATTCTAAGAGGTCAAGCCCTATTGACACCTGCATGGTAATCCGAATGAACATATAAGCCAAGAATGCCATTTCAAGGTATGATGGTTAGGGTTGGTATAGAAACTTGATTATGGTATTTTAATAGAAAGATTAAGGGATTTATCCCCTTAATACAGTGTCTAACTTGCAGAACTTCAGGGTTGTGAACCTCCCAATGTTCGAAGGCCTCAATTTGGTCACAAATGACTAACTCTTCTCAACTCCTTCCCATTTAGGCCTCTCCTTAGCCCCAATTCTTGTAACTATATCACCTTAACCAAACAACTAACGTCTAATTATTAACAGATTGGCAACTAACAGCTATCTAACAGTGTGTTGGTTCTAATACCAATTATCTTAACCTTCAATTGTTTTACATTTAAAATTGGACTCATTTAAGTTTTTAACAATCTCAATATTCGTTGTTGGTAATATGGATTGCTGTTGTTGGATGTCATCCATAGAGAATTTGGTTTTTGGTTTATCTTTTGAAGAAGTATTTTTTGTGCTCATGTAGAGCTTATTTCTGCTTGTGGGATACTTAAATGTTTAAGAGGAGTAAAATAATTGGAATGCAATCTCATAGGCAGCATTATATTGCAAACATGTCTTAAACAATTTTCTCATCATTAGTAAGTGATGGAGCATTCCGCCTCACTTCCACCTTTTCCTGTTGTTTCCTATAATTTTAAGCTTTAGTGGTGTATTGGAGGGCCTTTTTTCAGTTAGTATTGGACTAGGTACCTTTTTAATTGGTTAGATATTGTACCGAAAATGTGATTATGATACTTAATGTTGTCTGTAACACATGATTGGCCTCATTAATCGGGAAACATGCTAACTGGCTCTATCTGTTGGGAAAACATAAATTTTGTATGATATAACTGCAGAGAGTTTTCTTTTTTTCATTTTCCTTCTTTGGTTCTGTAGGAAGTTGTTCAAAGTTTTAAAATTAGTTCAGTTCTGTCATTTTCATTAAGGGTCTATTCTTTGTAATTTATATAAAAACTGAAAAGCTTTTACTTTCGTTGATATTAGCGTGCGGAGTATGATTTGGAAGAGGAGATAAGGAAAGCTTCTAAGAACAGTAACAGAGGTGGCACAAGCAGGAGATCTTCGGATGTTTATGGGTATGGAAAACCATCTGATGGTTATAAATCTCCCTCTGACAGAACTTCTAACAGACGATATGGACGGGATCATTGGAAGACATATGGACATTCATATTCTCGATGGTAAGAGATACATGAGCATCGAGGTTCCTTTGCTCTGTAAAAGTGACATGGCTTCTCATTCTTGATGGACCCAAGTTTCATGATGGTATGAAAAAGGAGGCTTAAAACTGCTTCTGCAGGTAATTATGGCTCTTGCATTTACTGATATTATTTTACTTTTTTGTTGTTACTCAGGCCATGATTGTATTATATTTTTGGGTGTTACCCAGGTCATTTCTCAAATAAGATTGTACGTAGATTTTGCAAGCAATAGTGATGTAATCCTTCAAGTAGCCAAGGACTAAAGGCCTGGGAAATGAGGCAAGAACAGGCCCCACTAACAGTAATATATATGCTTCACCAACGTAAATGGAAACAAGGAATTGATGATATACTTTACCTACCCATAATCACATGCTTTTTACTGGAAGAGCTTTTCAGAAGGGAAAAGCATTGTTCATGCACAAAGTCCGGCAGACACAGACAAGAGAGTCAATGCAGTTGTGCTTTCTAGCATTCTCGAATGTCACAGGTGCTGTTGTAGTTATTATGTATCAGTATCTGGATTGAGAATCTTGATAGGAAGTGTTTCTGCCGAAGTAAAGTAAAAGGAAGCCCGTCATAAATACAGAAAATATATTTTCTTAATCGCCCCAAATTACATATCCCTTGACAAAGTAGAAAACGGCCTCAACAATTTTTCTCTTGGATTCCAAATGAGTGAACAGCTTATAGAATTCTATGAAATATTGATTCTTTATATCTATTAGTGGGGTATGTGTCTCTGAATTCTGTATAGAATTTGCTTACTTCATGATTAGACAATTAAGGAACCTACACCCACACCATTAATAACGTGTGTTCACGTGCTTACACGTGTACAGTCACTGGGTTCAAATAGTTATATGCACGACCATAACTGTACTTGGAAGTAGGTTCAAATGGTTATAACTTAAAGGTTCAAATGGGACTTAGGATACACCTCTTTTGCCCGAGTATTGAAGTGTTATTTGTAGGTAGTTAATTTCTCGTACTTAGATGTTTACGAATGATGTTTACTTAAACAAAGCCATTAACTCTTATAGTAAAGAGTGTTAGGATTGTATAAGCAAGGTCTGAATCTTGTAAATGAGAAAAACGTAGTTGGGAGGATAGATCACCCATTTTTCAACAAGATTTTCTAGTGTTAGTGATTTTCTAGTGATTATTTATAAATTGAACATCCAATATTACATAAAATTAAATGAAGGGAAAAACATTCTTTAGAAATTTATAAGGAAAAGTATAGCTATAATATTTCAAACATGAAAAATTGTTAGGTTAGAGAATAATAAGAGGTAAGGATAACAATGTGATATGTGAGGACAGGTAGTACTAGTAGTAAGGTATTTGTTAGGGGGGAGCATTAAACCGACACCCGAACCGAACCCGAAAAACCCGAAAAAAAATATTGTTTTTGGGTGGGTTCGGGCGGGTTTTATGGATAAATCGGGTTAAAATTTTGATTTTATACGGGTTATATTGGGCGGGTTCGGTTTTGAATTTTTAAACCCGCTAAAAATCGAACTCAACCGAAAATGAGATAAGTTTAAATTTTTATTATTTTTGTATAACTAAACAACAATGGTCCAAATTTAAAAGTCTTTATTTCAAGTATAATATAGCCATTAATTTGTAACTTATTTTTTTCCTTTTTCTCATAACTTAGATATTTATTTTGTCTTCTCCTTCCTCATTCAACTTCTCAACACACTAGTCCATTTTTAGAGTTATCTTTTTGCTTCTTTCTTTGTCTTTCTTTTCCATATTCTTATCTCCATTTTGAGTACATTTTGTGTGACTGTGATTTCTTATGGTTTTGTAATCTAACTTTATATTTCTTTTCCATGTAACAACTATGAATTTTGTTATCTTTTATTTTTGCTTCTTTAGTTTGTAAATGTTTCAACTACGAATCTATTTACACCATCTATTGTCACCTTCATTCTATTTTTATACACTATTTTAAAAATATTTTTTATCGTTTTAAGCTTCATCTTTGTTAAGATAAATTGGTCTACAAAAAAATTCAAACCCGATTATACCCACCCGCTTAAATTCGAATCTGTTTCAACCCGAACCGCCTCAAATCGAAAGCTCAGTCGGTCGGATATGGGTCACATTTTTTCAAAGTCGGTTTACAACGGGTTGGACATTTTTCACCCGAACTCGACCAAACCCACCCGTTGCTCACCCCTAGTATTTGTATCCATATTGTCAGATAAAAATTCGTCTTGAACTTGTTCCATATATGTGTAGGTAGTCGTTAAGTAGATATTTATGGATTAACGATATATATGGATTTTATAAATACTTGTGGGTATTCATATGTATTTATGAATATTTATGATTTTTTAAAATAATATTATAAATAATTTTAAGTTTATATTTGATATTAAGTATATAAAAATATTAAAAATAAATAATTGATATTAATTTTTAAACTTGAATTAATGATAGTTTTTTGAAATATTAATAAATAATATAAAAAATATAAGATAGAAATATAAATGTTTAAGTAATATTATTTAGTCAATATCCGTGGGTATGAATACTACCATATTTGCGTCCCACCTCGTTTATAAATGGGCAAGAAAATATTCATATCCGTCATTTTTTGCTATCTGTTTATGTTATCTATTTATTATCTATTGTGGATTTTATTCACAAATGTACGAGTATTTTTGTCATCTCTAATAAGAGAGAATGGTGTTGCCATGGGAGAGAGAGAGGGGGAGAGTGATAGAGGAAGTGGTTATGGTGGTGGGTGGGATGCACTAGATGTCTACAAACAACAATGAGAAATTATATCAATTGATATATATTAAACATAAATCTCTATCTTATACGAGAATATTTTTAGAGTTTTTTTTTATGAGAGGATTTTTAAGAATTTTTATTATTATTTTTATTTATATAATTATTTATGAATTATATTTTAATATTTTAAAATAAATTATGAATAAATAGAAATAATATTATGCTATAATATAAATTATTTTATTATAAATATAAAATATAACTTGTTTTTTTAAAATAAATTATAATTTATATGTTTAAAATATCTATTTATATAAAATTTAAATATTTAAATATAATATTTATTTGTATACATAAGTTATTATAAATTTAAGTTATATATAAAAATTATCTAACACATGTATTACACAGCTAATATAATAATTTTTATTGTTTTCAAAACTAAGAAAAAGTGTTTTAAAATTTTAGAATCAACTTAGGTGTACTTGAGAAAATTGTGAAAATCAAATTATTTCAATAATCAATTATATATATAAGATTATAATTGAAATGAATTTTTGTTTACATAAATTTGATGAAAAATTATTTTGAGATATTTAATTTCGTTTAGATGTAATAAATAATCAGTTTTTATGGAATGAATCAACTTAACAAATATGATTGAAAAATAATTATAGGTTTCAAGATATTATATTCATAAAAATAGTTTATTGTCAAAATAAGTACATGTTTGTAAATTTAAGTTTTTTTTTTCAAACATACAACTTATTTCAAAAACAATTTTTTCTAAAAAATTAACTGAAATATAAGATTCTAAATTTTCCTAACTATTCTAGTAGTCTCATTTTATTTGTACAGATTTTGTATTCAACATTATATTTAAAATGATAACCAAAAACATACAACCATGTTATATAGCACCTAAGTTTTATGAAAGTCTTAAGGTCAGAGAATAAATTATGGTACTCCATTATACAGTACCTAAAATTCCTAAGTTGTATGGGAGTTTTAATGATTCCATTGAACAGTACCCAAATTATATAAGATTCTTAAGTTGTACTCAATTAAATAGTGTTTAATTTAAATATTGTATCTTTATAATCTTAAAAATTAGAAATACCAATAAGAATATTTTAGATATTACATTTAAAATATTTTTTAAAAAAATTCTTAACTCCCTCCATATCCTCCTCCTAATGTTAGAGGAGAGTTGAAATTAGATGAAGAAGTATTTTGTTCCCTTCTCTCCTATTTTTCTCCTAAAAATTAATCTAACTAATATATATATTTTTTAAAATTCCTTCCCTCTCCTATTTGCACTTTTACTTTCATCCAACCAAACACCATGGTAAGGTTAAAGAATAAATTATGGTACTCTATCAATTATGGAAAAAATTTCAACATCAACAACTTTGTGTATAATTTTCTTTTTAAAATGTTTACTTCTTTTATAAGTGACACTTGTGGAAAAAAAAATACTTTTATAGTTTTAAGAAAGAATAATTTTATATTAAAATAATATTGAAAAAGTTAAATTTATATATTATTATAAGAATATTTAATCCATCAACTAATAAAAAATCATATTAAGTATAATTTTAAAATGTTTGTTATAAAATTAAACATAGTATCATGCACGGTAATTTGATGCGAGGTTAATGTAAAAGTCTTTTGCATTGTCAATGAATATAAATTAAATTTTATTAAAATCATCTAAGACAAAAAGTTGCTATGTAAACAAAAATTTACAATTATTTTTTTTTAATTCTTTATCCATATATTAAAAAACTGTGCATGGCAAATGTCAAACCTAATAGAATTGAATGCTAGCTCAAACTTTAAGCAATATATCAGTGATATGGCATATCAAGTTTGTCTCCCTTTAGTGAGGAAAATTCATCCTTACCTTCCATCGGATCGAAGAAAAGTAGAAAAAACATTCCAAGAGTAAGAATATAAGAAAAACAAGTTATTGGAGAGATGCATATAATAAATTAAAATTAGGCAGATGATAAACACACCTCCACTCTCGTATAAACACACCCCCTTTTAAAAAAAAAATATATAAAATATCTAAATTACCCTTAAAAAAAAAAGAAATTCCTAAATTTACATCCCTTCCCCGCATCCCACATCCTCTTTTCCGCACCGCCACACCCCACCGTCGAACAGCTCGCATTGCTCACTCAGGTTTTCTTCTTTCCTATGTTTCGTACCCCCTTTTCTTTTCTATGTTTCTCGCCAAGCACCTCCCCATAGACATCGTGGCAAAGATCGAAGAGCTTCGGCTGAAATCCTCCCTGGCGCGCCGCTCCTTAGTGCCGCACCACCACCACCACCACCACCACGTTGCTCTCGACCTCGAGGACCAGAAAACCCGTCGCATGAGGCGGGCCCTCGACTCCTCCGACGTTGAACTCGTGAAGCTCATGGTAATGGGAGAAGGCCTCAACCTCGACGAAGCACTGGCCTTACCCTACGCGGTTGAGAATTGCAGCAGTAATTGAACCTATATATTGCTGTTCCAGTCCCGTTAGAGAGATCCAAAACTTGATATTCGGAGCCTATAGATCGATCCTGCGTCTATTCGTTCTCTGACCAGTTCCATATACAGGGACCATGTGCCACCAATAGCAAAACAACTGGCGGCCGAATCCAATGCCAGTCCCAGCAGTGGACTCCATTGACCGAGTATAGGCGCCATTCCGCCCGCCCGGATTGGTTGTTGCTGTTGGGAGACTGAGCTTTATTGATATGATGGAAGAACCCCCGACGGCTAGGCTGTCCTCCCCCCTACCGGTGCATCAATCCAGCGCATTTAGACCTGTCCTAGCGGAACCCTATCTTGGTTGGAGAAAGCCAGTCCAGAGAGTATGGTATTTTGTTGGTAATTGCTACTCTTATTTATTATATATTGCGGGGAAGGGGGGTGTGGGGTTAGGGGAAGGGGAGTGCGAGGAACAGGGTGGGGTGTGGGGAAGGTAGTGTAAATTTAGAAATTTTGTTTTTTTAAGGATAATTTAGATATTTTATATATCTTTTTTTTTAAAAGGAGGTGTATTTATACGAGAGTGAAGGTGTGTTTATCATCAGCCTTAAAATTATCATATTTAATAATTCTCTTGGTCCAGCAAAAGGAATTGCGTTACTACTTACTACGTGGTGAAAATCTTCGTCTTTTTGAGAGAAAGATAGACTTGTCTGAAATTAAGTCTTAAGTTTATTTAGCAAAATACCGAATTCTATTTATTCTATGAATTTAACTTTTTTTTGGTACATTTTCTCTGAATTTAATTTAAATATATCGTCAAGATAATTTTTTTTAAAAATATTTAATAAAATTCAACTATTTTACCATAACTATTCATTAATATAATGTATCAATACGGTGAATTCTTATTAAATAATTATGTAAAATATACTTTTTTACTGAAAGAATATAATTTTAAGACATATAACTCTCACATCGAATTATTAGACTATATAAATAAAGTTGCATATTGGGTTTCAGCTTCATACTTAAACTAGAGATTGAATCTCAATTTTTATCGAAAAACAAAGTGTTGAATTACTAAAACTTTTGATTATGTAAAATTATATTATAAACACATAAGTTAAACTCGTGATATAAATAAGTTACATACTTTAAATATTTTTTATTAATTAAAAAAATTATTTTGTAAGGATAATTTAACTGGTTAAGTTTTTTTTATCCCTTTTAGCTAAATTCCTAGATGGAATCCAATTTTTTGTATTTTATATCATTCCATACAAATTTATGCTAAAATTGTGATACACAATTTGTAATTTTATTAAAAATCTTTTAATAGTTAGTAGTTAACTTTGACTTTAACATGACATCCTACCTAATCTTAATATAAATATAATAACTTTAAATGGAATTCATAATTTTTTTTACCATAAAATCGTGCCCAGGATATCTTTATTTTAATTTTGATTTGTTATAATAGCATATTTTTTGTTTGTTAAAAAAATTGTGGGTAAATTAATAATTGTGTATAAATAAAAAATATGATTAAAAATTATAAAAATTGTTTATAAAATAAATGTCATTTTAAAAAGTTTTAAAAATTCTTTATAATTTAAATATATAATTTAAGTTAAAAAAAAATTGATTTGTTATAAAAATAAATTATATACAAGTTTAATTAATTAAATAACATATAATAATTTAAAATTTTTAAAGTGTTGTTGTGCCCCAAAGCGGTTCATGCTGGTATAACAAAAGAAAGAAAAAAAAATTAAAGTACTGATGTGCCTCAAAGCGGCTCATGCAGTATAACAAAAAAAAATACAAAATATTTAGCTACATTTTTTTTGGATACAAACAAGTCTTATATCAATAAAATAAGAGAAAAAATAATAACTTATAAAACACATACATACTCCAATGTTAGAAAAACATTTGGGTCAAATAAAACTGTGAAGACTTAGGCTCAAAACAGTCAATATTTCATTATTATGAAGTATACTTTTGTGTAATAACTTTATAAAAATAATCCTTAGACAAATATCATAAAATAACTTCATCACTCTTTAATAAGAGCCATAAGACTATTCATTGGAGAGATTGAATAGGCATGATAAAAATATTAATAACAATATTAAAGTGGTCAATAATAAGCTTTTTGGCCCAAATAAAGAAAAAAATTAAAATACATAAAATAAATTTAAAAATTAACATTTTACTAAAATAGGTTGAAACGGCCACGTGGCACCGTGAACAGAAAGCGTAGGAGGGTGGGAGATATTTATAATACATAGAAGGCGCGTCTAGTGTAGGCACTAAACCTTAAATATTAATAATTATTAATTAATAATATTATAGAGTATTATTAATTATATATATTATTAGTAATATTTTGTAATTGATATTTTTATCAGTAATTATATATATTATTAATTATATTAATTAATCTTAAATTAAGAGACTGAATTAGAACAGAATGTCAGTTATAGAAAAATATTAAATAACAATTATTAATTATAAACAGAAACGTAAATAATATATACTCATTGATAATTAACCATTAATAATTATTATAAAAAGAAAAAAATGTTTTACACACACTTATAATAACTCACAATTTGACTTGCAGATTTTTTTTTTTCTCTAGGTTTGATGGGTACTGCACTAGATGTTGAAATTTTTTTTTTTTTTTTTTGAAATCGCAGCGGTTCCATGCGCCTTGTATCAAAAACTGGATCACTGTACTTCATGCAAGATTGTCATACATGGCGCATAAACTGGTTGCGCTTTCTGTGTATTACGACCATCTCCCACCCTCCTGCGCTTTCCGTTCGCGGTGCCACGTCGCTGTTTCAACCTATTTTGGTAAAATGTTAATTTTTAAATTTATTTTATGCATTTTAATTTTTTTTTCTTTATTTGGGCCAAAAAGCCTCAATAATAAGATCGAATTCTACATTAATTCTATTTTATTTTACTATACAAAATACTTGATTATTGTCAAATAAAATCCTGAAACATAAATCACACAATTATACATAAATTAATTATAAAGATTCTAAGTTATGTAATTGCGCATGACAAATTAAAAAACTTATAGGTACTTTATATTAAAATAATATTTAATTAACGAAAGACATATTTTGTAAGTATAAATTAATCCTTAATTATCAACAATAAAATATTACATGAATTATATTTATAAATAAAATAAAAAATTGGTATAACTCATTTTCATTGGTTAATTTTTATAAGAATAAAATGATACATCCGATTGTGATTTTATATCTAAGTTGTGATCATACGTTCTTAGTTAAAGAAAATAGGTATCTTAATGACCTTTGGTCTTTATATATCTTTTTTAATCTTAATCATTCATGTAGAATTAATGATTCTTAAACCAATACTATTTAAATTTATAATTGTCGTCTCTCATTTTCATTAAACATTCTCATAGGAATTGTTCGAGAAACACACTCGAGTCTTAGAAAGCTTAACCGTACCATAATAAACCAACGTAATGTAAGTAACCAATTATAAGTTACCAAAATACCAATAATAACAATGGCGTTTTTGGTTTGTGCAGTACTCATAACTTGTACGTGAAAGTAGGCACATTACATGGCAAGCGTGAACGACAACCTTCAATTAGAGCTATCAGATTCCTGTAAATCTTCAAAGCATATATAAGCAGACAATTAAGAGTCACAACATTTTATATATATAGATACACACATGCACATGCAAATGCAATAGATGTTCAGATTTCACTTGCCATTTAAAGACCAATAGCAGCACAATGATCCTCCCCGCACGCCCCAATTTCTTCTCTTTGCTTTTCCTAGTGCTTATTCTCCATTCCACTTCCTTCCTAGCATCAGCTTCTGATCATTCTAAAGCTGGTATGAATTACAATCAGACCCTTATTCTCCCTTTTCATTTTTCATGTCATTGTTGTGATATAATCAAGGATATTGATAATATCGATCATGATGTTCCTCACAAACATCATGTTTTGTAGGTTTTTTCTTCTTTTGTGTGTGTTTATTCTCGTTCATTCTCTAAGAAATTATATGCACAAATCTTGATCATTGTTTTTTCAATAAAATTTTCTCTAGTAAATGAAGTTTGATTTTTTTTTTTCCTTTTTGAAGCAAGTGCATTACCCCCATATATAAAAACTTTGTTGGGTGGATCACCTTAATTAAATTTGTTTTATTTCTTTATAAGATCTTGAGTTGAACATTTTCATAAGATATGCATATTGATGTTCAATTTCTTACATCCCTTGTCTAATTTTTCTCAATGATCAACCAGCATGAACTTTGTCCTTGCAGACAGGATGAATTCATAGGACAATGATTTGGTTCTCCTTTAGTTGATCTTTCGATTCCTTTGGTTTACTTTAATCCTTGGCTTCTTAAGTATGAATTTTAATCAACAAAAATCAAAAGCAAACGCTTTACATTTCTTTTGTTACCGAACATTAGTTTATATTTTACATAAATAGATTCCTCCTATACTATTCACAACCTTCTTTAGTGTTAGGAAAAATTACGCTGATCTTTCCCGTAACTTCAGATTTGAGAATGGAGCAAAAATAATTGTGGACTAATAGCACACACAAAATTGATAACGGAGTTCGGCCAACTCTGCCTACGTCTCCGGGCTGCTGCAGATATTTTACTGAAAAGGGAAATATAAATAGTGTTTACAAAACACTCACAATCTCTCAAAATACTCACAACCACTCACAACCCACGACCCAACTATACCCAGAAAAATTAAGAACTTCTCTCTCAATTTTTCTATACAAACGCTTTGCTAAGTATTTGCTTTCGTTGGATACAAAAAATGAATGGAGGGGCTTGCTATTTATAAGGAACGATTGCAGTGTGAACGCTCCAAATTCGGTGCCTCCAATTTGGAATTCGGTGGTCTGCCTGCCAAATTTGATTTTGCATTCTGCCAAGCCTCCAATTTTGACTTTTCAAAGTTTGATTTCTGCCAAAATTGATTTCTGCTTTCAGCTGCCAATTTGGACTTTTCAACAATCTCCCACTTGAAGACTGATTTCAATCTGTCTTCACACTTTAATCAATGCAGCAGCCTTCCTTGGTCTGTTACTCTAGCAGGCCAACTGAAATTGAGCACAACTTCAGTTTGTCAATGGTCACCACCTTTGTCAACATGTCTGCTGGGTTCTTGCTTCCTAAGATCTTCTTCAATGTTAACACCTCATCCTCTAGCAGAGATCTGATAAAGTGATAACGAATATCAATGTGTTTTGTTCTAGAATGAAATGCTGAATTCTTTGCCAGATGTATTGCACTCTGACTATCACTATGCAAAACACTCTTCTCTTGGATGAATCCCAGCTCTGTTAACAAACCCTGAAGCCATATCAATTCTTTACTGGCTTCTGTCACTGCTACATACTCAGCTTCTGTAGTGGATAAAGCGACAATTTTCTGTACCTGCGACATCCAACTAACAGCTGTAGTACCAACAGTAAAAATGTAACCGGTGGTACTTCTTCGGTGATCGACTTCACCTCCATAGTCTGCATCTACATATCCTTGCACCTTTATTTTACCTTTACCAAAGTGCAAACACCTTTCTGTGGTGCCTCGTAGATACCTCAGAATCCATTTAACTGCTTCCCAATGAGCTTTTCCTGGATTCGACATAAACCTGCTAACAACTCCCACTGCATGGCCAATATCTGGCCTTGTACAGACCATTGCGTACATCAAACTTCCAATGGCTGAAGCATATGGAACTTTAGCCATAAAATATCTTTCTTCCTCCGTCTGAGGAGACTGATCCTTGGATAGGCGAAAATGACTAGCCAAAGGTGTACTAATTGGCTTGGCGTCGCCCATGTTAAATCTTTGCAAAACACGGTTGATGTACTCTGCTTGAGATAACTGCAAAATCCCTCTTTGCTTATCTCTCGTGATTTGCATTCCAAGAATCTTCTTTGCAGGACCTAAGTCCTTCATGTCAAATTCTCTTGACAATCGCTGCTTCAAGCTTCTTATCTCATCCATATCTAAACCAGCTACTAACATATCATCAACATAAAGTAGCAGAATGATATAACTGGACTTATATCTCTTGAAGTAGCAACAGTGGTCAGCATTGCACTTATGGAAGCCTTCTTTGTGCATGAAGCCATCAAACTTCTTGTACCACTGTCTTGGAGCTTGTTTCAGACCATACAAGCTCTTCTTCAACCTGCACACCATATTCTCTTTTCCTTTCTCTGAGAAGCCTTCTGGTTGGTGCATGTATATCTCCTCATCTAGATCTCCATGAAGAAATGCAGTCTTCACATCTAACTGCTCTAGGTAGAGCTCTTCACTAGCAACAATGCTCAACACTGTTCTGATTGTATTGAGCTTCACAACTGGAGAATAAATCTCTGTATAGTCAACTCCTTCCTTTTGCTGGAATCCTTTGACTACTAATCGAGCTTTGTATCTTTTGGAGCCATCATGCTCCTCTTTTACTCGATACACCCATTTGTTGTGAAGTGCTTTCTTATCTCTGGGTAACTCAACTAGTTCCCACGTCTGATTTGAGATCAAAGACTTCATTTCGTCCTTCATGGCATGCTCCCACTTGCTGGCATCTGTGGCCTGACATGCTTCATCATAATCTTCAGGCTCACCTCCATCAGTCAACAACATATAGTTCATGTATCTCCTGTTAGGTACATGAGGCCGAGATGATCTCCTCACAGGAGCTGAAGTTGAAGACTCTGGTGTGTCAGATTGTTGTTCACAACTTTGTTCCGTTGATTCCTCTGGCTGAGGAGTTTCAACTATAGGACTTTCTGGGACATCATCCACCTCTGCATACACTGGCCTACTCTCTTCTGAGTTACTGGCATCAGTGTTATGTCTGTCCTTGTACATCACTCTCTCATTGAAGATAACATCTCTGCTGCGGATCATCTTTCTGTTTTCATCATCCCATAGGCGATAGCCAAACTCATCTTCACCATAACCGATGAGAGTGCACTTCTTCGATTTGGGATCAAGCTTATTTCTGCCTTGATCACTGATATGCACATATGCTACGCAACCGAAAACTCTAAGATGTGTGAGTTTTACCTCCTTTCCGCTCCATACCTCTTCTGGTATTCTATACTCCAATGGTACCGATGGACCTCGGTTGATCAAGTATGCTGCTGTGTTGACTGCTTCTGCCCAAAACTGTTTTGGTAAGCCTGACTGCATACGCAAGCTTCTGGCTCTCTCAGTCAACGTTCGGTTCATCCGCTCAGCTACACCATTGTGTTGCGGTGTACCAGGCACGGTTCTTTCCATTTTGATTCCGTGCTCATAGCAGAACTTCTTGAATCTGGTGTCTTCATATTCACCACCATTGTCGGTTCTGAGCTTTTTAATCTTCAATCCTGTCTCATTTTCAACCATGGCTTTCCATATCTTGAAAGCCTCAAATACACCTGACTTATGTTTTAGAAAGTATACCCATACTTTCCGAGAGTGATCATCAATAAAAGTCACGAAGTATTGCTTCCCACTAATAGATGAGACAGTCGTTGGACCCCACACATCGGAGTGAACAAGCTCGAGTTTCTCCTTCTTTGGGGTTCTTCCACTTGTCTGAAAGCTGACTCTTTTCTGCTTTCCAAGTATACAGTCTTCACACATGTCAATTTCCACTGACTGAAGACCTGATAATTTTCCTTTAGAGTGCATGATCTTCATCCCTTTCTCACTCATATGGCCAAGTCTTTGGTGCCATAAATTGGGATTGTCATTTGCTGCAACTGCAATTAAATGACACGCTCCTGCTGTTTTGTAAAGAGTACCACTCTTTTTACCACGAGCAATCGTCATTGCACCCTTGGAAATCTTCCAATCATCACCATGGAAGGTCGTTGTGTAGCCTTCACTGGCCAACTGGCCTACTGAGATTAAGTTCTTCGTTAGGTCGGGAATATGTCTGACATTCTTCAATTCCCATACAGACCCTTTTAGCTTAATCTTCACTACACCTTTTCCAACAATCTCACAAGATTGTTCATTACCAAGGTAGACTTTACCAAGGTTTCCGGGAACATAATTCTCGAAGAATTCTCTCTGCGAAGTAGCGTGGAAAGATGCTCCAGAGTCTAACACCCAAGACTCCTCCTTGCTCTCCAAAGAGCATATTAATGCATCATCTCTTCCTGAGGTAGAAGCAATATTTGCCTCTGCTTTCGCCTCCTGATTCTTCGGTGCATTCTTGCACTGATTTTTGTAGTGCCCGGTCTGCCCACAGTTCCAACACTTGATAGTTTTTGAGTTGTTAGAACTACGATGATTTCTGGATTTGGACCTGTTATCCCTTGATTTTCCACGTCCATTTCCTCTGGTTGGAGCCCTCCCTCTTGACTCTGTATGTAATACTGAAGAGGTTGAGGATTCACCCGACTCTCTCCGTCGGATCTCTTCACTGAGAACCAGATCACGAACATCATCTGATTTCAACTTATTGCTTCCCGATGAGCTACTCACAGCTGTGACAGTAGCATTCCAACTTTCTGGTAGAGAAGACAAAAGTATCAATGCTCGTACTTCATCGTCAAATTCAATTCCAACTGAACTCAACTGGGTTGTGACTGTACTGAGTTCATTTAAATGTTGTGCTACTGATGCGCCTTCCGCCATTCGCAAGTTAAACAACCGCCTCATCAAGTGAACTTTGTTTGAGGCTGACGGCTTTTCATACATACTGGAAAGAGCCGTCATAAGACCCACCGTGGTCTTTTCCTTTGCAATGTTGAAAGCAACATTACGAGATAATGTCAAGCGGATAACTCCAAGGGCTTGTCTATCAAGAAGGAACCATTCATCATCCTTCATGCCCTCTGGTTTCTTTCCTTCGAGAGGTTGATGTAGCTTTTTCTGGTACAGGTAATCTTCGATCTGCATCTTCCAAAAGCTAAAGTCCGCACCATCGAACTTTTCAATTTTCACCTTTCCTTCATCTGCCGCCATTGCTCCCACTCAAATCTGACTTCTCGGATCGCTTCTGCCAACAAATTGGTAACGCTGACCAATTTACACTATTCACTATTCACGTGAATAGTAAAATACTATTCATATGAATAGTAACCTCGCCAGAGTTTAGCAGAAACAACCGGCTCTGATACCAGTTGTTAGGAAAAATTACGCTGATCTTTCCCGTAACTTCAGATTTGAGAATGGAGCAAAAATAATTGTGGACTAATAGCACACACAAAATTGATAACGGAGTTCGGCCAACTCTGCCTACGTCTCCGGGCTGCTGCAGATATTTTACTGAAAAGGGAAATATAAATAGTGTTTACAAAACACTCACAATCTCTCAAAATACTCACAACCACTCACAACCCACGACCCAACTATACCCAGAAAAATTAAGAACTTCTCTCTCAATTTTTCTATACAAACGCTTTGCTAAGTATTTGCTTTCGTTGGATACAAAAAATGAATGGAGGGGCTTGCTATTTATAAGGAACGATTGCAGTGTGAACGCTCCAAATTCGGTGCCTCCAATTTGGAATTCGGTGGTCTGCCTGCCAAATTTGATTTTGCATTCTGCCAAGCCTCCAATTTTGACTTTTCAAAGTTTGATTTCTGCCAAAATTGATTTCTGCTTTCAGCTGCCAATTTGGACTTTTCAACATTTAGGAGTCACGAATTGACTATACCTCATTCTACGAGATCACATCATAAATTAATAGTCTCTTCGCATATTTGTGAAGCTACATATCATATTTTTCCCTGATGTTTTACCATTTTTTTAAATCTTTTGTTACCAACGTTTCCTCCTATTATTATATGGCCAATTTCTTCATGCCTTTTGGAAAAAATAAAGGATCATTTGTCTCTCTCAATATGACATGTTTTTTCTCACACTTCATTATTTGATCTCCCAATTTGGATAATACATTTGCAATGCAATTTTTGACTGCTTTACTCGTTATTGAGTGATCATGCTTGGTCTCTAATGTTTTTTTTTTTTATGTTTGTGGATCGATATATTCTGCGCCAATGGGATGATAAATTTATATAAAAAAAATGGTGAAAAGAGGGGAAGAGACAAACTATTTATAATTGTAATATCTCGTGGTCCAATTCCAAAAGTCATGGTTATAGAAGAACAATTGGAATCATTAATGATACATTATCTTCATTGAATTTGACCTTATTTGGGTTTGTGAACAGAAGATGAAGAATATACCTATGCTAAAGGAAGTAGCAAAGGGCCAGAAAATTGGTGGCGTATCAACCCAAAATGGAAAATATGTGGGGAAGGAAAACTACAATCTCCAATTGATCTTCTAGACAAAAGGGTGCAGGAGTTTCCCCAATTGGGTAAACTTGCCAAAGATTACAAACCAGCTCCTGCTGTCCTAAAGAATAGGGGTCATGACATTATGGTGAGCCACTAAACCATCTCCACTTTCGTCCCTTTTGGCTGATGCAAAACTGATTTCGAAAAATTGAGTTTGGTTAAAATTGATTTGAAGTGACATGATTTATGTTTGAATGATTTTATTCCAAAAGCAAAATAGTTTTAAAAATTAATCTATGGTAAAATTTAGAAATGATAAAATGGGACTTGTCAACCCTTCAAAAATTAATTTGTTAATATGTCTGATCCATTCTGTATAGTCTATTAGTCCATTAGACTAAACGAAAGTTAGGATGAGTTCATTTGTCAATTTATTTTATTAAATATTATTTATTTATTTTATAACTTATGGTCATGTCACTTTGTACTATAACATAGTCTTATTATTGAAAACTACTAATACTAGTTCATTAAGACTATTATATTTTTGTTTTGTTGAGAGACTATTAATAGTAATTTTGATTAAAAAAGATTTTTAATAATTTGTAATTGATTATTTTTTGTTTTGTAATCTTGAAGTTGAAGGACAAATTTATGTATTGTTTAATTAAATTTGTCAATTATTATAGAAAAAACTTAAATTTGTTAACTTAAATTAATGACAAAATAAAAAAAAAATTGTTAACCCATTTCTAAATAAGGCAAACCAAGATTTTCAGTTCACTTTTAGTGAAGGAGTTAGTCCATCCTGACTCAACTTTGGTAGGACAGACAAAAATGGGTCAAACTAACCTATTTTGTCACCCTAATTTTAATTTAAAATTGATTTAGGATTAAGAATTAATATCTAGACAAAAGACCAAAAGTGTGATTTTAGATGATCCAACGTGAATCTATACTGACACATATAATTGGTTCATGAACTTCTTAAGTTGTTGCATCTTATTGCAACATCAATATGCCAATCTTACTTATTCACATTGAACTCATAAACTGGGATAAAATTTTCCTGGTCGCATTGCAGTACTCATTATCAATGGATCAGTGCTTCCCTGAGAGCTGAGGTATATTATTTTGCATAATGAACCTAACATATGTGCTTAATATTTTTACAGCTTCACTGGACAGGGTATGCAGGCCAGCTTAACATAAATGGAACTTACTACAAATTGCTTCAATGTCACTGGCATTCACCTTCAGAGCACACGTTGAATGGATCAAAGTGAGTTTACCATTTTGCATTTAGAGCTTATTTAACTGCTTGATGCAGTGTTAGGGAAACTCTTTTAGCCTTGGCTTGACACGATTCTCCATATAAATATATATGTCTTGTATTTGTTATTCAGGTTTGACTTGGAACTGCATGCAGTCCATCAAAACTCTAAAGGAGAAATTGCTGTTATTGGAATTTGGTATAAAATTGGTCTTCCAGATCCCTTGCTTTCAAAGGTTTGCTATATTTCTTTAACATCTATGTGCACTTCTGGGAATTTATTTATACACAACTTGTATGGAGTATACTAGTATATCCTGTAAAAAGGAAAGTGCAAATATGTAAATTTAAGTACACATAATTCTCTCCCTATAGATTGTAAGATAACTTAGCCCCTGCTGTGGTCCTGTTAGCTGTATCTGTTCATAATTTTCTACAATATCAAAAATTGCCAGAATCACAATTTAGAAAACTTACTATCAGCATTATTTAGTGGTTGAGTAATTAAGAAGTTGTAAGAGAAAACCTAATTTGGTGCTGGAAATGATAGTGCATTGTGGCTGAGTGATTAATTTCAATTCTTTGTTTTTTAAATTATTTTCTCTTGCAGCTGCTGAACCACATAAAATCAATTGGCGACAAGGAAATAGATTTAGGAGTAATCAACCCAGGAGACATCAAGTTTGGAAGCAGAAAGTACTACAGATATATTGGTTCTCTTACAACTCCACCATGCACTGAAGGAGTCATTTGGACAATAGTGAAGAAGGTTATGTACTTTCACGTGATTTTCTTAACTAGTGAAGACTATTTGAACTGGACACACCCTTTTTCTAAACTCATGTGTATTGCAGGTGAGGACAGTCTCAAGGGAGCAGCTGAGGGCCTTGAAAGAAGCTGTACATCGTGTAAGTAAATTAAGCACGCACTAGATTTATCAACTAAAGACAAGGTTTTGAAAAATCGAATAGTGGCACAAGAAATGAATGCAATTTCATAGTACATAAGTTTAGTGAAAAACATAATATATAATTCAAAATATATCACATCACTTATTTTACCGAATGTTATAAAACCTAGTCAAGTTCCACAATCACAATTGCATACACAATATTAAGGTTTTTGAGGTCTTAGTAACCATAATTGTGGTTGCATCAATCACATTTATTTATAACTTTTTCACAATATCAAAGATCACGATGACACTGGTTATTCTATAGGCTTTGTTAAAACTTTGAAGTTGCCTAAAGCAAATATTTTTCAAGAAGCCTGAATTTCTCTTTTGAAAGTGTTGATCAACTTGAATTGCCAATGTGGTTCCTAACCCATCCCCCAATAAGTGAGCATAAACAAGTGCAACTACAAGCCTTATCTAAAGACGTATATATTTGTTTCACAGGGATATGAGAAAAATGCAAGGCCAACACAGGAACTTGATGGAAGACAAATTTGGTTATATACTCCTAAGGAGAATGAAAAGCCTACTTGAATAATTGTATGAAGATGTGCAGAAGGCAATAAAGTAGAGAACGACAAGAGTTGTTTGTACGGAGTATGGACAAATAAAGACTAGATCAGAGAGCACGGTCAAGCAATTGGGATGATGATCTTTATTGTGTCTTAAGTTGGATTTTTGGTGTGCATGTTTTGGTAGTCAGTGGCTTTGATTTGTTTGTCTTTTGGTTGGTTTAGGTGGTAATCATAATTTGGGCGAGGGAATCATTAATTTACTCCGTATTGTAATAGTTGGTCACCTTTTTAAAATGGCAATGATTTTTGAATTGTATATTATCTATTATTTTAGCTCCCAAAATTGTAATGGATGGTTTAATTGGTTCTTAAAATATCAACCACGTTTGTATGAATATACTTAATTTTAATTTTTTTAAATAATATCTTGAATTTGATTTTATAAATAAAATACGCATGGTTAGGAAAAAAGACATTAAAAGTGGATTAGTCAATTTTTTTTTATAAAAATTAATTATTAATAAAATGTGTAAATATTTCATATTAATAATATATTTATAAAAATTAATCCATAAAATAAATAAAATGTCAAAATAATTCTTAAAATTGTTTATTGTCAAGTATCCTTTAATTTAGTCTTGAAATTATAGTGATTGGTTAAATTGTTTTCTAAACTTTAAAATTGAAAAGGCTTAACTGCACTTTAGTCTTCTAGTTTTCTCAATTTCTTATGCCTCAAAACTTACATAATTTCATGTTCTCATGCCCCAAAAGAATGATAGTAAAAATATATTTTTTAATGCCTCTAAAGTTTTTTTTTCTTTTCATGTATTTTGACTCTAAACATATAATTTCAGATCCTCGTGCCCCAAAAGAATGGTATTAAAAATAAAACTTTTTTATGCCTCTAAAGTTTTTTTTCTTCTTTTTCTTTTCATGTATTCTGACTCTAAACTTGCATAATTTCATGTCCTCGTACTCCAAAAGAATGATAGTAAAATGGAAACTAGGTCATATTATTGAAACTAGATATATTGACACGCGCGATGTACAAATTCATATATATATATATATATATTATATAATTTTAAAATATTATAAGTATTTTAAAAATTATTACATGAAATTATAAAATTAAATAATGTTTGAACTAATCTTAATGCCACCTTGAACCAACCAACAACATTCACTTGTGATAAAAAATTTTTTTTGGCACAAAATGAGTTTATTTTTATATATCATTGTTTTTAAACTTATTCCTCCACAGTTGATTTTTTTACTGCTGTGAAGTTCTTTTACATTTTTTTTATGTAAATGGAATTGTTTTGAAATATATAACATTTTTTTAAATTGTTTTACACAATATTATTGTAGTCCACAACGATATCTATGATATATGGTCAATTTTAATTATTAATCTTGAGTTGTTATAATTTATAACGACTCAAAATGAGTCATCATACTCTATAGTAACACAAGCTACCTTAACTATGAGTCTAGTTATATATATGTATGTTTGTGTTGTTGTGAATCACAATTATACTAATTTATTTTTGTTGTTTTTGTGTATTGTTGTGAGTCACAACTATACTATTTCTTTTGTTTGTGTGTTGCTGTGAGTCACATCTACAATTTTTTTTGTGTCTGTGTGTTGTAGTTGATCATAACTACATACTTATTTTTTACTTTTAATTTTTTTAAAACTTATTTTTTAAAAGAGAAACCTACTAAAGGGTGAAATCCTTTATAAAAAGGGGTAAAGAATTATTTTTTAGTATTTGGGATCACGTGAGGCATTCTAGTTGACAGAATGTGTGGTAAAAAGAAGGTTAACTAGATTTGCTGCAATTCACAGTAACCTTCCAATTTTTTTTTAAGAGCACTGCTATTGAGGCCGAAAGGTATTTCAAATTAGTGTCCGAAACATTAAAATATTATTATTTTTTAATATATTTATTATAAAATAATTATTAAATTTAATATTTTATTATTTAAATTAATTTTTTAATAATTCGAAAGAAATATCGACTTCTCCTTTCGGAGGATGCAGCATTTTCCTTTTTTTAAACGATAGTGTCATATGACACATTCTGATTGACGGAATGTATGATAAAAAAAGATTAAACTGAAATTATTATAGTCCACGACAACCAAAAAAAAATTAATGGGAGTACTATAATTATAATCCACAACAACCCCTTTAAAAGTAAAAAAAAAAAAAAAATTTAATGAGACACCATAACTCATAATATATGATGACTTTAATTAAAGTCATTATAATTGTGATTTTTATTAGTTAAGAAAATGTTATTTATCACTAATATCATTATAGTTTATAATAATACTATTTAAAACAATTTTAAAATAAGAATGTTTTAAAACAATTTCATTTACAAAAAAAAAAAAGTTTATAAAAGAGTCGGTCAAAAAACGTCCATACTTACCCTTCTCCCAAACCTTGTTTCATTTTTTCCTTCTCCACCCACCCTTTCTACATACCGTACCTTCTTCAAATTGTAAGTGCTTGAATATGACAATTTAAAATTGATTTTAAAAATATATTTATATGTTAAGGTTTTTAAATTAAATTTTATAAAAATAAATATTAACTAATTTTTAAATATTTAATAATTTTAAAAATTAATATTAGATAATATTTAATAATTTTAAAAATATTTTTAAATATTTAATAATTAAAAATATAAAAAGATAAGAAATAAGATAAAATATATAAGTGAAATAAGAAGAAAAAAATATAAAGAATTTCAAATTCTCTTTTCTGGAAAAATTTAAAATTCTACCATTTCAAAAAATTTTACAAATACTTAAATTTTAAATTCTTTATAAATTTTTCATCCAAATAAAATATTTTCATCTAAAAAAATTTAATATTTTTTCAAATAAATAAATTACTTTATTTAAATTTTCATCTAAACATACTACTGAGATTGAGGATGCAACTCATCAATTAATAGTGTAATCCCCGTTGACTTTCCACTCACAAAAGTGGATCTTTACCATTATTACTATCATACTATCTCTTACACTTCTTTTCTTATTGCTGCAAATGTGAATGAATTCTGTGCCAACCAAATTCTCCATATTAGCAGGACCTCCATTTGTGCAACCTCCATTATTACTTCATCGAAGAGAGTCCCCTCTTACTTCATTATTTGATACAAAATTAAAATTTTTGAAACCAAAAAAATTCTAAAAATACTCCAATAAAAGAAAATATCTAAAATTACTCTCATTAAATATTGATTGTCACATTAGTTTAATAGTTAAGATCTTAGTTGACCGCAATCAATTTAGATAGTTATAAAAAATGATGTATTAAGAAAGATAATTATAAAAAAATGATGTATTTTGTATAAATTGTGACAAGATTTGTTGAATGCACATCTCATTACAAATCACCAAAATAAATTTATTTACCACACTATTAATATAGTCAAACAGCCTGTTCGATTAGTAAAAAAAATTAAAAATCAACTTAAAATGTTATCAATTATACTCGTCAACCTAATGCTACATGGCCATACTAGAGTTTGGTGGAATGAATTGGAAAAGTTTACATTTTATGAAATAATTATAATTATAATGATTTATTAATTAATCTATATTAATAATAAAAGGACATCACTTTGTGGCACTTATTGATCAAAAGTAACTGCTTGATCCTTCTTCACGAACAAGCTTTTGACCAAACTTTGCCATATGGATCACAAACAACAAATACAACTTTTAACCATGCTCAAGCATTGTGGCATTGACAATTCTGCCACTTAACTAACCTACTCATTGAAATTTCAACTTCTAAGAAAAATAAGGGATGTTTCAAATTTATGACTCATTGTAAACCTTGAATATTACATCCTAAAGTTTTTCATTTGAACAATTAACGAACATCATGTAGACGTGATGACAAGAACCCTTTAGGGTCCCTTTTAAAATATAAGAAACTATTTTTGAATGATAAGAAACTAAATTGAATTAAAAAAAAAGATAAAATACGAAATGTGTAAATTAACTTTTACATTGGTATTCCAACAAATAATTCCATTTCCCTCGTGTTTCTTCTCGCCGTCTATACACGGCAAATTCCACCGTCAAAATGGAAATATCCAGCGCAGCGCACGTTAGCGTAAATGTCACCTGTCTGGCGCACGTTAGCCAGCATCAGTGCTTCCATTTTCTTTCTCGTCTCTTTCCCTCGCCTTATCCTGCGCACCACTCTGTTCCCCTTTTTTCCTTTTAGGGTTACGCTTCTTCTTCTATTCTTCTTCTTCTTCTTCTTCTTCTTCTTCATGGTTCGTTCCAGAACTAGAGTTTCTTTCTTCGCATCGTAGTCGCAGCGCATGGATCACAGACTGAAAAACAAGGACTCACTCTCTTACTCCACTCTCTTCAATCTCGAGGTCCGTTCCATTTCTCTTCTTCGTGGAAATCATTGTGCTTCTTCTCACCGTTTCTCTCTGGATTCGCTTCTTTCGGCCTTTACTATGATGTACTTGTAGGATTTATTTGAATTGAGTTTTAGTCATTTGCAGTTTCTTTTGAAAAAAATAAAATAAAATTCGAGGATATTGTTATTTACTTTTAGCTGTTTCTGATTGCATGGGTTTGTAGTCTTTGATGAACTTTCAACTTCCAGAACAAGATGATGATTTTGATTATTATGGGAATAGTAGTCAGGATGAGAGCAGAGACAGCCAAGGTAGACACTATTACTATGCTTCGGTTTTTATATGAGACTGTTACTTGGATTTTCATGATTGCATGTGGATACTACTGTTTGACTAGGGAGTGGTTGTTTGTTTGTCAACTTGGACTTGAATATGAGTGTGTTCCGTGTCTTTGTGATGCTTCCATGAGTAGGTGGGGGGATTGCAAATCACAGTAATGGGAATGTGCATGAAAGGGAGGTGAATTTGTTGAAGAAGAGGAGGTGGTCTATGAACAGTGACAACGAGGAGAAGAGTGGTTTTTACGGGGCACACATGACGGAGGAGCGGTATCGATCGATGCTGGGAGAGCATATTCAGAAATACAAGAGGAGGTTTAAGGATACCTTGAGCATTCCTGCCCAAAATCAGGCTGCTGGTTCACTTGTGAAAACCAGCACGGGGTCAAAAGCTCGCAAGTCTGGGAATGAGCGCAGGGGAGGATTACATGCTGCGGAGAATACATTGGAATGGATGAATGATTCCAGTTCTCAGAAACCAGGAAATTACCGCGATGCAGATTTCACACAGCAATATGGCACTGATAGGTTTGCCTTTCCTGCTCTGTTGTTTTTTATGGTGTTTGAGTTTTTGAATCATGAACCATTGTTTAAGTTGAAAATTACCTTGCGGTCTTGAACTCCTTTCAGGATTATGTATGAACCTGCATCTTTGGATATTGGGGATGGAATCATTTACCGGATTCCTCCAATCTATGATAAGTTGGCTGGAGCTCTGAACCTCCCAAGCTTCTCAGATATCCATGTTGAGGATTTTTACTTAAAGGGTACCTTGGATTTGGGCTCCTTGGCTGAAATGATGGCAGCTGATAAAAGATTTGGGAACAGAAACCGAGCAGGCATGGGGGAGGCAATACCCCAATATGAATCACTGCAGGCACGGCTGAGGGTCATGTCAGCTTCTAATTCTGCTCATAAATTTGGTCTGAAAGTATCTGATGCTGGTTTGAATTCCTCCATTCCAGAGGGGGCAGCAGGAAGCATAAGACGATCTATTTTGTCTGAGGGTGGTGTATTGCAGGTTTATTATGTGAAGGTTTTGGAGAAAGGTGACACCTATGAGGTATCTATCATATAATATGAACTGAGGTTTTTTCCCTCTACATCCCCCTCTATTTTTTTTATTTTTTTATTTTTAATCATTTAGCCTTTTCTTTTGACTGCTTCAGATCATTGAAAGAAGCCTACCTAAGAAGCAGAAAGTGAAGAAAGACCCTGCTCTGATAGAGAAGGAGGAAATGGAAAGATGTGGAAAAATTTGGGTAAATATTGTAAGAAGAGACATACCAAAGCATCATAGGAACTTTACTACTTTTCATCGAAAGCAGCTCATCGATGCGAAGAGGGTCTCAGAGACTTGTCAAAGAGAGGCAGGCTCCTATTTCCCTCCTTAAATACATTCTCCATCTGTTATATTTTGTATTGATTTGGGGTGTATCTAGAATCTTGTTGTGTAGTCTAAAGATTTTAATGGTAGGTTCTGTATTTGGCAGTTTGTCTACAATAACTTATAATTTATATGGACCTATTTTTCTTTCAGGTTAGAATGAAAGTTAGTAGATCCCTTAAATGGACAAGGACTGCTAGTATGCGCACCCGGAAACTAGCTAGAGACATGTTGCTGTTCTGGAAACGAATAGATAAGGAGATGGTATTTTTTAATTCCTTCCTGAAATTTATTGATTTTATGGTGCTGGATATTGAACTCTGGAAGACAGCCTATTTGAAGAAGTCATATATTTTTTATGTGATTATGGTGACCTTTAGTGTAACATGATGTGCTTACTCTCCCTTATGCTCTACTTTTACTTTTGGTGACAAGTTTCATGCATCATAGTTGATAATAGGTTTTACCTACTTGCGTCTGTCGCATGTATTTGATTGAAGCATGTTTATCTAATGGATTATAGTCGCGTAATCTCTTATCACTGAGATTATTGAAATCATGTCTCATATTTTTAAATGTAGTGGAAATGATTTATCCAGGTGGTAATTTTGGTATTTAATTTTGGGTATAAGCTTCTCAATTTAGGTGTTTTTGTCTTTTTGAGATAGAAAAAATAATTGGGATTGTTTTTTAATAGATATCAGACCCATTGTTGGTCTTGATGTAAAATGGGTGGTCTACTCAGTAGACATGCAGATACCACAATGTGTTCTTGGATTTATCTTTCAAATCTGAATATTTTCATGCTAGTGTACATTTTCACTTGTACATTATTAGACTTGAATATGCTGTAATTTTTCAATTTCATTCCTTGCAGACAGAAGTGAGGAAGAGGGAGGAAAAAGAAGCTGCTGAAGCTTTGAGGCGTGAACAGGAACTTCGAGAGGCAAAGAGGCAGCAGCAAAGGCTTAATTTTCTTATACAACAAACTGAGCTGTACAGTCACTTTATGCAGAACAAGTCAAATTTACTATCTTCAGAAACTTTACCCAAGGTGGATGAGGAAACAAATGATCAAGAGGCGCTGATTGACTCTTCAGATGCTAGGCCCGACGAGGAGGAAGATCCTGAAGAGGCTGAACTGAAGATGGAAGCTTTGAAGGCTGCACAAGAAGCAGTTTCTAAGCAGAGAAGGCTGACAAGTGCTTTTGACACTGAATGCTTGAGGCTGCGCCAAGCTGGTGAAACTGATTCACTTCCACCAGATGTTGCTGGAGCGAGTAATATTGATTTGCAAACCCCGTGAGTTTCTTCTCTCTTTATTTGTTGCTGTGTATATGCACTTCTATACTACATGGACGTGTTTAAATGTACATATGCAACTTGTTGATGTTCATCTGGATAATATTGAGGGTGAGTTAAGCAATATTGTATTCATTCATATTAAATTTTTTGTATTGTTATGTTGCAGCTCTACCATGCCAGTTGCATCCACGGTTCGGACACCTGAATTATTTAAAGGGGTTCTTAAAGAATATCAGCTGAAAGGTCTTCAGTGGCTAGTTAATTGTTATGAGCAGGTTGTTGAGCAATCCTTGATAAATTCTCAATGATTTATTTCATTTGGTTGTTAATTTGAAGGCTTTTGATATCTTTCAGGGTTTAAATGGTATTCTAGCAGATGAGATGGGACTTGGAAAGACGATTCAGGCTATGGCTTTTTTGGCCCATTTAGCTGAGGTAGCTATTCATCCACCTGTTTTGGTACATTTTTCTTTTTGACTTTGTTGTAACTTGTTTGTCCCTTGTAGGAAAAAAATATATGGGGACCTTTTCTAGTTGTTGCACCTGCTTCTGTATTAAATAATTGGAATGAGGAACTTGAGCGCTTCTGCCCTGAACTGAAACGACTTCCATACTGGGGTGGGCTTTCAGAGCGGACAGTACTTCGGAAAAGTATTAACCCAAAGGATCTTTATCGTAGGTAATGTTAATTTCTTTTGCATTTTTTTATGCTTATTCATGTGTTGTAGAAAAAAATGTGAAAATAAGGATTTCCGATTTCCTATGAAAATTGATTTATGAAGGGAAAGATGATAATTTACTGGTGCAACTTTTGATTTTCACCAAGAATATTGAATGAACCTATGAGTAATGATGGTGAATTTTGTAAGGCAAAGTTGAAAATAGGCTGGAAAAATGTTGGAGTATTTTCATTTTTATTCAGTGTTACCTGCCCAGTAAGGGGGCAAGGTAGATTGCTGAAAAAAGAAATTAATATAGCCTCCAGGTGGTGTGATCCATAAAGAAGTAAAAATTTATGCTCAGGAAAGGTTCTTTTTCTCAATAGAATTTTGTATTTTGAAATTTTCTGTTCATTTATTTAATTTTTTTAATTAACTTAAGTGGATATTCTGTGCTGGGAAAGTGAGCAATGTTTTTAGTCAGATAATAACACACAATCATAGGGATATGATATTTTAAGAAGGTTAAATATGTTTTTAGTCCCTGTAAAATGTAGAAGTTTTGATTTTGGTCCTTGTAAAGGACAAAATCTAATGTAATAACTGCAGTATATTTTGAAAAATTTTAAAGTTCCTTAAAATTAGGAGCTTTTTCTAATTGGTGGAACTTTGTGATTGATATGAAATGATGGTTTTCTCACTTTTAAGTTATTGTTAAACAAACAAAACAGTCGGTTTTTTAAGAAAGTAAAAAAAGGATGTCAATGGTGGAACCCCCTTTCTCTTGGTGGTGGTATTTGGTCAGTATGAATACTACACTTTTGCATAGAACCATCTTGTTTTTTAACCTTTGAAATTGTGAGGCTAATATCTAATGCAATGCTTTGGCTGTCACCTACCATTAGTAAGCTCCATTTGTAATTTATCCTTTTGGTTTGTTATTTTCATCCCTCTTATTTCTGTTGTAACAATATCTTGCTTATTTACCAGGGAAGCTAAATTTCACATTCTCATCACAAGCTACCAGCTATTAGTATCCGATGAGAAGTATTTTCGTCGTGTGAAATGGCAGTATATGGTTTTAGATGAAGCCCAGGCAATCAAAAGTGCAACCAGGTTTGCTGAAATATTGTTTATGCAGTGCATAAGTGAATGACATCTATTTGTTCCAGCCATTTTTTTTTTTTGGGAAATTTTTTGATTTAATATTTAATATTTTGCATTTTTATAGGATTAAATCTTCTTCATTTTTGTATGTATTGTGTTAATTGCATGTCAATGAAGAAATTATATTAACATCTATTTTTGTGATTTTCCCTTTTTAAAATTATTTGACAGTATAAGGTGGAAGACACTCCTCAGTTTTAATTGTCGGAATCGCCTACTGTTGACTGGTACACCCATTCAGAATAATATGGCCGAGTTATGGGCTCTCCTTCACTTCATCATGCCAACTTTATTTGACAGCCATGAGCAGTTTAATGAGTGGTTTTCTAAAGGGTATATTTCCTCCTTAAAGTTCTTGGACATGTTAGCTATTTAGCTATAGTCTAACTATATTTTATGATCTACGCATGTCAGAATTGAGAACCATGCAGAACATGGGGGTACTTTGAATGAGCACCAACTTAATCGATTGGTAAGTTTATCTTTCCTGTTGATAGTCAGTAATGAGATGGCTAGGATGTTATTGTTTTTTTTTTTTCCAATTAGAAATTTCATGGGCATATAAATAGCTTATATTGTGGAATGAAGGGTGATTGTTTGGTGCTTCACAATACGGGAAATTAGTGGTGTGCATTCATTGAGTTCTTGCCTTTATTGGATGCTACTTTTTTTAGGAATTGTTATATTCACAATCTATATTTAAGTTTATGATTGTGTTAAAACAAGGATATGATGATTAAAATTTGGCTTAAATATGTTTTTAGTCCATATAAAATGAGCGAATTTTGATTTCGGTGTTTGTAATTTTTTTTTTCATCCTTTAAAAATTTGTAGGTATTGTTTTTGGTCCTTGTAAAATGAACAAATTTTAGTTTTGGTTGCTAAAAATGTTTGGTTTTCATCTCTCTAAAATCTAAAGTCACTATTTTTGGTCCTTAACAATCATTTTAAGGTATACAAAGAACACTTGTTTTAAGTATATATAAATTTTTTAAGAGGTGTCACGCACTTAAATGATATAACCATTAGTTGTACAAAACACCTAAGATGGTTGCTTAACCTTTTTATTAACAAATAAATAATTACAAATAATCACATAATAATATAGACTAAATATAATAGTCACAAATTTTAGAAGAATGAGAACAGAGAAGTTTTTTTTTTACATATATCAAAATCAAAATTTGCTCATTTTATAAGGACTAAAAACATATTTAAGTCTTAAAATTAGAATAGGATGTGTTCTATGGTGACTCATTTTTATTTTTGCTTCCAAGTTCTAATTATTGTAAATGGGTTTTGTTAATATTGCTAGATTTCTTTTTATAATTTTAAACCCTTGCGTTAGAGTTCTAATTCTTGTTTCTCCTGACAGCATTCAATTCTAAAGCCTTTCATGCTGCGGCGTGTTAAAAAGGATGTGATTTCTGAGCTGACTACAAAAACTGAGGTTACTGTGCATTGTAAGCTGAGTTCTCGGCAGCAGGCTTTCTATCAGGCAATTAAGAACAAGATATCTCTTGCCGAGTTGTTTGATAGTAATCGTGGGCAGCTCAATGAGAAGAGAATTCTGAATTTAATGAACATTGTTATTCAACTAAGAAAGGTAGACAATCCATAGTACTTGGGCTTTCTTTTCTTTGTTCTTTATTTTAGTAGTGCAAATTTCTTATTAACAGTTTCATTCTGAAAGAAAGATTTTTGTGATTTAATTGTGTGAATCTATTTTTTCATCTCATCAAGAGTGCTGGTGTAAACATTACTATTTAAATATGATAGGTTTGCAACCATCCAGAGTTGTTTGAAAGGAGTGAGGGAAGCACTTACCTTTACTTTGGAGACATTCCGAATTCCCTTCCACCTCCACCATTTGGGGAGTTGGAGGATGTATATTATTCTGGTGGTCACAACCCCATATCATATGAGGTATTTCCTCATTCTCATACGTTATTTACTATATCAAAACATTCAATTTTATTTGTCGTGTATTGTTGCATACTTATCTGCATTGGTTCCTTAAGAATTAAGTCTGTCCATTCCTATTAGTTCACAAGTTTAGTGTAGGACATCTTTGCAAGGTATGATATTTGGATTTTTTTGTACTGCTTAATCTATCATTGACTAGTTTAGACAAAGCTAATTTGATCCATTAACAAGGATTGTTTTATGAAAAATGCAAGTTCATTCAGGATTCAGGAACTTGTTGCAATGTTGATACAGTTTGGTTTATTACATTTTAGAAGGCCACTAATTGAAGTTTTAGCATGATTTAGTTGATACAATGTTAGCTGTTGGGGTTGTAATTTTTATGGACTCAAAATGGGTCCACAGTAAATGGCTGTTGTAAAGAGAATTTTTTAATGGTATTAGACTGTAGCACAGACACTGATTGACTGATGGTCAAGATTTGAGAAGAATTAAAAAGGATATGGAAGGATAAAATAATAATAAGTAACTGTTTCTCAATGAGAACATATAAATAGGAAGATAACAGAATGTACATCTGGCGTATGATAGAGGCATGACATTTCAATAACCTTAGAATACTATTAACCTCTAACCACTTGTGAGACATTTAACCATTTGTGCCACAAGTATAGATTTATAATTGTTTACAAACATTCATTTACTCTCAGTGATATGATTATCATTACTCAGTAAATTAATGATGTCACACCAAACCTTGATCTATTCTGGCTAATGTGTTACAAATTTATGTCAACGCCAACTATCAGTGTATTAGTCTTACTCTTAGATGGAGTTGTGTTTTACACTTTCACAATTCACACTACCTTACATGTTTAGAGCTGGGAGAGCTCGTCTCTTACCAGTTAGAAGGGCAAGGTTAGTGTGACCCATATGTACTAAGTTACTGCCTTGATGGTAAAATTTGATGCACATGGAACCTGTTTTTGGTGCCATTTTTGGCATTTTTATTATAAAAGGGAAGTATATTTGTATATTGAATGAGTTTTCAAACTTATTTAATAAATGACCCAGGTCACGTTGATATTGGTTTTTCTTTGTTTAGGTTTTTCTCTTTTCCCTTGTAATTATTTTTTTCTACTATCTTATGTTAACTTTGCCTCTTATTTTATTTTATTTTTCTTTCTTACTGCTTTTGCTATGTGTGACAAAATTTCAGATACCAAAACTTGTCTATCAAGAAATTATGCAAAGTTCTGAAACTCCCAGTTCAGTTGTTGGTCGTGGTGTCTCCAGAGAATCTTTTCAGAAATGTTTTAATATTTTTAGACCAGAAAATGTTTATAGATCTATCTTTGCGGAAGATATGTACATTAAAAGTGGACACTTTGGTTTTACCCATTTGATGGATTTGTCTCCACACGAAGTGACATTTCTGGCTACTGGTTCTTTTATGGAGCGACTGTTATTTTCTATGATAAGACATGAACAAAAATTCATTGACGAAGCTGTAGACTTTCTAATGGAGACTGTAGATGATGATCCAGAATGTGGTTACCTTGAGAAAGATAAAGTGAGAACAGTTACACGAATGTTATTGGTGCCATCGAGATCTGAGACCCAGTTTCTTCTAAAAAGATTGCCAGTTGGTCCCAGCCATGCACCATTTGAGGCCTTGGTTGTCCCACACCAAGATAGGATTTTTTCAAATGCTAGGCTTCTTCACTCTGCTTACACATATATCCCACAAAGTAGAGCTCCCCCAGTATGTTATCTTTCTCTATTATCTGCTCTTAAGTTCTTTTTTCCAAAATAAGTGGCACTTTTTTTCTTTTTTAAACAAAATGATAATTAATCATTGATCATTTTCTTCTTTTCGTCTTCATAGATTGGTGCTCACTGCTCAGATAGAAACTTCTATTATAAAATGATTGAAGAATTACATGATCCCTGGGTTAAGAGGTTGTTTGTGGGATTTGCACGTACATCTGATTACAATGGTCCTAGAAAGCCAGATGGTCCTCATCATTTAATTCAAGAGATAGATTGTGAACTACCTGTTTCTCAGCCCGCTCTTCAATTAACGCACAATATTTTTGGGTCTTCTCCACCTATGCGGAATTTCGACCCAGCAAAACTGCTCACTGTAAGTTTTGCTTTTAGTTTTGTTCTTTCTTTCTCATGAAATGGTCCTCTTCCCACAACTTTCATGTTGAATAAATCTTCTAATATACATTATTTTCTTTTTATTATAGGACTCTGGAAAGCTCCAAACACTTGATATATTATTGAAACGGTTACGAGCAGAAAATCATCGTGTTCTCTTATTTGCTCAGATGACCAAGATGCTGAATATTTTGGAGGTACTTTCAACATTCTACAATGTTCAACCTTTTGATATTGGTTATGTAAATCCAGGATTGTATGATTCTGATATGTTCAAAGATGTAAAACAAGGATAAATACGTAAATGAATGAACAAAATTAGTCATTACAAGAGCCCTCTGTCATCAATTGATTTCCCTTAAATATAGTGATTACAACTCACATGAACTCATCTTACTAGGAGGCCTACAAGTTGCATGTGTGTATGTACAAATATGTTTATGTACACACACACATGCAAGTATTGATTTTTTTTTTCTCTCTTAAAGCTGTTAAATGAGTTTGGTTCGATTTTGTTTTAACAAAAATTGGGAACTTGGGTGTTCTGATTAAATTCAAATGTTTAATGATTTGAAAATGGAAACATTTGGATCATGATGAGTATCTATGCATAGAGCAACATAACTGTTCTACAAGTCTTGGCTTGGCCTTCAACTTTTGAGTCTTTTTGTATATGCTGACTAGAAATTTAATCATTTTTGCAGGACTACATGAACTATAGAAAATATAGGTATTTTAGACTTGATGGATCATCTACTATTCAGGATCGCAGAGACATGGTCAGAGACTTTCAGCATAGGTAATGCCTTCTGTTTTCTCTGTAATCTTTTCATTCTGTACTATGGTTAGAGTCGTTAGACTACTGAACATTACTTATTTAGTTATACATCTGTTTTTCATATTTCTTATTAATATGTTGTAGGAGTGATATTTTTGTGTTCTTACTGAGTACAAGAGCTGGTGGATTGGGTATCAACTTGACAGCTGCTGACACAGTCATATTTTATGAGAGTGATTGGAATCCAACTTTGGATCTACAGGCAATGGATAGAGCTCATCGTCTGGGTCAGACAAAAGATGTTAGTTCCATTTTTCCTGCTACTTGCTCTATGGAAGTCATGTTGCACAGTTTTGTTTAGGATCTCAACTATTGGTCTCTGAATTTCCCTTCATTGCATATCTGGAACTGATGCTTCCCTTTCTCTGGATCATGCACATATTTTCTTGTTTAGACATTAAAACTACTCGTTTGGAATTTGCAAGTGCTCAACGTATTGAGTTGAAAACTAATTGTAGATGCATTTTCAACATTGTAGGTTACTGTATACCGACTTATATGTAAAGAGACAGTTGAAGAGAAGATTCTTCTTAGAGCTAGTCAGAAAAGTACTGTACAGAACCTTGTCATGACTGGCGGTTCTGTTGGTGGTGATCTTTTAGCTCCTGAGGATGTTGTATCTTTGCTTCTAGATGATGTTCAGTTGGAGCAGAAATTAAAGGAAATCCCTCTCCAGGTTGGTCGTGAATCTGGTTACCAAATTTCATTATTTTACAATGTATTGAATATCCTTGTCAACCAAATGAAACACTAGGAAAAAATAAGTTCCAGAAACCCTAAATCCATTTTGAGAATTTTTCTGATTGTCCTTGCTTATCCTTCCAGGTAAAGGATAAACAAAAGAAAAAACAACCAATGAGGGGTATTCGGGTAAATGAAGAAGGTGATGCATCGCTGGAAGATCTAACAAACTCTGTAGCACAGGGTACTTCAGATTATGATCTTTCCGTGGATACAGAGGGATCAAAGTCCAGTAATAAAAAGGTATCACCACACTTCTATTTATTTATTTGGAGAGGATTATACCTCCAAAACTTCTTGGTTACAGAAATTCTTGAATCTCATTTCAATTGGTTGCAGAATAAAGAAAAATTGTTGATTTATATTAGAAGTTTGTAGCTTCTTGTTAGCAAGGGAATGATTTGTTGCATAAGGCAATGTAATGGGGTTGAGGACCCTTGTACATGCTTTTACATAAATCTGTTTTCCTGAAAAGAAAATTGGAAACTCCTCTATGATAATGGTTCTTTAGGTGGTTTCAATGCATGAAGTTTATCATTTAGTACTGCTACTTGCTCTAAAAGGGTAAAGAAAGATTCTTTGTAACTGTGGTTAGCTATTACTTCTATGATGTACAACAGCTCCACAATTAGCAAATCAAAATATGATAAAAGATGATTTTGGAGAATTGTGGGGTTGGGTATTAAGGGTTTATTGTGTCAGAAATTTTCAAGAAAACATGTAAAGCTAATATGTATATATGGCATGCCAAAGAGTATTTCTCCCCTCCCCCACGATATTTTTTTTAATATAACTCATCAATATTCCCCATGGCCTTTCCTATTAAAGGAGTAGGAAGTTCTGAAATTCCCAAAATGAGTGTTTCTTAATTCTTTTAACAAGCTCTTCTCTGTAAAGGAAAAATAGCTGTGAAAGGAAATTTAGAAGTAAGGAAATTTAGAAGTTGAAGTGGGACATTTCAATGTTGAGTCTCTTTACCCTCATAGGATTACAGTAAATCATTATTGACCTTTCTTTGTTGTTCTGCTAATAGCTGTTTCATGGGAGTTATTGTTTCTGACAAACATAGAAACTGGGCAACCTTGCTACATTTTATTTTTTTGTCTTTGTTGAGTCCGATGTATTGGAGGATATATCATCCTCTACTGTGTGGTACCTTCCCCCTGTTCTTATGAAATTTCTCTCCATTATAAAAGAAGTCCTAAAACAAAGAAGATTCCAGTAATTCCCTTTTGCAAGAATCTGAAAGTTTAAGCAGTTAAAAGAAGCTGAAAGCTAAACTATGATGCATTCAACTAAACTTCATTAACGGCCTATGAACCATAAGTTTTTAAATCATTTGTGAAGCCTTTTCAAGCTTTTGTATATTCTCTTTGCCATGTTTAAGCTGAGTTGACTGATAACTTAAAATAAATAGTGAATAACTCCTTGGTACTTTGACTTGAGGATTTTTCCTCTCCTTTTCAAAAATGCAAAATACTAGTGTTATATTCATATCCATCAGTATGTGACTATGTGTACAATATGCCTACATATGTATCCAAATAATAATCCTCTATTTTTTGTTTAATTTTATAGACTGAAACATTTTGGATACTGCTCCGAAGCTTTGAATAGAATATAGTTAATATAATTTTAATGCAGCTCTATCTTTTCATTTGTATCCTTAAAGCAATAGTAAATTGTTGACAATTATATAGAGCCAAGAATTATTTTGAATAAGATAAATGATGCTTCCATGATTTGAGTTGGGAAAAAATATGGAACTCTTGTGATGTGAAGGGATATGTAATGATTTTTTGTTATGATCACAAGTTTATTGTTTATTGTTTTTTTTAGGTGCATTGTGATCATTATCCATTGAAATAGTTGTGTAGATAAGAAATGATTAATGACTCTTCGCAAATGTAATGTATTTATGTAAAATGTATTTTTATTTTTAAATTTGTGTCAATATATCTAGGTTACATCATATTTTGAATGATTAAGAATTTCCCATATCCCCGTATCTGTGTGGTGTTTAGTGTTTGGGCAAAGACAGAAGATTTCTTAAAGCAGAATAAGTATTGCATTAAATTTGAATGAATCGTTTATCCAATCCAATGTACAATTGTCATGAGCCAACTATCCTAAAATGGTTTCTACTTGTATTATTAGTTAACCCTTAACCCATCATGATACCCTGACAGGAAAATGACCGTGACAATTAATTTTTTATATTACTAGCTGACCATTCATGCACAACAAAACTTTGTCTGTCTCTTACATGATGATTCTGTGACAATAAAAAAATCCAAATCTGTTGCATTTTTGATGGTTTTATCATTTATGTGATAGTATTTGAGTGATTTGAATTTTTAGGTGTACTGATGCGCATAGAGTTCAAATATTGCGAGTATATTTTGAATGTTATGTTCAACTTGGTAACATAATGTCTATTTGCAGAGAAAAGCCACCGCAGATAAGCCAACTTCCAGGCCAAAGAATTCTCAAAAAATGAGTGAATTTAGTACTATGCCTACGGACAACGAATTGGATGATATTGATCCAGTGGGTCAGAAACCGAAGAGACCGAAGAGGATAAAGAAGAATGTGAATGAAAAGTTTGAAGATGCTTTTACTGGGACAGCTACACTGGTACCAGAGCCGACCCAATTTCCACCTACACGTGATTTTAGTGCCGGAGGTTCTAAAGCAGAATCAGGCCAAGACAACTGAAAGCATAGTGACTTCTGACCATGGCATTTTACAAAAACTGGGGAGTCACTATTTTATCAGCCCTGTGGATTGACATTTTGTGGAGACTGCTAAATTGGCTCTCTGGTTAATCAACAGTTTCTAGTTCCCCATTTCTTGGTTGTCGTCTGACTGCAAAAGTAGTAACGCTGAAGTTGAGTCAAGAAAGGTGAAGCTGTATATCCTAGGTTGTATATAGTCCTTAATGTTATAGATCTACCTCTCTTCCACAGTTGTGGGGCTTTGTTGTTTGTACAGATCGGCCCATTCCTACTTGAGTTGATTTTTTATATGCCACAAGCAATATTTATAACAAAATGATAATTAATATACGGCAGTCTTGCTTAAGTCCGCGGCATGACAATTAACAGTAACACCCTGTAAGCAATATGAGGATGTGAGACATCTTGTGACCAAGTTTAAGAATAACTTGTTCAATTCATCTGGATCAAGAGGTGGTGGAATTCATCCAAATTAGAAGCCGGTGCCCTGTGCTTGATAAAAAGCTAAGCTTGAAAAGGGATAGATTTCTGTCTTATTAAGAGTGGTGTTCAAATTCTGTATTGTGCTAATCTTCTTATTGTAACACTAGGTCTGCATCTTGATATAAACGGCAGAGGTGCTCCTTGAACTCCCATCTCTTAATCAAATATTGTTTTATCCAAAAACTCGTTTCAAGTCATCTCATACGGTGAATGCTAGTAACTCAGCTTTAATTGTTGGTGTTAGATTCAAAGGAAAGGCTGGTTAGCATGCGGCATGCAAGTGCATTCCCCTCCATAATATTTTGGGGTAATTGACCAATCTAGAATATTTATTAAAATGGAACTGTGTTGAAGCTAATTATCCGATAGGATTGTATTGAACTACTGATCCACATTTTTTTCCGGTATCAAAATGTTGTCAAAAAATAATTGTCGGCAACAGTTTAAAACTATCATAATGACAGGCCATAACTCCAACTCCAACCATTATCATGAAAATTTATTCATTAGAAAAATTGATTATAAATTTGTATTTGTTTGGAAAACATATAAACTTACTATAGAAAATAAATTATCAATGACAGAGACTTAATTAGTATGTGGATGATGTTGAAAATGTCCACAAATGCGAAGAATACGAATTGAATTCTTAAGATATGTAATGCATTATTTTGAATGATTTATCCGTAGATTCTATGTAAATTCTTAAGATACAACAAGATTTTTTCAATATTAAACTGAAGATGTAGAATTAACAAGTTTTTAATAAAAAAAATTAAGAAAAAGTAAAGTTGTACTTTATATATATATATATATATATATATATATATATATATATATATATATATATATATATATGAGTATTTATAAAAAAGGGATATTGACAATTAAGACTATAATTAATGACAGAATTTAAGACAATTAATTTTAAAATATTTAATTATTTAAAATTAATTAAAATTATGATAATTAGATTATTGCATCTCATTAAAATTAATATTAAATTTTAAAAACAATAATCAATAAAACAATTATTTTAAATTTAAAATAATTTCATAAATAAACTTATCCTTTAAAATATTTCAAAATATACAACACAAAATTTAAAGAAATATTTACATTTTCAATTAGATTGGACCTTAAGCCTTTTTTTATCATAAAAACATTCATAATCAATTTATTTAAATTTTGACAAACCAATTATCATGACGTATTTCTAGATCATGGAAAAATTGATACTTCATTTTAATCTGTTGGATTTTATTTTTAACAAAAGAGAAGGTAAAATAGAATTCGTATTTGCATAATACATTTCACATACTATTTAAATGTATGAGGTACATCACAATTAATTCAATGTAAATTTATATAAATACTTGTTTATAGAAGATATTAATTATCCTCAATTCTTACATTACGATACATGTTAGGCCCAAAAGAATTAAATCAAACCCATACTGGATGAAAGATTTCTTTAGTAGCTTTTCCTAAATGGGCTGTTGATGTTTTGGCCCAATTCTATTGCTTTTAAGTGTATGGATTGTCAGATTGATGCAAGAATGAAGTTTTTTTCAGTTTTATAATTCTTTTCGTAGCTTTGCCCTAGTTTTTCGAAAGTTCATCCTATCAGTGGTGCTTTCATTTCGTCCATGCCTCCCAAACCGTCCAAGGAGACCGATGAAGCCCTCCAACTCCTCACGGAGAAATTTGTGGTTCTTCAATCAGCGTTTGATACCCAACAACTCAACCAAGAGGCTCGTCAAGCTGCCTTCCAACAATCCCTTGATGCGATGATAGCCAAACTCACCGCTATGACATCGGTCTCGTCAACCAGCCCAACCCCGGATTCACCATGTTCGGTACACCCTACCCAATCTTCTCCTTTGCCTACTTCCATTTCCACTACATTACCCTCTCATGTTTCCTCCTTTCGTTTCACATCCCCTTCACCCTTTCCTACGGCCCCTATGCCGTTCGGTATGCCCATGTCTTTTTTGGCCCTTTCAACCACATCAATTGGGTCATCTACAACTTCCCCTCCTACACCTCCTTTTATACATTTTGGAACTTCCACCCCTCCCACCTTATCTTTACCTTTCACCACCCCTTTAACCCATTCAGTCCCAACTAATATGGCCATGCCTCCTATACAACCACCTAAACTTCAACTTACAACTTTTGAGGGGGCTGACCCACTGGACTGGCTCTTTCAAGCAGAGAAGTTTTTCCTTTTATACCAAATTGCTATGGAACACCGTCTCCACATGGCTGCTTTTTACATGAAGGGCGAGGCCCTTAGTTGGTTCAAGTGGATGTACCACAATCATCGATTAACGGATTGGCATTCCTTTGCTCGTGCATTGGAGTTACGTTTTGGTCCATCTTCTTATACCAACCATCAACAAGAGTTATACAAACTCCGTCAATTTGGGACCGTTTCTGAGTACCAGGCTCAATTTGAGAGATTATCCAATCGTGTCTATGGCCTTTCTCCTGAAAATTTACTAAACTGCTTTATTTCAGGACTTCGATCAGACTTACGCCATGAACTCTTGATATTACATCCACCCACAATCTCAGAGGCCATTGGTTTAGCTAAGCTGTTTGAAGCTAAATTTCGTGATTCTAAACCCAAGACCTCGAAACCCTACCTTACAACCCCCTCAACCAACTTCCCCACTCATATTACCCCCCCTACGTCCATTTCTCCTACACCAGTTGTTCCCCCTATTAAACGCCTGACGTCGGCCCAGATGCAAGAACGCAGGGCCCTTGGTCTTTGTTACAACTGTGATGACAAATTTATCCCCGGCCATAAATGTTCTACCCCTCGTTTCCTACTTCTCATAGAGGATGACCCAGACCTGACTACCACCACACCATCCCCAACTGACCCTACCTCATCTCCCTTGTTTCATTTATCATTTCAAGCCTTAACCGGTCACCCTTCTCCTCAATCCTTCCAATTTCGGGGTTCCATTCACCACCTGAATGTGAGAGTTTTAATTGACACTGGCAGCTCCCACAATATCCTCCAACCCAGATTGGCATCCCACCTCCAACTACCCATTACACCTATCCCTCACTTCTTTGTGATGGTCGGCAATGGACAACATATTGCTTGTACGGGATTATGTGAGCAAGTTCCAATTATATTGCATGGTCATTCCTTTTCAGTTCCCTTTTATTTGATGTCAATAGAAGGTGCGGACGCAGTACTTGGTATTGATTGGCTACGTACCCTTGGACCTCTAACTGCTGATTTTTCCACCCTTAGCCTCTCTTTTACTCATAATGATGTGCCCATCACCATAAAGGCCGATCCTACCCATACCCCCACATTAGCCACGTTCCACCATTTTAACCTCCTGAAACACCACAATGCGATTGCTTCATGCCATCTGATCTTCACCCACCGCCTAGACAACAATACCCACAACCCTGAACTCCATCTTCCCCCCACTTTAAACCCTGAAATTAAGACTCTCATTTCTAACCATACCTCTATCTTCACTAAACCTACAGGCTTACCACCCATTCGTACTCATGACCATCATATTCCTTTGCTTCCCAATACCCCACCTATTAATGTCAAACCTTATAGATACCCCCACACTCAAAAGGATGCCATGTCTCACATCATACAAGACCTACTTACTCAAGGTCTCATCACTCCTAGCCATAGCCCCTTCTCCTCACCTGTTTTACTAGTTCACAAAAAGGATGGTACTTGGCGCCTATGCGTTGACTACCGGGCTCTCAATTCGGTAACCATAAAAGACCGTTTCCCAATTCCCACGGTGGATGAACTTTTGGATGAGCTAGGCAAAGCTACAATTTTTTCTAAATTAGATCTTCGCTCTGGATATCATCAAATCAGGATGGCTCCTGAAGACACTTATAAGACAGCTTTTCGAACCTGTGACGGTCATTACGAGTTCCTAGTAATGCCATTTGGGCTTACTAACGCACCCTCCACATTTCAATCAGCCATGAATGATCTTTTTCGACCCTACCTCCGTAAATTTGTTTTGGTTTTTTTTGACGATATCCTCATTTATAGTCCAACATTTGCGGAGCACTTACATCACTTAACTGTGGTTTTTGATCTATTACTTACTAATCAATTTTTTGCTAAATTCACTAAGTGTGTTTTTGCTGTTTCTTCGGTTCAATATCTTGGTCACATCATTTCAGCTCATGGAGTAGCACCTGACCCTGACAAATTAAAAGCAATTCAAGAGTGGCCTCAGCCTCGTTCACTCACGACTCTTAGGGGATTTTTGGGCCTCACCGGTTTTTATAGACGTTTTATACGCCAATACGCCACTCTCGCCGCTCCTCTCACCGATTTACTTGCTCCTCAAAAATTTACATGGACACCTACTGCTTCAGAGGCTTTTACATGCTTAAAAAATAAACTCTCTACAAGTCCTATTCTTCACCTCCCTAACTTTGATGCTCTTTTCGTAGTGGAGACAGATGCTTCTGGGGTGGCCATTGGGGCAGTTTTGACACAGCTTGGGCATCCCATTGCTTTCTTTAGCAAGAAGATGAGCCCCCGGCTTCAGGCATCGGCTGCTTATACCCGTGAGTTGTATGCTGTAACAGAGGCAGTTAAGAAGTGGCGTCAATATCTCATAGGCAGGCACTTCCACATTTACACAGACCAAAAGAGTTTGAGTAATCTCATTCAACAGACTATTCAAACTCCTGAACAACAAAAGTGGACCTGTAAACTCCAAGGCTACAGTTTTGATATCTTTTACAAACCTGGGAGATTGAACATAGTGGCTGATGCCTTATCTCGCCAGTTTGGTGACACTCAGCCGTTCATGTCCTGTATCTCCTCTCCTGTTCCTGTGTTATTGGGTCAACTACAACAATATTTTCAAAATGAACCTGAAGGCATTGCGTTCATTCAACAAGTACAAACCTCCCAGGAACTTCGTAACAAATTTCATATTGCTAATGGGTTGATATATTACGGTGCTCGCCTTTTCATCCCAGCAATTTCAGAGTTGCGCCAATCTTTGATTGCAGAGTTCCATGCTTCTCCGACTGCAGGTCATTCTGGACTCAAACCCACGGTAGCACGTCTTGCTGCCTCATTTTACTGGCCCAGCCTGTACACAGACACAAAGTTGTTCATCAAACAATGCACAATATGCCAACAAAATAAATATATGCCAAAACGAAAGCCAGGATTGCTACAACCGTTACCCATCCCGTTACAGGTTTGGGACGACCTCACCATGGATTTTATTACGCATCTGCCCCAATCCCATGGCCACACTGTCATTTGGGTGATCTGTGATCGTTTGTCCAAATCTGTTCACTTCATCGGGCTTCCTACACATTTTTCGGCTAAAGATTTGGCTCGCCGTTTTTCTGTTGAAGTTTGTCGTCTGCATGGGATTCCTCGGTCTATCACCACAGATCGTGACCCATTGTTTCTCAGCCATTTCTGGAAGGAGCTTTTCCACCTACAGGGAACAACACTGCGCTATAGCACAGCTTATCATCCAGAAACCGACGGGCAAACAGAGGTCGTAAACCGGTCTCTTGAAGCATACCTTCGTTGTTTTGCCTCTGATTTTCCCAAACGCTGGTTCTTATTTCTTCATCTGGCTGAATATTGGTATAATACATCTGTCCACTCTGCTATTGGCATGTCTCCCTTTGAAGCCTTGTACGGCAGAGCTCCGCCCCATTTTCCTCATCTTCCTCTAGCGTCATCGATTATACCTGAGATTCGGGCCTCATTGGAAGAACGACACAACATATTGACAAAACTGAAGGTGAATCTTAAGCGAAGCCGTCAAAGTATGATAGATCAAGCGAACAAAAAACGGGGCGATATTACCTTTGACGTCGACGATTGGGTTTGGTTGCGTCTCCGACCTTACCGACAAACGTCTGTACACCATCGTCCCTCAGCCAAGCTCGCGAAGCGCTATTTTGGGCCGTTTCAGGTGCTCCGCCGCATTGGCAGTGTCGCCTATGAGCTTCAGTTACCAAGTACCTCCAAGATACACCCTGTGTTTCATGTTTCTCTCCTGCGCGCCTACCACGGCCCCAAACCACCCTCACACATTTCCGCGCCGCCGCCCACCCTCAAAGAAGACAACCAAGATGTCCAGGATGTTACTCCCATAAGTAACCCTCCTGTATCCCAACCCTCTTAACCTACTCCTTTAGTGCCTCCTCCTCGGGCCCCACAACAATTTAACTCCCCCACTTCACCTTCTGACTGCCCATATGAAGAGCCTTGCGAAACTTCTCAAGCCAGTTCCACCGCACCGTCCAAGATAACCATTGAGGAGCCGCCACGTCATTTTCAGCATCCCACGTGGTGTCCACCACTTTCTCCACCTGTTGAGACCACTCCAGCACCAGCCGGCCCATTAAACCTTGAGGACAAGGTTTCACTGCATGCGGGAGGCTATGTTAGGCCCAAAAGAATTAAATCAAACCCATACTGGATGAAAGATTTCTTTAGTAGCTTTTCCTAAATGGGTTGTTGATGTTTTGGCCCAATTCTATTGCTTTTAAGTGTATGGATTGTCAGATTGATGCAAGAATGAAGTTTTTTTCAGTTTTATAATTCTTTTCGTAGCTTTGCCCTAGTTTTTCGAAAGTTCATCCTATCAATACAAATATTGAAAATAATAATGTTATATGTATAACAAAAATTGTACAACACTATTTTTGTATCTATCTCTTTCAATCATTATTAATATAAATAAAATAATAAAAAGAGATAAACATAAAAATAATATTGTACAATTTTTATTATATATATAACATTACTTGTAGACTAAATAAATAATTTCTTAGTAAATATAAATAAAAAATTTGAAAAAGAAAAGCAAATACTGTCGTGGTACATCAAGTAGCACCCACATTTTGTTTTCCATTTGCATGAGCTGTGAAGGTGATATTAATTAGAGGATCCAATAAAAATCCACTATAGAAGCCAATAAGATAAGTGTGCAATTAAATTAAAGTGTAGGTCGAGGCAAAAACAATTGGACATGCATGCAAAATTTTCAAGAAAAAGAATTGGTGGACCAACAAGATAACTATATGTGATGAATGACGACTAGTATTTGATTTCCTCATAAATAACAGACAAGATGGCAGAAAAATATCTAATATTTCAACAATAAAACGCTATCACATTAATTATTTAGTATTTGTGGAATTCATTGCGTCATTAAATGATCGATATATCGAACCAGCTCACTAACACGTTATACCTCACTTAGAACACAAGTTCACTCGCAACAAGTCTTTTGCATTCTTACAACTATGCCGGAATCATTCCTCTTCAGCATCGCAGAGTCACTCGGCGCAAAGCTTGCTTCTTGGGCTTTTGAAGAAGCTTCTCAGCTGCTGGGCGTGTACGATCATCTCAAAGAGTTTAGAAAAACTCTCTCGTTAGTGAAGGCTGTTTTGTTAGATGCCTAGCAAAAGCAAGAGCACAACAATGAGCTGCAGGAATGGCTGAGGCAGCTCAAAGGTGTCTTCTACGTACGATGCATGTTAGATAATCTTAAATTTTAGTGATATCCGAGTTAGTTTATCTGTTTTATTTGTTTCAGTTTAGATAAGATAGTTTTTTATAAGATTTTTTTTGATAAGATATTTTGTTATTTTCTTGTTAATTTGATACGTTGTACAATGACTATTTAAAGGTCATCTCTTATTCAATAAAAAGTACAGTGAGTTGCTACGTTCACCCAATACTAGTATTACTCGTCTCTCTTATTTTTTCTACAAATTGGTATCAGAGCTTTATGCTCTGAGTGCCGAGTGTGAGAGGAAAACAGTGTGCGCCTGTGAAGGGGAAGAAAGAAGAAATAGAGAGTAATGGCGAAGGTTGTTAATGGAATGACCGTACCACAACTGTCAAAGAAAATCAATTATGATAATTGGTGTTTACAGATGAAGACCCTGTTGGGTTCCCAAAGTCTATGGGACATAGTGGAGAAGGGGTTCCAAGAACCCGAGGAGGACGAAGACCAATCTGTGGCTCAGATTGCTGCATTGGAAAAGACACGAGTGAAGACAAATCGGCTTTGTATTTTTTGTACAATGCCGTGGATGAGTCAGGTTTCGAGAAGATTGCAAACGTTGCATCTTCAAATGAAGCATGGAAGATCTTGGAGGTTGCGCACAGAGGTAACCACCGTGTCAGACAGATCCGACTTCAAACTCTCCGAGGAGAGTTTGAGTGTTTGAAGATGGAGGATAAGGAACAAGTATCCGAGTACATAACTCGGGTGGAGAAGTTGGCTAACCAACTCAGAAGGAATGGGGAGCCAATGCCAGCAAGTAGAGTTGTGGAGAAAATCTTGAGATCATTAACAGATGATTTCGAGAGTATTGCATGCGTAATTGAGGAGTCAAAGGACTTGTCAGTTCTCTCAGTGGAAGAGCTCGCTGGGTCACTCGAAGCCCACGAACAAAGGAGGAGGAAGATGAAGGGTACTCTTGATCAAGCATTACAGGCGCAAGGTCGGAGGTGATCAAGGACGAGGTAGAGGACGAGGTGATCAAGGACGAGGTAGAGGACGAGGTGATCATGGAGGTGAACAAGGACGAGGTGATCGTAGCTAAGGAAGGAAGTTAGCCAAGGTCGGAGGTGAAATGTTATAAGTGTGGCAAACTCGGTCACTACGCAAAGGAATGCAGATCGACAAATTGCTACAACTGTGGTAAATACGGTCACATAGCAAAGTATTGTCGAGCTAAAAGCTGAAGTGAAGAGAAAGAGAAGAATCTTCTCACAGAAGAAGAGGACAAGGAAGCAGGAATTTTGATGATGACGCAGAGCTCGGAGACCAAGTTACGTCCGAGTTGTGCCTCCGAGGTTCAGCTAAACTTGAGTTGCGTGGAGAGATCAGTAGTTGAGCTTCCAAGCTCAGATGAGAAGTCAGAAGCCGAGCTTGATTCGAGTTGCTTAAACAACTCGGTATGATATTTGGACACTGGAGCGAGCAATCATATGTGTGGAGAAGAAAGTTTTTTCAACGAACTCATCAAGGTGAAGGCTGGATTCGTGTCATTTGGGGATGATTCCAAGGTAGCGGTAAAAGGGCATGGAACCATCAAGCTTATGCAGAAGGATGGACGAGTTGGAGAAATAAGGAATGTCTACTACGTTCCCGAGCTTAAGAATAACATCTTAAGCATGGGGCAGATGATGGAGAAAGGCAACTCGGTTCTGATGAAGGATCGAGTGTTTTATTTGAACGACAAGCATGATCGTTTAATAGCCCGAGTGGAAATAAAAAAGAATCGGATGTATAAACTGGAGCTGAACATCTTTCAAAATAAGTGCTTGAAGCTGGACATGAAGGATGAAGCCATGACGTGGCATTTTCGTTTTGGGCATTTAAACTTTGGAGGTTTGGCCGAACTATCAAGGAAGGAGTTGGTGCACGGACTACGTGGTATTGGGCATTCAAGAACAAGTTTTCTGAGCTCGTCCGAATACAAAGCAAAGGAGCAAGACATCTACAACTCCACTGACGAGTTACATGTAGTATGTCTATTGACAGGAATAGAAGATATAAAGTTTGAAGAGGCGGTACTTGATGAGAGATGGAAGAAAGCAATGGATGAGGAGGGGTCAATTGAGAAGAGTGAGACGTGGAAGCTGACAGATTTACCCACAGGAGCTCGTCCAATTGGTTTGAAGTGGGTATACAAAAGGAAGACAAATGCAAATGGCGAAGTGGAGCACTACAAAGCTCGTCTTGTGGCGAGGGGTTATAAACATTAGAAAGGCATTGATTATGATGAAGTCTTTGCACCCGTGACAAGGATGGAAACGATTCGATTATTACTGTCCTTAGCAGCTCAGCATGGATGGAAGATACAACAAATGGACGTGAAGTCAGCATTCTTGAATGGGGTGTTGGAGGAAGAAGTCTACGTGGAGCAACCTCTAGGGTACATGAGGAGAGGTGAAGAGAAGAAGGTGCTGAAGCTCAAAAAGGCTTTGTATGGTTTGAAGCAAGCTCCTCGAGCATGGAATGAGAGAATAGACACCTACTTCAAGAGAAATGGTTATAAACAATGTCCTTATGAACATGCTCTCTATTTAAAGAAGTGCAGAGGAGATATATTGTTCGTTGCTCTATACGTGGATGACTTGATATTCATGGGAAGCAAAGTTGAGCTAGTTGAGGAGTTTAAAGAAGTGATGAAGAGGGAGTTTGAGATGACCGATTTGGGCATCATGAAGTACTTTCTGGGTTTAGAGGTGGACCAAAGAACAACAGGTATTTTTGTGTCCCAAAAGAGGTATGCCGAGGAGATTTTGAGCAAGGCAAAGATGTTGAATTGCAATCCAGTTTCTACTCCCATGGAACCTGGAACGAAGTTATCTAAAAATGGAGAAGCTGAAAAAGTTGATGCAAGCAGGTACCGAAGCCTAATCGAAAGTCTAAGGTATTTGACAAGTACAAGACCCGACCTGATGCTGAGTGTGGGAATTGCAAGCCGCTTTATGGAGGATCCGAGGTATTCTCATTGGAAAGCATTGAAGAGGACACTAAGGTATGTGAAGGGAACGATGTCACTTGGACTGTGTTTCACTAAGTCGGACAACTACCGACTTACTGGATACTCGGACAGTGATTGGTGTGGAGATGTGGATGATCGGAAAAGCACAGCTGGGTACGTATTCTTCATGGGAAACACGGCTTTCACTTGGCTATCAAAGAAACAACCAATCGTAGCTCTATCAACGTGTGAATTCGAGTATGTAGCAGCATCTTGGAGTGTCCAACATGCAGTTTGGCTTAGAAACTTGCTAAGCAAACTGGAAATTATGAAAGCTGAGAAAGTATTGATCCGAGTAGATAACAGGTCGGCAATCGAGTTAGCCAAAAATCCAATCAATCACGAAAGAAGTAAGCACATCGACGTCTGATTTCATTTCATCAGGGAGAAGGTGAAAGAAGGAAGCGTGGAGCTCGAACACGTAAGAAGTAAAGAGCAAGTAGCTGATATCTTTACAAAATCATTGCCGACAACAACATTTCAAGAGTTAAGGAAGTTACTCGGAATGAAAGAAGAAGGAGAAATTTAAGCTTATGGGAAAGTTTTGTTAGATAATCTTAAATTTTAGAGATATCCGAGTTAGTTTATCTGTTTTATTTGTTTCAGTTTAGATAAGATAGTTTTTGATAATATTTGTTTTGATAAGATATTTTGTTATCTTCTTGTTAATTTGGTACGTTGTACAATGGCTATTTAAAGGTCATCTCTTATTCAATAAAAGTACAGTGAGTTGCTACGTTCACCCAATACTAGTATTACTCGTCTTTCTTATTTTTTCTACAATGCAGAAAATGTGCTGGATGAGTTTGAGTGCCAAACACCACGGAAGCAAGTGGTCAAAGCTCATGGCACCACCAAAGACAAGGTAGCTCACTTCTTCTCAACCTCTAATCCACTTGTTTTTCGTTATAGGTTGGGTCAACAAATTAAAGATGTCAGCAAGAGGCTTGACAGGGTTGCAACTGATAGGCTCAAGTTTGGTCTTCGAACAAATGATGTTGACACTCGTGTTGTGCATACGAGAGAGCTCACACACCCCCGTGTGCCAGATTTAGATATGATAGGAAGGGAGCATGATAAAGAAAAGATCATAGAGCTTTTGATTAATGATGGTGACACAAGTCTCTCTGTTATCCGCGTCGTAAGAATGGGAGGCTTGGGAAAGACCACACTTGCGCAGTTTGTGTTCAATGATAAGAGGACAAAAGAGTGTTTCTCATTGAAGATGTGGATCTGTGTTTCTGATAATTTTGATATTAAGCAATTGGTTATCAAAATCATCAGTGTTGCCAATGATTCAGCTTCAGTTGATGCCCCTCCTTGCCAACAGAATTTAAATATATTTGATCTGGAGCTACTGCAAAATCAATTGATAAACAAACTTGTTAGTAAAACATTCTTACTTGTCTCAGATGACGTGTGGAATGAAGATCATGTTAAATGGGTTGAGCTAAGGAATTTAGTACAAGTAGGTGCAACAGGAAGTAAAATTTTAGTGACTACACGTAGTCATAAAGTTGGTTCCATGATGGGTACCGTTCCCTCTCACATTTTAAAAGGCCTTTCTCCTAAGGATTCATTATCTTTGTTTGTCAAATGGGCATTTAAAGAAGGAGAGGAGAAAAAATATCCTCATTTGATAAATATTGGGAAAGAAATTGTGAAAAGATGCAGAAGAGTTCCATTGGCTATAAGAATATTAGAGAGTTTACTATTTTTGAAATTTGGAACAAATGAGTGGGAAAATGTGAGAAATAGTGAAATTTGGAATATTCTATAGAAAAAAGGTAACATTTTACCTGCACTTAAATTAAGTTATGATCTCATGCCTTCCTATTTAAGGCAATGTTTTGCATTGTTTTCCCTTTATCCAAAGAATTATCACTTCAATAATTCTGAGGTAAGTTCACTTTTGGGGGCACTTGGACTCCTTGCTTCACTGCAAAAGAATATGACACCAGAAGATCTTCCCAATCAGTACTTGTATGAACTACAATCAAGATCTTTTCTTCAAGATTTTGTTGACTTTAACAATATTTATTTCTTTAGAATACATGATTTGGTGCATGATCTTGCTATTTTTGTTGCAAAAGATGAGTGTTTATTTATAAATTCCCACATTGAAAATATTCCTAAGAATGTTCGACATCTGTCTTTTTGCCTGAAGACAATTTACTTGACAATTTATTCAACACAAAATCAATAGCCGTGAGAACCATATTGTTTCCAAATGCTAAAGCAAGAGCTAATAGTGCTTTTCTAAATACTTGTATGTCAAAGTTCAAATACTTGCGAGTTTTGGATTTAAGTGATTCGACATGCGAGACTTTGCCTTGTTTCATTGGTAAGTTGAAACATTTGACATATTTTAGTATTATGAATAATCACAATATTAAGAGACTCCCCGATACTATTTGCAAGCTCTAAAAATTGCAAGTGTTGAAACTTGATGGATGCACGGAACTGGAAGCATTGCCCAAAGGATTAAGAAAATTGATCTCTCTCCGTTATTTGGAGATAACCACAAAGCAATATGTTTTGCCTTACAATGAGATTGCTAAGTTGGGCTCACTTGCATATCTGTCTATTGAATCAAGCCAAAATTTGGAGTCTATCTTTGGAGGGGTCAAATTCCCTGCTCTTAAAATATTGTGTTTTGGTGACTGTCCAAGTCTTAAGTCTTTGCCATTGGATGTAAATTTTTTTCCTGAATTAGAAACTTTGGTCGTTAAAGGCTGTGGTAATTTGGACTTAGAACTGTGGAAAGACCACCATGAAGAACAATACCTCAAGTTGAAGTTAAAATATGTTCAATTTTGGGATTTACCACAACTGGTGGCCTTGCCTCGGTGGCTCCAAGAAACTGCAAACTCATTACAATGCTCAAGTATTTTCAATTGTGGCAATATTGAAATACTTCCAGAGTGGTTATCATCTCTAACTAATTTGAAAACACTTGTTATAGATGATTGCCCAATGCTTCTATCTCTCCCGGATAACATCCATCACCTCACTGCACTTGAAACTTTGATGATTGCAGGTTGTCCTAAACTATCTAGAAATTAAATGTCAACCCCATGTTAAAGAGTTTTGGCCCAAAATAAAAATATCACATATAAAAGAAGTTTGGATTGAAAAACCAAAACAACCGGAGGAAGAGGAATAGCAAGATAAGGAGGAATACTTTAATGGAATAGATAATTGTTGAAACACCTTGTTTTTTTCTTATTTATTTTTTTAAAGGTTTTATTTTTATTATGTGAATTGTTGTTCTTGATGAAACTGTTAATATGTTTTGAATTTGTTATGAGTATAACGGTTCACATCAAATTACACCTCAATCATTTGTTTGGTGTATGTAGGTTTCTTTTTTTAGTATATCTCATTTATCTTCTATTTTATCGGTTGTAAAATAAATTTGAGTTTTTAGGTAGGGATTTCAATTTAGAATCTCCATGATAGTCGTGTAACACTGCAATATTCATTTACTTTTTGAAATCCGAATTATAGTATATGGGTGCTTTTTCTTTCATTTATATTGATATATTGCACCATTTTACTTTTTCATTTATTTTAATATTCAGATGGCGATTCTTTTTAAATTTATTTATCAATAATCAGATGGAGATTTGATTGTATATTTAACAAACTAGACTTGGGATAACATTTCGGAGATATTTTAGTTTTTGTCCCTTATACAGTACAAAGGCGATAACTTAGGGAAACATGTGACTAAGTGGAAATGATCATCATGAACAATTTGTTGGTTTTATTTTTCATGAATTTGAACATAACTCTGATTAACTTATCTATAGTCTATACTATTATTAAAATTAGATTTTGACATTTGCTTTGTGTGGATTTATGAATAATAGATATGGTATAATTATAAAGTGTTATAATTATTTAAAAATGGGTTTAATGGTGATATATTTATATTGAAACAATTTTATACTGTCATTTAATTACAGTAAATTTATTGACTTTTATAATAAATATCTTAAAAATCTTAAAAATTGTGATTTCTAATTTATTAAACTTTTTATACCGAAAACATATGAACACTAAATTCTTTAAAAATACTACATTAAATTATAAAAATAAATATTTATAAATATCTGTTGAAATTATATGTAGAATCAAACATTTGTCAAAAGAATAATAACTATATGAATTATTTGTAAATTAATATTTTATATGATATAATTTGAGGATATTGGAGATATTTAAAAACAATTATAAGTATTATATTAATTTTAAATAATTAATATTTATTGAAATTATACATAAAAAATTAACATTTATTTGTCAAAATCATATTAATTATAGAAACTATTTCTAAACTAATATTTTACAAAATTTTAATTTACAAGTTAAAATATTTTATAATCATATGTAAAAGTTGAATATTTGTCAAAATTTAGGAGACAACCATTTCTAAGTAATAAACCACAGTGAATCTAAAACAAATTTTTTTTCAAGAAAAATGTGAGCGATAAAATATGTATAGTTTAACACGGTTACCTTTTTAGTGTTATATTTTTTTTTGTAGTAACTTAGTATAACTTCAACTACACCCCGAAATTATTGTCCGAATTCCAGATATATCATATATCAATATCAAACCTTCAAGAATGATGATCCTAGGCTCCCTAGGAACAAAGAGGTTTCTGTTTTGTTTAGATAGTGAATGAAGGAAGCAACCTTGCTGAGATAAACTTTAAGTGAAAGAAGCCGCAAATTTCTCAAATTCTCAATGCATTATTTGGCATGGAAAGAACACTTCAATCATGAACTATCTCTCACTACACAAAAAAAAAAAAAAAAAAAACCATTGATCAAAGCAAGTATCATATCTCTGCGAGAAGGACAAGGTCCAGTTAAAACATCAACTTTCTCAGGATATAAGATATAAAAAGAGGAGAAAACAAGGGAGAGAGCATGAGAGCAAAGGTACCGATAATTTATTGAATTTGATGTTGACTTGGACAAGGTCCGGACATAATTTGACTTTGTTGGATTTGTCATCAATGACTTAAGTAAGAAGGGTTTTCTACGAAGGCCAGTGCTGATCCAAAAATATCATCGTTAAATGTTTGTTATGGTGAATACATAAATAAAATACGAGAAGAGATAAATGATTAGATTTAGTGGAGAAGATATATTTCAGAGAAGTTACAAATAAATTGAGATGAAAATAACAACGAAAAGAGTAAATCATGGTTCAACAAAAAGGAGTAGCAACTTTTGCATGTAAAGAGCGTGTAACTCACGAAGGCATGAGAGAAAAGAGTTTAAGTGAAAGTAAATTAGAGCGAGCGTACAACTCACGGAGGCTTCACATCACATAGATTTATTCCAATTTAATATATACAAGATGATGTTTTATTTAATTAATCAATTGAGAGGAAGAAAATTAGTAACTTTGGTTGAGTATGTTTTAACTATAAGATTAAAGAGAGGTTAAGTTTTAAATAACATTATCTTTCCTTTGGTCAGTTTTCATTTTATTTTCATGTACGCATTTGTGCTTTAAAGTCCAAAGAAATTAGAGGAAAGGGAAACTAGTGTTATCTTGGTCTTCTAGTGTTTATTTAGATAAGGGGAGTGAGAAATCTTATTAAAGGTGTGAGATTATATGTTGGGTATTGATATTGGTCTTCAATCTTATCTCTGTTGTATGCTACATTAGGGATTTTCTCCAAATGCGACTATTTTGTTGCTTGTTCTTCTTACACAATTTTTATGACATGAATTACTTTAATGTAAGATTAGTTACATGTTTTATCTTGTAATTGTATAATTTGAGATTCTTATGAGTTTTCATGGAAAATCCTTTGGGAACTTGTTGTAATAGTTGTGTGGAGATATTGGTTTATATATGTAAATTGAGAAATATGGAGTGTTAATGGTATGTTATATAGAGCATTCTTATCGATTGAATTGTGTCTTTTGTGAATTGACGTGTGACTCATAATTCTAAGTTTTTCTGCTATGCATGTTGTTTTTAATACGATGTTAGGTGCCACTTGGGGTGCATTATACATCGTCAAACAGAGAACAAATATTGTTCTTGAAGTCTCTCACGTCGAGCATGAGATGACCTTCGTTGGACACAAAAGCTCCAAGGGGTGTGAGATGACTCACATCATCTATGGACACCTTAGAGGGTTCTCGATGGTGTTCTCATTAGGTGCAAAATCAATCACGTTGGGTGCAACCTAGATAGAGAACAATGTGGATCTCTAGTTGACTCATGTTAGACGCAATGCATGTGCTGCTTGGCGTTGTCCTACCTAGGAACCTTTTATTGTTCTTTTGTTGATTTCCATGTATAACTCGTATATTATGATGCTGCTGTGAATGTGAAATGATATCTATATATGAATATATGAACCTAAAATGATGAGTAATGTGATATGAGAAAGATGTGAAATGTGAAACTATGATGTCATGGGGATGTAATGCATTGAATTTGTTTGATATGCATCATTTACATAAAATTGTTTTTGGGGTATACTATAGAATACACCATCAAGAAAGATCCCTTGTGTAAAAGTTTGGGAACCAACCTTAGAGATAACATATATTGGGAAGTCTCACTCTTGCCCATATCTTGAGCAACTTAGCTTTCTCAAGTAGACCCTGGTAGTATGTTCTCCTAGTAAGAGTGTGACTTGACATGTACTCATAGGCTACTCCACTTGTATTACTAGTAGTAATCCACAAATGTGATATTTTTATTGATGCTACATACATGATAGAATGTAGTCTATGTCCATTGCATAATGTATTGTAATGTTATATGTTATTATTTATTATGCTATGAATGAAACAAGTGTGATGATAATATTTTCTATGGATGAAGTTCTAGTAAAGGGTTGTCTCTGGCTTGCCTCATTTAGAGCTTCTGTTGTAATTGCTTTAAGTGAAATCTAGCTCGTTCAGAGCGAGCGACTCATTTGTTTAAGTGAGCTAATATGTGCTTCCAAGGGTAACCTGTGACTTGCTTCACTTAAAGCTCTCGTTGTAGTTGTTCTAAGTGAATTCTGGTTTGCTCAGAGCGAGTAACTCATTCGCTTAAGCAAGCTATCATGTGCTAGGAATAATCTCTATATAGACTTGCTCAAAGTGAGTAGTTGATTGCTTAAAGCGAATTGTTTAAAAAAGATTCGCTCATAGTGCATCCAGTTGATCGTAGAACGATCTTGGGTTGATTTCTTTTTTATTTATTTATAATTTGTAGCTTTTAATTTCCTTTCTACATGTCTTACATCTTAAGAAACTATTAAAATTACCTCAGGTCAAGTAATTTGATCCTAAAAATTAAAATTAACTTTAAATGCATATTTACGATCTAAAACAAGATTTTGAAGTTAAAATATATTTAATAATTATCTAAATTAAATAAAAAAAATTATTGACATATTTAACCATTTTTTAAATTTTCAACCATGTTGTCAAGTGGAAGAAAAATATTAGTGTTTCAACATTATAAATTAATAACTCGGTTGCGCGTGGTACATTAATTATTAATCCGCTATGCAAGCCAGTTCTTAACGATTAATTAAAGAATCGTTTTGATTTTTGGATGTTGTTGGTTCATGGGTTTTGAAAAATAAACGACCATGTTGTCAAGTGGAAGAAAAATATTAGTATTTCAGCATTATAAACTTATAACTCGGTTGCGTGGTACATTAATTATTAATCCACTATGCAAGCCAGTACTGTACGATTAATTAAAGAATTGTTTTGGCTCTTGGATGTTGCTGGTTCATGGGTTGTTGAAAAATAAAAATATTTTAAGCGAAAAAAGAAAAAAAAATTATAACATATACCATGTGGCCTAGGGGATAGAAACAAAAACATATTTTATATAATTGATTGATGATAAGAACTACAATATTAAATCAAATCAAATCGTATTGAATTACTCTGCATATCGTACTCTAATTATCATTAAAAAGTTATAATTAACTATAGCCGGCAATCTTGAACCCTTCCCAAAGGTAGTTGACTAAAAATTGTTAACAATGTTTCTCTTTATTTATTTATTTTTTCAATTTTTGTTTTAAATCTCTAGAAGGTGCAGGATGCCAGCCATGATGTCAAACGAAAGAAAACTATTTAGTAATTAAATATTATAAATAACAAAGGTTGGTAGAATGTGACATTTATTATTATGGAATTCACTATATATGAAAAGCAAGTGCATATGGTTAATTAAGTGATCAGTGGGAACAAAAGTTGACTTAGCAACAAGTGTTTTGCATTCCGATCTGTGGTGAGTTTCTGACAACAACTATGGCGGAATCATTTCTCTTCAGCATCGCAGAGTCACTCATGGTAAAGCTTGCTTCTCGGGCTTACGAAGAAGCTTCTCAGGTGCTGGGTGTATATGATGAACTCAAAGAGTTTAACGGAACTCTCTCAATAGTGAAGGCTGTGCTGTTAGATGCTGACCAAAAGCAGGAGCAGAATCATGAATTGCAAGAATGGCTGAAGCAGATCAAACGTGTCTTCTACGATGCTGAAGATGTGTTGGATGAATTTGAGTGCCAAACACTACGAAAGCAAGTGGTCAAAACTCATGGTACCACCAAAGACAAGGTAGGTCACTTCTTCTCAAGCTCTAATCCACTTGTTTTTCGTTATAGGATGGCTCACAAAATTAAAGATATCAGCAAGAGGCTTGACAAGGTTGCAGCTGATATGCATAAGTTTGGCCTTCAAATAATTCATGTTGACACACGTGTTGTGCATAGGAGAGAATTGACACACTCTGGTGTGGTTAATTCAGATGTTATAGGAAGAGAACAAGATAAAGAAAAGATTATAAAGCTTTTAATGCAGGAGAATTCTAATGATGATGATAAAAGTTTATCTGTTATCCCCATCGTGGGGATGGGAGGCTTGGGAAAGACTACACTTGCAAAGTTTGTGTTCAATGATAAGAGAACAGATGAGTATTTCTCATTGAAAATGTGGGTGTGTGTTTCTGATGACTTTGATATTAAGCAACTAATTATCAAAATCATCAATTCTGCTGTTGATTTTGTTTCTCCTGATGCTCCACCTCTCCAACAAAATTTAAATATGTTGGATCCGGAGCAACTGCGAAGTCAATTGACAAACCTACTTGTCGGTCAAAAATTCCTACTTGTCTTAGATGACGTGTGGAATGAAGACCGTGTTAAATGGATTGAGTTGAGAAATTTAATACAAGTAGGTGCAGCAGGAAGTAAAATTTTAGTGACTACACGTAGTCAAACAATTGCTTCCATGGTGGAAACTGTTCCCTCTCACATTTTAGAAGGTCTTTCCCTAGAAGATTCCTTATCTTTATTTGTCAAATGGGCATTTAAAGAAGGAGAAGAGGAAAAACATACTCATTTAGTAAATATTGGGAGAGAAATTGTGAAAAGATGCAGAGGGGTTCCATTGGCTGTGAGAACATTGGGGAGTTCACTATTTACAAAAGTTGGGACAAATGAGTGGGAAAATGTGAGAGACAGTGAAATTTGGACTATTCCACAGAAAGAAAGTGACATTTTACCTGCTCTTAAATTAAGTTATGATCTCATGCCTTCCTATTTGAGGCAATGCTTTGCATTGTTTTCCCTTTTCCCAAAGGATTATCAATTTTCTAGTGAGGAGTTAGCTACGCTTTGGTCGGCACTTGGCCTCCTTGCTTCACAGAACAAGAATATGACATCGGAAGATGTTGCCAATCAATATTTATATGAATTATTGTCAAAATCATTTCTTCAAGATTTTTTTGACCTTGGCACTATTTTTTTATTTAAAATACATGATTTGGTGCATGATCTTGCTCTATTTGTTGCAAAGGATGAGTATCTATTTATAAATTCTTCCAATCAAAATATTCCTGACAATGTTCGACATCTATCTTTAGCTGACAACAATTTAGTTGATAATTTAAACACCACAAAATCAGTGGTTGTGAGATGCATATTTTTTCCAAATGCTACAGCCGGAGCCAACGTTGAGGCTATGCTAAATATTTGTTTGTCAAAGTTCAAATACTTGCGACTTTTGGATTTAAGTCATTCGACATGCAAAACTTTGCCTCGTTCCATTAGCAAGTTAAAACACTTGAGATATTTCAGCATTGCAAATAATATCAATATCAAGAGTCTCCCCAACTCTATTTGCAAGCTCCAACATTTACAAGCTTTGGACCTTAGTGGATGCACGGAGCTGGAAGCATTGCCCAAAGGATTAAGAAAATTGATCAATCTGCTAGTTTTGGAGATAACCACAAAGCAATCTATTCTTCCCGACAATGAGATTGCCAACTTGAGCATGCTTACATATTTGACTATTAATTCATGCCAAAATGTGGAGTCTATCTTTGGAGGTGTGAAATTCCCTGCTCTTAAAACATTAGCTCTTTGTGACTGTCCAAGTCTAAAGTCTTTGCCACTAAATGTTGAAAAGATTCCTAAATTAGAAACTTTGATAATGAAAAATTGTGGTAATTTGGACTTGGATCCTTGGAAGGACAACCATGAAGAACAAAACACCAATTTGAAGTTAAGATATGTTCAATTTGTGGATTTACCACAACTGGTGGTCTTACCTCAATGGCTTCAAGAAACTGTCAACTCATTACAGTTTTTATCTATTTTTAATTGCAATAATCTCGAAATGCTTCCAGAGTGGTTGTCAACTCTAACTAATTTGAAAGCACTGAGTATAATAGCTTGTCCAAAACTTCTATCTCTCCCAGATAACATTCATCACCTCACCACACTTGAATTTTTGAAGATTGAAGGTTGCTGTGAATTAAGTAGAAAATATCAGCCCCATGTTGGAGAGTTTTGGTCCAAATTATCACATATCAAAAAAGTTGAAATTGACGAACCAGAAGAAAAGGAAGAGTATGATGAAGAGGAATGTTTTGATGAAATAGAGATGAATTGAAGCCTTTGTTTTAATTATTTCTTCTTATCGTGGTGGTGTTTTCTATTATGTAGACTATTGTTCTCGATGGTAGAATTTAGATGGTGATTTATTCATATATTCAATAAATTGGACTCATGATAGCGTTTATGTTTTTCCGCACTTTTGAACATATAATTCTTTAAGTTTAAATAGTTCGTAGGCCTTGTAATTTTAAAAGCGATTCTCTTTCGCACATCCCAACTCGTCACTTTAAAACATAAAGCATGGAGTTATAACAATTGATTAAAAAAACTTAGTATTGAGATTGTGATTAGATACAAATAACAAACTATGAAGTAATTAAACTATATGATTTTCAAATATAACGGCTATATCTCTATATTTAATCTTTGAATGTGCACCTTTCACCGTAGAGTATCACTTCCTCTCTTCCACTTGCTGTTGAGATTACCGAAATTAGAAGAGTGCTATAAATATATTCTCTAACACATTTTTTTAACACATTTATTTTCATTAATTAAAATTTATTAAAAGTTATAAAATTAGAAAAGAAAGAGAGATTAAATAGGGTGTAATACTTATTAAATATATACATTTTTTAACAAATTTTAACAAATTTTAACTAATTAAAATAAATATGTTTAAAAGAGTGTGTTTAAGAGTGTATTATATATTAATATTTCTTAAAAAGATGATATGTATGATTTTTACCTATACTTGAGTAATTATTACGTCTTAAATAATTAAATAACTAATAGAAGAGTGGTGAGGCATAATTACAAATTAATTATGTTGCAGACAAGTTTTTAACTTAAGGTAGCAGTGAAAACTGAAACTAGACTCCTTTTTTTAAATATGTTCTTATGTTAACAATTATTTCATAAACTCTGTGGTGCACGAAAATATGAATATATTAATTAATATAATTTATTTTTAAATATATAAATTAATTTTTAATTTGACAATAAGTTATAATGGATAAAAATCAAATTTAAGACCAACATATATAGTATAAATTTGATATTTTTTAGTGAGAAGTGGATCCATTAAGCTAAAGAAATAGAGTCAACTCGGAAGAATACTTAAAATTTTGAGACTCTTCAAATCCTTAAATTTTGCCTTCTTGATTTTTCTCTTTTAATAACTCATCACTATTTTGAACAAAATGTTATTCATGAGGAATAAAAGTTGGTAGTTGAAATATTATTTAAAAAGAAATACTATGTAAACATAATACAAACTCAAGGAAGAGAAACACTATAACAAAAAAGATGGGCTTAAGTTACAAATGTAGGTTCCCATGCTTATCAATCAAATTAGTTTTCAAATCATTACTATCACATCTATCTTTTTCCTTATACATGCCATCCATCATTGATGAAGCATGAAACCTTGCTTAAGAATCTTTCCCTTGAACTCTTCTTGCTATCCTCAATGGTAAAGGGCCAACAACAAATACAACTCATTATGCATAGGCAACATAACAAAAAACCCTTCCTACAAAATTATTTCAAATCTCAATGTTTTTCACCCCTTCAACTACATTCCCAATATATTATCCTAACATCCTTATATTCGTTTCACTACCCATAACAACCAATATTGTACACAAAAAACCAAATTATAAAAGTAGCAATAATCACAACAGTAACCTAGTATTTTGATAACCTCAAATGTGATCTTAAATCACACAATCCACAAAAACTCAATAAACTGATTAAACAGTTTATAACCTCAAATTCATCAAAGCAAACCCAAACATGGCATTCAATGCCCTACAAGAATAAGCAATTCAACAACATATGACAAGATCATATTTCACTACACCAATGTCATTCAATTATGAAATAAACAAGCATATGAAGCACATGAAATCACACCCCAGCATATGCATGCACCTCAATTAATGTGTCATTACACATTCACTTGCAAATATCTCTTACAACACATGGGCAGTCTAACAGATTTAACCCTATCGAACCAACTAATCATTTTCACACCATGCACACTTGATCGATCGAAATTTGAATTGGGATATCAATTCCTACCACGTGATTTCTTAAATATCATCACTTAAATTAGGAAAGTTTAATACCATTGTTAGGCCTAATATAGCTTGGGTGTAGGCCTACCATGATATTGACATGCATTAGCCAATTTTCTTATGGGATTAACTTGTTATCATTCTCGCGACACCACACATCTCTCCAATAAGCAATTAAGGGTTGTAGTCATCGACTTAATACCTTACTCTAACATCAACTAAGGATTTAACTAAGACTTACCAATCCACTCCAAGAGTTAACACCTACTCAAGGAAGGTTTTTCAACAATTGGACTTATAGAGCGTCATATAAATATCCACATAATGAGATATTTAACTTTTGAAATCAACTTCTCCTCTAATCTTAAATCAAATAACATGCTTAAATGTGTATAACATTCTAAACATCACTCCTCAATAGTGCATCAACACATGCCTAAATGCCTAAAGCACTCTCAACATCAATGCATCAATAATCATCTATATGCATTACCCCAGGTCAATGGATATCTAACAACATTCATCAATTTACAACATGCTAATGCATCTCAACCATGTCAACCATACAATCATCTATATATATCATCCCATATTGATATATATAGAACATGCATAACTAATCAACATATAGCATGCAATAAATTCACCTAAAATATTCATGTTCACCATTTTAATCATACAAACAACACATTTTTACAAGACAACTTGTACCTGATGCTATCCAACCTACATCAATGCTATTGAGGCAAGGCACTCGTTGCCTCACCCACGTTCGATGCCACAAAACCCATGCTCGACGTGAATTAGATAAAGACCTTTAGGCCCTCACCCCTAGCATGGCAAAGTCCCACACTTGGCCTTAATCCAACTCGAGATGATTCTCTCTCCTCATGTTCGACACTATCAATTTTGCACCCATCATGAACAAGATAGAGGCCCCCTAGTTGAAGCCACGCCCAACGCCTACAAGGTGTGATTAGTGCAACAGTGATTTCTGTGCATAGAATACTCACGAATTTTCTCAATGCCACCTTAAATCTAGGATTATTCAACATGCAACACCATATATCATTCACATACCTCAATAACAACTTATTCCACACAAACATTTCAACATGCAACAAAAAAAAAAGAAATTAAATCATAAAAAATCTAAGCCTGAAGTTCAAAGCACCCAAAACCCACCTTTTTCATCATACCATCCGAGAACTTTAACAACAACACCACATTTTTTTATAAAACCAACAACATGCAACTCAACCAAAGTGTCATCAAGTCATTCTTAGCTTCCCTAGAGGAAAAAATCAAGAACGAGTTATGAGCTTTCGAACTCTAAGAAACCCCACACCACGCCTCTACAAGGATGATCTTTAGTGAAGAGCCTTTTATCAACACTCATGCATCAAACGGAGATCTAATACTCTCTTGGGAAGTTTAGAAAGAAAAGAAGAAGGATATAATTACCAAAGTTTCTCTCTATTTTATCTCTTTAAGATTTCTTAAGAATGAACTTATGAAGCTCAATTCTTAAAAGAAACCTTATATACTCCTCCTCAAGGTTAAACTGGACCTTTGTCTAGATAAACTCTCCCACTCTTGTGCTTTTCACCACTTGTTATCTTTTTTATCCTATTCCACCTATGATCTCACCCATAAATAATAAGTAATCATCTTCCATTGACCTTTGGAGTTTTAAGCGATGACAACTTATGACAGTTGAAATCAATTACATCCCATATTTTCATTTTTTAACGTAAATGTGCATTCAAATAATATACGATAAAATAAACATGAAAATCTAAAGTAATAGAGGTAGTTTCAGTGAAAATGCAGAGAGGTTATACGAAGGTAACTTTGGTTTGTTCATAACTAGGAAATATATATAGTTTGACTGGAAAGATAAAAAAAAGGTGCAGATGCAAGAAGTTTGGGAGTTGAATATGCAAGAAGTTTGGGAGAAAATATATATAGGAACAAAGAGGTTTCCGTTTTGTTTAGATAGTGAATGAAGGAAGCTCGTAGCTTGATGTGAGGGAAGCAATATTGCTGAGATAAACTTTAAGTGAAAGATGAAAGAAATTCATAGTGATTACTCAAATAATGAATAATATAAGATACAATATTATAGTATGTTCGAGCAAAGTTGAGAAAGAATTGCGTACCCGGAATCAATTAGGGATCTATTCTTATTGATCTTGAACAATGTGAGAGAAGACTGTTCTCTTCCTAGTAGGAGGTGAAAAGGCAAAAGACAAAAAATTTTTTCGTTATGTGAACTGACTAATGGGATACCAGTTCTATATCCTTACTAGTAAAGACTAGGGACCTCTCAACGGACTACTGAATAGTCCAACCTATCACAGACCATTCATCAAAAGCCCAATATATATTACCCAAAGATTAATAATAATAATAATAATCATGTGAAATATAATTAATATTAACATATAAATATAATTTATTCATTAATGTTAATCCATAATAATAATAATAAAATAGAGAATAATTATATAAATATAACATTCTCCCACTTGGATAACATTAATCAATAAATTAAATATATCAATTACAACACAAGCACATATATCAATTAACAATATAAGAAATATAAACATAACCACAAAGATAGTTTCTGATAGGGATACATACCTTATGCTTATATATCATAAATAATGGATAATAAAAACATAATAACATATGTGATCCCAAAAATGGTCCAAGCAATTTTATATGCTAAAAGAGATGTAATGAAAATGACATCATTGATAAACTTACATCTCATGAAAACCATAATAATAAAAAATGTTATTTTCAGACTCCCACTAACCCAATACATCAAAAAACTTAACCACACTCATATGAGTTACATATGATTTTTTGAAAACTCAAATAGCTAAGCCTTTAGTCAGTGGGCCTGCTAACATTTTTTTGTATCAATATGCTCAATTTGAGTATGAAAATCCAAAATTGTCTCTCTAACAAACATAAATTTTATATCAAAATTCTTTGAATGAGTAGAACTTTTGTTGTTTTCAAAGAAATGCACAACAGTAGTATTGTCGCAATATATCACAAGTGGCCTAGAAATACTTTCAACAATATGAAAGTTAGAAGTCAAATTTTTAAGCCACACAGCTTGACAAGTAGCATTATAACAAGTGACATACTCTGTCTCAATGGTAGAAAAAGCTGTAAGAGTTTGTTTAACACTCTTCCAAGAAATAACTCCTCTTGCCATCATAAAAACAAAATCGAAAGTAGATTTTTGGTCGTCAGGGCAACCAACAAAATCAAAATCAGAATAACTAATGACTTGAAATTAATCAGACTTCTTATAGGTCAACATATGATCCTTGGTTCCCTGCAAATATCTAAAGACCTTTTTAACAACTTTCCAATGACCCAAACCTGGGTCGCTCAAGTATCTCCCTAAAGCTTTAACAGAAAAAGCAATATCGGGACGAGTACAAACTTGAGCATACATCAAACTAGTATCAGCGGAAGCATATGGCACCTTTTCCATTTCAACTCTATCATTACCATTTTGAGGACATTGAGATTTAGAGAGTTTGTCACCTTTTTTTTTTTTTTGAACAGGTGCAGCACGTGGGGAAAAAAATTGCATGTTAAACTATTTGAGGACTTTATCAATATACCCTCTTTGAGACAATCCAAGAATGTCACGTGACCTATCATGGAAAATCTGAATGCCTATAACAATAGAGGCATCACCAAGGTCCTTCATATAAAAGTGGCTATTTAACATAAATTTTGTCTCAGTCAAAAGTTTAACACTACTACTAGCAAGAAGAATATCATCAATATAAAAGACAAGAATGATGAAATGAATCCCACTAGTCTTCAATTAAATGAACTAATATGAGGCATTTTCCTTGAAGTCAAAAAGAAGTGAACACCTGATCGAATTTCAAATGTTATCATAATTGGTCTTCTCAACAAGAGACAAATATTGACCCTTTTGAGCTTTGTCAAAGGTCTTAAATTTCTCACCCAACTGACCCGAAAAAAAATCCTTAGCCCTATCATTTTTTTTTGAATGCTCTGTCGAATAGACTTCTCCATGGTGTATTTCATCACCATCAGACACACCCTATTTGAGTGTTCCCATTTCTCATGAGAAGTGATGGAAACATGCCTAGGAAGGCAAGAGGTGACATATTGAAGGAGCCAAGAGGAGTTGGCTAGACATGAAGGTTTGGGCCAGTCAGGGCCCAATGGGCCTGATGGGCCTGGGAAGGCCCAAGTTGAACTTTTCATGGGCCATATTTTGTTATAGCTATTTTCATATGTTTTGTATACATCATGTTAGTATAGGTATCATATATTTTGGTCTTGTATTTTGGACCACATAGAGTAGCATTTTAGGTTTTAGGCTTGTTGGGCCTAGTTTTGGGCTTCATGGGCCTTTGGGCTTTTGGTACCCAATATTGGGCTCATTTTCATTCTTGTAATTTTTCCTTTCCATTGTATTTGTTTGAACATTGTATTTAGGTCATTAGATTAGGAATATACAAGAATTACTTAAATAGGCAAAATAGGTTAAACTAGGTTTAATTTGGAAGTCATTTAAGTTACATTTGAGTCACATGTTTAGCACCATGGGTGGCTGAACATGTGCCACTCAAATTAACCCTAAATAACTCTCAAATCAAACCTAAATGCATCTAGGCACCTAAATTTTCGGACTAGCACATGGGAGCCAAAATTTGAATTCAAATTTCAAGTTTGAATTCAAATTTTGGGCGCCACATGTAGCCTTGGATTTAGGCGCCCAAAGTTGCACACTTGGAACCCTACTTAAGTGATTCTTCCACTCTTTGTATTCACTTTTGAGAATAATGAAATTTGAGAGCTTATTCAGCCAAATTTCGTTCAAGAGTCACCATGAGAGAAAGTTTCACCTTAGGAACCCTACTAGGTTTTCCTCCTCTTTGAAGTGAGCTTTCCCTTGCACCTTAAGCTTGGATGCTTCCATCCAAGGCTTAAGCCTCTTCTATATCTGAGATTCTTCCTCCATCTAGTGTTCATCTTTGTGGTTTCCATCTCCTTGAAGAAGATCCGTGCATAAGGAGAGCTAAGGAGAAGAACATTCTTCACTCCTCCTTACCATCTCCATCATTCTCTAGACAATAGTGGACTTAAGAGTAAGAGCTGGAGGCTCTTTCTCTCTTAAAAAAAAGTCCATATTAGTAATTGTCAGATATAAGTCCAGAGATTCATTCTGGTCCTCAAAATTTGCCCCATTCAATATTTTTACCGAAGTCAATTGCATAGGCAAAGAAGCTGGTATCCAAACAACAAAGAAACATTTAATATACATAATTATTATGCAATAAAAAATTAAATATTTCTGAATACACAATCAAACATGCCTATAATATAAAAAATTCTCATTCATTATGATCCCGCCTAAGGGTCCCGAACCATAATAAATAAGAAATACAAAATACAATGCACAACTTATGCAAAAAAAAATCGAATACCGATAGGGTACTTGACAAATAATTGACATAAGATAAAATTAAGAAAAAAAATTGAATCATAATACCAAAATACATTAACAACAAAATACTGATAAGGCATAATTATCATTAATGTAATATAAAATTAATTAGAGAAATAATTAAATTATTTCATTCACACAAATTTTATATAATTGTACCCACGATAGGTGAGCTCACAATCATATAAAATTATATTAATCATGCTTAACAAAATATAATAAAATTATATTATGCATGAATATCATGTGAAATAAGTACCAAACAAACAACTATTAATATAAATAAGGGTCATTTTTTTTAACTCAAGTATATATATACTACCAAGGAGAGTATAACACACTAACATGTCACTAAGATAACAAGAAACATATATAAAAAAAAAATTTCAGACCCAAATCCCAAGAGTACAATATTTAAAATTAAGTTCAAATTAAGTTTTATTCTTTGAATAATTAAAAAAAAATAGTTATAGGTAAAAAATATACCCAATATCATAAAATTTATTATTTAAATTTAAAAAATAAATATAAATTTTTTTGATCAAAATAGGGGTCTCACGTGCCTGGCTCTATGAGTGGATAGGCACGCGCGTTATTGTTCATCTTCTCTCTCACTCGGAAAATAGAAAACGGGTCGAACATAACAAAAATTCGGCGCAAAACCACCATTACAGGCAATGACAACCTTCACGGCAATCCAAAACCCCCTATCAATTTTGGGAATAATCGATTCAAAGAAAATAATTTCAAATCTAAGAAATTGGGGTTTTGAAGATATCCACGACAAAAAGAGACGAAAAATTTGTCAGATTTTTTTAATCAATTCTTTCTCAAAATGTGCAAATTTATTCAACATCCACAGATAAATAAAAGTCCCCAATCAATTGCAATGAATAATCATCAAAAAATGAGAAGAAAAAAATATAAATTGCTCACTGAATAAAACAAGCTCAGAAAAAAAATTGCACATGATTGGGAATTTTTGGACCGTCTTTCTCCGAGAAAGAGGCGAAACATAATCAACTTGAATTCGGGACAGCTATTCGAAATCTTAGTGAGAGACTAGATTTATTATCTCATGTTTGCTTTTCGTGAAGAAATACCAATGGAAGTGGAAGGTTTCTTCAAACAACAAGGAGCTGGGTCAATTATTCAATCAAATGATATTGAGCATGTTTCCCATCTTTTCTTGAGAAACAAGCAGGCTAAGGTTTGAAATACATGTAGAAAGAAAACCTCTTTGACAATTTGTTCAATTGATGAATATAATCTGAGTTGTCATTTTTCGAACGAAGAAGAAAAAAAAATTCTATTATTCGAAATCAAAATTGAACCTGATAAATGACATTTGCAATACCTATACAGTATTTACACATTAGGATAAATATCCTACAATAAAAATTTCTATTTTTTTTATATACAATTTGTGAATAATTCATACATAAGATATTGATTCTATAACCTAGAACAACCATAATTTGTATCTTAATGGCTCTGATACCAATTGAAAGAAATTCATAGTGATTACTCAAATAATGAATAATATAAGATAAAATATTATAGTATGTTCGAGCAAAGTTTAGAAAGAATTGCGTACCCGGAATCAATTAGGGATCCATTCTTATTGATCTTGAACAATGTGAGAGAAGACTACTCTCTTCCTGGTAGAAGGTGAAAAGGCAGAAGACAGAAATGTTTTTTGCTATGTGAACTGACTAATAGGATACCAGTTCTATATCCTTACTAGTAAAGACCAGAGACCTCTCAACAGGCTACTAAAAGTCCAACCCATCACAGAGCATTCATCAAAAACTCAATATGTATTACCCATAAATTAATAATAATAATAATAATAATAATGTGCAATATAATTAATATTAACATATTTATTAATTAATATTAATCTATAATAATAATAATAAAATAGAGAAATAATTATATAAATATAACAAAAGAAGCCGCAAATTTCTCAAATTCTCAATGCATTATTTGGCATGGAAACAACACTTCAATCATGAAGTATCTCTCACTAAAAAAAAAAAAAAAAAACCATTGATCATTGATCAAAGCAAGTATCGTATCTCTAGGACATGGTCCAGTTAAAGTGAAGATGATAGACAATAAAACAATTCCATTGCGGTCAAATTACTCCCAACCAAATTGTATATGCATATGTATGACCCAATTGAATACGATTTCAGTAGTAAAGAGAAATCCAATTGACAAAATTCTATATTTAGGAAACATGATATTGAAAAACATCAACTTTCTCAGGATATAAGATATAAAAAGAGGAGAAAACAAGGGAGAGAGCATGAGAGCAAAGGTACGGATAAGTTATCGAATTTGATGTTGACTTGGACAAGGTCTGGACATAATTTGACTTTGTTGGATTTGTCATCAATGACTTAAGTAAGAAGGGTTTTCTACGAAGGGCAGTGCTGATCCAAGAATATCATCATTAAATGTTTGTTATGGTGAATACATAAATAAAATATGAGAAGAGATAAATGATGAGATTTAGTGGAGAAGATATATTTCAGAGAAGTTACAAATAAATTGAGATGAAAATAACAACGGAAAGAGTAAATCATGGTTCAACAAAAAGGAGTAGCAACTTTTGCATGTCAAGAGCGTGTAACTCACGAAGGCATGAGAGAAAAGAAATTAAGTGAAAGTAAATTAGAGCGAGCGTACAACTAACGGAGGCTTCACATCACATAGATTTATTCCAATTTAATATATACAAGGTGATGTTTTATTTAATTAATCAATTGAGAGGAAACAACACCAAAAAAAAAATCAATTGAGAGGAAAAGAATTAGTAACTTTGGTTGAGTATGTTTTAACTATAAGACTAAAGAGAGGTTAAGTTTTAAAGATTATTATCTTTCCTTTGATCAGTTTTCATTTTATTTTCATGTACGCATTTGTGCTTTAAAGTCCAAAAAAATTAGAGGAAGGGGAAATTAGTGTTATATTTGTCTTTTAGTGTTTATTTAAGTAAGGGTAAGTGAGAAACCTTATTAAAGGTGTGAGATTATATGTTGGGTATTGATATTGGCCTTCAATCCTATCTCTGTTGTATGCTACATTAGGGATTTTCTCCAAATGCGACTATTTTGTCTCTTGTTCTTCTTACTCAATTTTCATGACATGAATTACTTTAATGTAAGATTAATTACATGATTTATCTTGTATTGTATGATTTGAGATTCTTATGAGTTTTTATGGAAAATCCTTTGGGAACTTGTTGTAATAGTTGTGTGAAGATATTGGTTTATATATGTAAATTGAGTAAATATGGAGTGTCAATGGTATGTTATAGAGCATTCTTATCGATTGAATTGTGTCTTTTGTGAATTGACATGTGACTCGTAATTCTAAGTTTTTCTGCTATGCATGTTGTTTTTAATACGATGTTAAGTGCCACTTGGGGTGCATTAGACATCGTCGAAGCAGAGAGCAAATATTGTTCTTGAAGTCTCCAACGTCGAGCGTGGGATGACCTTCGTTGGACACAAAAGCTCCAAGGGGTGTGAGATGACTCACATCATGTATGGACACCCTAGAGGGTTCTCGATGGTGTTCTCATTAGGTGCAAACACACAATCACGTTGCGTGCAACCTAGATAGAGAACAATGTGGATCTCTAGTTGACTCATGTTAGACGCAATGCATGTGCTGCTTGGCACTGTCCTACCTAAGAACCTTTTATTGTTCTTTTGTTGATTTCCATGTATAACTCGTATATTGTGATGTTGTTGTGAATGTGAAATGATATCTATATATGAATATATGAACCTAAAATGATGAGTAATGTGATATGAGAAAGATGTAAAATGTGAAACTATGATTTCATGGGAATGTAATGCATTGAATTTGTTTAATATGCATCATTTACATAAAATGTGTTTTTGGGGTATACTATAGAATACACCATCAGGAAAGATCACTTGTGTAAAAGCTTGGCGACCAACCTTAGAGATAACATATATTGGGAAGTCTCACTCTTGCCCATATCTTGAGCAACTTAGCTATCTCAAGTAGATCCTGGTAGTATGTTCTCCTAGTAAGAGTGTGACTTGACATGTACTCATAAGCTACTCCACTTGTATTACTAGTAGTAATGCACAAATGTGATATTTTTATTGACGTTACATACATGATAAAATGTAGTCTATGTCCATTGCATAATGTATTGTAATGTTATATGTTATTATTTATTATGCTATGAATGAAACAAGTGTGATGATAATATTTTCTATGGATGAAGTTCTAGTAAAGGGTTGTCTCTAGCTTGCCTCGTTCAGAGCTTCTGTCGTAGTTGTTTTAAGTGAAATCTAGCTCGCGCAGAGCGAGCGACTCATTTGCTTAAGTGAGCTATTATGTGCTTCCAAGGGTAGCATTTGACTTGTTTCGCTTAAAGCTCTCGTTGTAGTTGTTCTAAGTGAACTCTGGCTTGCTTAAAGCGAGTAACTCAATCGCTTAAGCAAGCTATTATGTGCATCTAGGAGTAGCCTCTGTATAAACTAGCTCAAAGCGAGTAGTTGATTGATTAAAGTGAATTCTTTTAAAAAGATTCGCTCATAGTGCATCTGGTTGATCTTGGAATGATCTTGGGTTTTTTTTGTTATTTTATAATTTGTAGTTTCTAATTTCCTTTCTCCATGTGTTACATCCTAACAAAGAAATTATTAAAAATACCTAAGATTAAGCAATTTCATCCTAAATTAAAATTAACTTTAAATGCATATTTGTGATTTAAAACAAGATTTTGAAGTATAAAATATATTTAATAATTATCTAAATTAAATAAAAAAAATATTAAAATATTTAATCATTTTCAAAAATTTCAACCATGTTGTCAAGTGGAAGAAAAATATTAGTATTTCAGCATTATAAACTTATAACTCGGTTGCGTGGTACATTAATTATTAATCCACTATGCAAGCCAGTACTGTACGATTAATTAAAGAATTGTTTTGGCTCTTGGATGTTGCTGGTTCATGGGTTGTTGAAAAATAAAAATATTTTAAGCGAAAAAAGAAAAAAAAATTATAACATATACCATGTGGCCTAGGGGATAGAAACAAAAACATATTTTATATAATTGATTGATGATAAGAACTACAATATTAAATCAAATCAAATCGTATTGAATTACTCTGCATATCGTACTCTAATTATCATTAAAAAGTTATAATTAACTATAGCCGGCAATCTTGAACCCTTCCCAAAGGTAGTTGACTAAAAATTGTTAACAATGTTTCTCTTTATTTATTTATTTTTTCAATTTTTGTTTTAAATCTCTAGAAGGTGCAGGATGCCAGCCATGATGTCAAACGAAAGAAACCTATTTAGTAATTCAATATTATAAATAACAGAGGTTGGTAGAATGTGACATTTATTATTATGGAATTCACTATATATGAAAAGCAAGTGCATATGGTTAATTAAGTGATCAGTGGGAACAAAAGTTGACTTAGCAACAAGTGTTTTGCATTCCGATCTGTGGTGAGTTTCTGACAACAACTATGGCGGAATCATTTCTCTTCAGCATCGCAGAGTCACTCATGGTAAAGCTTGCTTCTCGGGCTTACGAAGAAGCTTCTCAGGTGCTGGGTGTATATGATGAACTCAAAGAGTTTAACGGAACTCTCTCAATAGTGAAGGCTGTGCTGTTAGATGCTGACCAAAAGCAGGAGCAGAATCATGAATTGCAAGAATGGCTGAAGCAGATCAAACGTGTCTTCTACGATGCTGAAGATGTGTTGGATGAATTTGAGTGCCAAACACTACGAAAGCAAGTGGTCAAAACTCATGGTACCACCAAAGACAAGGTAGGTCACTTCTTCTCAAGCTCTAATCCACTTGTTTTTCGTTATAGGATGGCTCACAAAATTAAAGATATCAGCAAGAGGCTTGACAAGGTTGCAGCTGATAGGCATAAGTTTGGCCTTCAAATAATTCATGTTGACACACGTGTTGTGCATACGAGAGAATTGACACACTCTCGTGTGGTTAATTCAGATGTTATAGGAAGAGAACAAGATAAAGAAAAGATTATAAAGCTTTTAATGCAGGAGAATTCTAATGATGATGATAAAAGTCTATCTGTTATCCCCATCATGGGGATGGGAGGCTTGGGAAAGACAACACTTGCAAAGATTGTGTTCAATGATGAGAGAACAATTGATTATTTCTCATTGAAAATGTGGGTGTGTGTTTCTGATGACTTTGATATTAAGCAACTAATTATCAAAATCATCAATTCTGCTGTTGATTTTGTTTCTCCTGATGCTCCTCCTCTCCAACAAAATTTAAATATGTTGGATCTGGAGCAACTGCAAAGTCAACTGATAAACAAACTTGTCGGTCAAAGATTTTTACTTGTCTTAGATGATGTATGGAACGATGACCGTGTTAAATGGATTGAATTGAGAAATTTCATACAAGTAGGTGCAGCAGGAAGTAAAATTTTAGTGACTACACGAAGTCAAACAATTGCTTTCATGATGGGAACTGTTCCCGCTCACATTTTAGAAGGTCTTTCCCCAGAAGATTCATTATCTTTATTTGTCAAATGGGCATTTAAAGAAGGAGAAGAGGAAAAACATACTCATTTAGTAAATATTGGGAGAGAAATTGTGAAAAGATGTAAAGGGGTTCCATTGGCTGTGAGAACATTAGGGAGTTCACTATTTTCGAAAGTTGGGACAAATGAGTGGGAAAATGTGAGAGATAGTGAAATTTGGAATATTCCACAGAAAAAAGGTGACATTTTACCTGCACTTAAATTAAGTTATGATCTCATGCCTTCCTATTTGAGGCAATGCTTTGCATTGTTTTCCCTTTACCCAAAGGATTATCAATTTTCTAATATGGGGTTAACTGGGCTTTGGTCAGCACTTGGCCTCCTTGCTTCACAGAACAAGAATAGGACACCGGAAGATGTTGCCAATCAATATTTGTATGAATTGTTGTCAAAATCTTTTCTTCAAGATTTTTATGACCTTGGCACTCTTTTTTTATTTAAAATACATGATTTGGTGCATGATCTTGCTCTATTTATTGCAAAGGATGAGTGTCTATTTATAAATTCTCCCAATCAAAATATTCCTGACAATGTTCGACATCTATCTTTTGCTGAGTACAATTTAGTTGATAATTTACTCACCACAAAATCAGTGGTTGTGAGAAGCATATTGTTTCCAAATGGTGCAATAGGAGCCAACATTGAGGCTATGCTAAATATTTGTTTGTCAAAGTTCAAATGCTTGCGAGTTTTAGATTTAAGTTGTTCCACATGCAAAACTTTGCCTCGTTCCATTGGCAAGTTAAAACACTTGAGATATTTCAGCATTGCGAATAATCACAATATTAAAAGTCTCCCCAACTCTATTTGCAAGCTCCAACATTTACAAGCTTTGGACCTTAGTGGATGCACGGAGCTGGAAGCATTGCCCAAAGGATTAAGAAAATTGATCAATCTGCTAGTTTTGGAGATAACCACAAAGCAATCTATTCTTCCCGACAATGAGATTGCCAACTTGAGCATGCTTACATATTTGACTATTAATTCAAGCCAAAATGTGGAGTCTATCTTTGGAGGTGTGAAATTCCCTGCTCTTAAAACATTAGCTCTTTGTGATTGTCCAAGTCTAAAGTCTTTGCCACTAAATGTTGAAAAAATTCCTAATTTAGAAACTTTGTTAATCAAAGATTGTGGTAATTTGGACTTGGATCCTTGGAAGGACAACCATGAAGAACAAAACAGCAATTTGAAGTTAAGATATGTTCAATTTGTGGATTTACCACAACTGGTGGTCTTGCCTCAATGGCTTCAAGAAACTATCAACTCATTACAGTTATTATCTATTTCAAACTGCAACAATCTTGAAATGCTTCCAGAGTGGTTGTCAACTCTAACTAATTTGAAAACACTCAGTATAATGGGTTGTCCAAAACTTCTATCTCTCCCAGATAACATTCATCACCTCACCACACTTGAATTTTTGAAGATTGAAGGTTGCCGTGAATTAAGTAGAAAATATCAGCCCTATGTTGGAGAGTTTTGGTTCAAATTATCACATATTAAAAAAGTTTTCATTGAAGAACCATAAGAAATAAATGGAGAGAAAGAAGAAAAGGAAGAGTAAGACGAAGAGGAATGTTTTAATGAAATAGAGATGAATTGAAGCCTTGTTTTACTTATTTCTTATAATGGGGGTGTTTTCTATTATGTAGACTATTGTTCTTGATGGTTTTCTTAATTTGTTTTGAACTTTTCGTGAGTATATTATTAAGTTCACATCAAATTGTACTTGGATTTTTGTTTGGTGTATTTAGAATTATATTTCTTTTTTCTTTCGTGAAAATAAATTTGAGATTTTAGAAAGTATTATCAAACTCGACTAGGTCCAATAGTTGGAATGGTGTGATCAGGAGCTGAAACTTACACTAATTTGATTTAAGCATCAGATCATATATGTAATTAAGTTGATGTTAACTACTTAAATTGGTTAAAAATTCAATTCAACTGATTAAAACCCATGTCGGACAAATATAACAAACCTTAACACATATTTTGTGTGACAAAAAAATTGGATACTTGGCATTAGGCAAATGTCAAACCCATATCCTTTGGGTTTTTGAGGGAATGAAATATCTTGACAATAGCGATGCTTTGTTGACATCATATAACAAAAATAGTTTTTATACTATATTGTTAATATAAAAGATATATTTAATAATATATGATTCATATGAATTAACTAATGATTTATTCGTTCAAGTACTGACTCAATTTTTGAATCGAGTCGATATCAATTTGGTTTTGATATGTGTTTCTAAGTAAAATATTTCAATTTAGAACTTTTGAGATAGTTGTGTAATATTGTTTATTTTTAAAAATTTTAATTGCGGTGGCTTTTTTTCCTTTCATTTATATTGATATGCGTAATTTCACGTTTTTCATTTATATTGATATTGAGATTTTTTTATGTTAGAATCTAGATGGTGATTTTATCATATATTCAATAAATTGGACTCATGATGAAGATAGCGTTTATGTTTTTTCCGCACTTTTGAACATATAATTGTTTAGGTTTAAATAGTTCGTAGGCCTTGTAATTTTAAAAGCGATTCTCTTTTGCACATCCCAACTCGTCACTTTAAAACATTAAGCATGGAGTTATAACAATTGATTAAAAAAACGTAGTATTGAGATTGTGATAAGATACAGATAACAAACTATTAAGTAATTAAACTATATTGATTTTCCAATATAACGGCTATATCTCTATATTTAATCTTTGAATGTGCACCTTTCACCGTAGAGTATCACTTCCTCTCTTCCACTTGCTGTTGAGATTAAGAAGTGTGCTATAAATATACTCTCTAACACATTTTTTCACACATTCATTTTCATTAATTAGAATTAATTAAAAACTATAAAATTAGAAGAGAAAGAGAGATTAAATAAGATGTAAGCCTTATCAAATTTTATATTTTTTTTAACAATTTTTAATCAATTAAAAGAAATATATTTAAGAGAGTGTGTTTAGGAGTGTATTATTAATATTTTTACCTATACTTGAGGAATTATTACGTCTTAAATAATTAAATAATTGATAGAAGAGTGGTGAGGCATAATTACAAATTAATTTTGTTGCAAACAAGTTTTTAACTTAAGGTAGTGGTTTTTCTTGTTCAATTGCTTGGAAGTGATGAGGTGTTCCAACTCCTAACTCCCATTTGTGTCATCAAGGTTACTATCATAGATTTGTAGTTAGATACTATTATATTGGATAGTACAAGTTCAATAGACTCGTCTGATGAGAAACGGTGTTTTATGTGGGAGAGACTGAGCTTCTATGTTGGATACTTGATTTATCAATTAATGTTGCAACACAAGTAATAAGGGAAAGGGGAACGATCCTCTTGCTTATAACAATCTATATATAATATAAATTTGTTTATTTGGATAAATTTCTCTAAAAATATTTTTTTTTAAAAAATAAGAAGAATAAGTTAAATAAGTTTTTGTATAAACTAAAACTAACTTATGCATAAACACAACTTAATTTATAATTTTTTGAAAAATTATGAAAGAATTTTTACAAATTAGTTTATTCATAAGTTAATTTTAACTTAAGAAAAAACTTATTTCATTTTTTTCCTATTATCTTTCGTCTAAAATATTTCTAGAAAAATTTATCTAAATATGTTCTTATGTTGACAATTAGTTCATAAATTCTACAGTGCACGAGAATATGAATATATTAATTAATATAAATTTATTTTTAAATACATAAATTAATTTTTAACTCGACAATAAGTTATAATGGATAAAAATAAAATTTAAGACCAACATATATAGCATAAATTTGATTTTTTTTTTTTAGTGAGAAGTGGATCCGTTAAGCTAAAGAAATAGATTCAACTCAGAAAAACATTTGAAATTTTGAGACTCTTCAAATTCCTTAAATTTTGCCTTCTTGATTTTGGTCTTTTAATAACTCATGACTATTTTGAACAAAATGTTATTCATGAGGAACAAAAGTTGGTAGTTGAAATATTATTTAAAAAGAAATACTATGTAAACATAATACAAACTCAAGGAAGAGAAACACTATAACAAAAAGATGGGCTTAGGTTGCAATTGTAGGTTTCCATGCTTATCAATCAAAGTAGTTCTCAAATCATTACTATCACATCTATCTTTTGCTCTATACATGCAATCCATCATTGATGAAGCATGAAACCTTGCTTAAGAATCTTTCCCTTGAACTCTCCTTGCTATCCCCAATAGTAAAGGGTCGACAACAAATACAACTCATTATGCATAGGCAACATAACAAACAACCCTTCCCACAAAAACTATTTTAAATCTCAATTTCACCCCTTCAATTACATTCCCAATATATTATCGTAACATTCTCATCTTCATTTCACTACCCATAACAACCAATGTTATACACAAAAAAACAAATTATAAAAGTAGCAACAATTACAACAGTAACCTAATATTTTGATAACCTCAAATGTGATCTCAAATCACACAATCCACAAAAACTCAATAAAATGACTAAATAGTTTACAACCTCAAATTCAACAAAGCAAACCCAAACATTGCATTCAATGCCCTACAAGAGTAAGCAATTCAACAACATATGACAAGATCATATTTTACTACACCAATGTCATTCAATTATGAAATAAACAAGCATATGAAGCACATGAAATCACACCACATCATATGCAAACACCTCAATTAATGTTTTGTTACACATTCCCTTATAAAGATCTCCTACAACACATAAGCAGTCTAAGTGGCTTAACCCTAACGAATCAACTAATCATTTTCACACCATACCAACTTGATAGATCGAAAACTGAATTGGGATACCAATTCCTACCACATGATTTCTTGAATATCATCACTAAAATTAGGAAAGTTCAATACCATTGTTAGACATAGTATAGCTTGGATTTAAGCCTACCACGATATTGACATGCATTAACCAAGTTTCTTATGGGATTAACTTGTTAACTATCCTCGCAACACCACACATCTCTCCCATAAGAAATTAAGGGTTGTAGTCCTCAACTTCGTACCTTACTCCAACATCAACTAAGAATTTAAAGGAGACTCACCAATCCACTCCAAGAGTTAACACCTACTAAAGGAAGGTTTTTCAACAATTGAACTTATAGAGCATCATATAAATATCCACATAATGAGATATTTAACTTTCGAAATCAACCTTTCCTCTAATCTTAAGTCAATCAACATGCCTAAATGTCTATAACATTGTAAGCATCACTCCTCAAATAATGCATCAACACAACATGCCTAAATGCCTAAAGCACTCTTAGCATCAATGCCTCAACAATCATCTATATGCATTACCCTGGGTCAATGGATATATATCTAACAACATTCATCAATTTACAGCATGCTAATGCATCTCAACCATGTCAACCATACAATCATCTATATATATCATCTCAGGTTAATATACATAGAACATGCATAGCCAATCAACATATAACATGCAATAAATTTACATGAAATATTCATGTTCACCATTTTAATCATTCAGACAACACATTTTTACAAGACAATTCGTGCCTGACGCTTTCTAACCTACATTAATGCTATTGAGGCAGGGTGTTCATTGCCTCGCCCACGTTCGATGCCACAAAACTCATGCCCAACATGAATTAGGTAAAGACCCTTGGGCCCTCACGCCTAGCCTGACAAAGTCTCACACTTGGCCTTAATCCAACCCGAGACGATTCTCTCTCCTCATGTTCGGCACCACCAATTTTGCACCTAGCATGAGCAAGATAGAGGCCCCCTGGTTGAAGCCACGCCCAATGCCTACAAGGTGCGGTCAGTGCAACGATGATTTTTGCGCATAGAATACTCATGAATTTGCTCAATGCCACCTTAAATCTAGGATTCTTCAACATGCAACACCACATATCATTCATATACCTCAATAAAACTTATTCCACACAAAAATGTCAACATGCAACAAAAAAAGAAATCAAATCATCAAAATTACAAACCTTAAGCTCAAAGCACCCAAAACCCACTCCCTTCATCATACTATTCGAGAACTTCAACAACACCACAACATTTTTTATGAAAACCAACAACATGCAACTCAACCAAAGCATCATCAAGTCATTCTTAGCTTCCCTAGAGGAAAAAAGGAAGAACTAGTTGTGAGCTTTTGAACTCTAAGAAACCCCGCACCACGTCTTTACAAGGATAATCTTCAGCCAAAAGCCTCTTATCAACCCTCATGCATCAAACGAAGATCTACTACTCTCCTGGGAAGTCTAGAAAGAAAAGAAAAATGATCACAATTTTCAAAGCTTCTCTCTCTAGTTTATCTCTCTAAAATTTCTTAAGAATGAACTTATGAAGCTCAATTCTTAAAAGAAACCTTATATACTCCTCTCCCTTAAGGTCAAACTGGACCTTTGTCTTATGACCACTCTTGTGCTTTTCACCACTTGTTATCTTCTTTATCTTATGTCACTTATGATCTCACCCATAAATAAGTAATCACCTTCCATTGACGTTTGCATTTTTAAGCTATGACGACTTATGACAGTTGAAATCAATTACATCCCATATTTTCATTTTTTTTAACATAAATGTGCACTCAAATAATATATGATGAAATAAACATGAAAATCTAAAGAAATAAAGGTAGTTTCAGTGAAAATGAAGAGAGGTTATATGAAGGTAACTTTGGTTTGATCATAGTTAGGAAATATATATAGTTTGATTAGAAAGAGAAAAAAAGTGAAGATCCATGAAGTTTGGGAGTTGAATATGCAACCTATATTTGGCCTTCTCATTTTTTTGTTATTGTGTTTCATTGAGAATATGGATAGATACATAATATGAATATGGGTGTGTGTTAAATGCATATTGAGAACATTGATGTATGCACAAAATGTTAATGAACATAAGTTAAGTGCATATTTCAAATTTCAATTTCAATTAATAACATGCACTCAATAAGATAATAAATTATAAAATGAGGATTGTTTAGCTTTAGTTTGAACGAAAAAAGAAGTTAGAGAACTTCTTCAATTTATATATATTAAGATAAGATAAGATGGGAAGGGAAAGAACTTGAGGGTAATCTATTTCCCCTTTGTTCTATTCAAATACACAAATTTATGATCACCTAAATTGAGGTAGAATTAGAGAAAATAAAACTTTATCATATTATATTGTATACCTTTATAATTTAAATTCCATGCAAAATGATTTAGTTCCATTTATTTTTTCATTAATCTTTCAAATAAAATGAAAGGTCGTGACTTATCCTAATTTAAATTTCATTTAATAAAAAAAAATAACAAAAACTTTGTTTCATACCTTCCATTTCTATTATATTAAAGACAAAGTTAGAAAGAGATAACTAGAGGACAAGGGATTTTGAAAGTTAAAATTTATTGAAAAAATATATAAAATGCAAGTATTAAATTTATATAAAATATTTATAATCATATAAATATGTTAATTATGTGTTCATTAAAATAATTTGAAAATATAATAAAAATTATTTATATAAAAGATAAATTAAACATAAATGTTAATGTCAATTTTATGTATCACTAATAATCATCATGAAAATTTGTATAAATATTATTCATAAGTTAAAAATAATAATTATATTAGAAAAAAACTATTAAATCGAAATAAATTGTGTTTTATGATTCACATGTTATCTTTTACAACCATAGAAGCCAACATTATAATGTTTAGAAAAATAATAGTTTTTGTGACAACATTGTCCTAAAATTAAATTTAAATAAAAATTTGGAGCAACTCAACATTGGGTTTGTCTTTTATCAAAGTTTACGTAATAATGTGTTGGACTCACATTTGAAGCAAGAAGTTTGTTAAAAAAAATATAATTAGAAGAACAATACAAATGAAAAATAGACAAAGAGAACATATAAAGCATGATATTAGTAAAAGAAAAAAAATAATTATTAATGTCTTAAAGTTTAAGTTGTGAATCCCTTATATAATATTTATAAGTTTGTCTCATTTATAAGAATTTTTTACTCAAATAATACTATTTGAAAAAAATTTACTTAACTAGCAACTGTGCAAATTTATTTTCCCAACTAACACAATTTACTGTCCACGTTTAGAACGGGTCGTTCGGATTTCAGAATGGGTCGTTCCAGTTTAAAAAATAACACATGACAAATGAATCAGAACAGGCCATTCTGGATTCAAAATTAGCACATAAAAAGTGAAACCAGAACAGGTTGTTCTAAATCTGGAACGGCATTATGCCCTATAAATAAAATTTTTTTGTTTGATTTTCACTTATCAAATAGCAAAACTCAGAAACTAACATCAAATAATTAAATTTATTGAATATTAATACTATAAATATAACAAAATAAATTTATTAAAATTCAATACAACAATAAAGATCAATGATGGCGGAAACTGATTATGTTGTTCTCTAATATCTATCTCTATTTTAATCCTGTTGGACTTTGTTGCAAGCACACCACATTATATTTAGCCTTACTGTAAATCTTCCAGCTGGTCATGTGAGCAAGGGATATGAACTTTCTAAAACTTGTCGCAATCACACCACATTACATTTAGCCTTACTATAAATCTCCCAACGGGTCATGCGAGCAAGGGATATGAACTTTCTGGAACTTGCTGCAATCATACCACATTACATTTAGCCTTACTGTAAATCTCTCAACGGGTCATGCGAGCAAGGGATATGAATTTTCTGGAACTTGTCGCAATCATACCACATTTCTAGATTCAGAACGGCCCGTTATGGTTCCACTTTTTATGTGCTAATTTTGAATCCGAAACGGCGCGTTCTGATTCATTCGTCATGTGTTATTTTTTAAACTGAAACAGTACGTTCTAAAATCAGAACGGCCTGTTCTAAACGTAAATAGTAAATGGTGCTAGTTGGGGAAATAAATTTGCACAGTTGCTATTTGGGTAAAAAAAATTTAAAATAATATTATTTGAATAAAAAACTCCATTTGTAAAGATTAATAATAATTAATATTTAATATTTATAAGTGTTTCATGTCTACCAATGGTTTAATTTGATGATTCGAATCTGAATTTGGTTTGGTCGAATCGGAATTGGGTGAACCTAAATTTGGTTTAGTTGATGATTTGAACCTAAATATGATTTAGGTTGTTTTTAATGGGAATTATAATTAAGTTTAGGCTAAAAACCTATTTTGGTCCCTTATAATAATTGTTTGTTTCAATTTAGTCTCACTTTTATTTTTTGTCTCAATTTGGTCCCTAATAAATTAATTGGTTGCAATGTCGGACTTCCGTCCAAATTATTTAGACGGAGTTAACTGTTAGTCACGTGGATGTCACATGGAAGCTATGTAGATGCTACGTGGATGTCAAATTTTTGTCATGCATCTGGAACCAGAACGGCCTGTTCTGAAACTGGAATGACCCGTTCTGGTTTCACTCTTAGTGCGTTAATTTTGCATCCGGAATAGGCCGTTTTGGGTGCAAAATTAACACACCAGGAGTGAAACCAAAACGGACCGTTTTGGTTTCACAACGGGTCGTTCTAGTTCTAGAATATCACACATACAGTTCATGATTATATCCTTAAATTTAAAATCGTGATGACAATACTTATTCATATATTTGTAATATTAAAAATTATATATATAATTTTTAAAGTATAAATATATATTATAGTTATTTTTTACAAGTTTTTATATCTACAATTATGATTAAGGATGAAAATAAACTAGGTCAGATTATGGTATATTATAATTTAACAGATGTAAACCTAATTTTTGTTAAAAAATACATGTTATAAATATTATATATTTATATGTCATAGACATTTTTTAAAATGTTTGGTTACATAACAATCTTAAAAACCTACTTAATAATAATTTAACACTAATAAAAACATATAAATAAATATGTTAAATCTTATAAAAATTAAGTTTAATTTATTTATCATATAAATATGTTTTTAATATGTGATATAAATTTTTACAAGGCTTAAATATATTTTTAGTCCCTCAAATTTAGGATAAATCTATTTTTGGTCCCTCAAATTTAAAATTGTTGTTTTTAGTCCTTGTAATTTCAAAAAAAATTAATTTAATAGATGGCTTATTCGATTTTTGAACCACATTGGGGCACTATGTTGGTTGGCATTCTGGAACGACCCGTTCTAAATCTAGAACGGCCCATTTTGGAAGCCAGAACAGCCCGTTTTGGTCTCAGAACAGCCTATTCTGGTCTCAGAACGGCCTATTCTGGTCTCAGAACAGCCCGTTCTACTGCATGCGTTGGTGTTAAATAATGCATCTGGAACGGGTCATTCCAGATGCAAAATTTACACACCATGAGTGCAACCGGAACAGACTGTTCCAGTTTCAGAACGAGTCATTCTGGTTCTAGATGCATGACAAAATTTGACATCCAGGTGACATGTATGTAGCTTCCAGGTAGCATCTACGTAACTTTCACGTGGCATCCACGTGACCAACAGTTAACTCCGTCTAAATAATTTGAATGAAAGTCTGACATTGCAACCAATTAATTTATTAAGGACCAAATTGAGAACAAAAATAAAAATAGGACTAAATTAAAACAAATAATTATTATAAGGGACTAAAATAGATTTTTAGTCTTAAGTTTATGTGGGCCCCATCTGAAAAATACTTTCCGTCCGATTATGAAGGAAAAGTGTGGGAAGACCTAATTTATGATTATAAAAAGACTTAAATGTCCTTTGCCATTACCCATCACTCTGCGTCTCATTTACCTTTTTGCCCCCAGTTGCCAAGTACCATCATCATCTATATGTCTTTTTCTTTTAGTTGCTCTTCTTTTTTTCTTTTACCTTCTAATTATAATAAATGCAATAAAATAGTATAAAAATAATTATATGGCAATTGGAGTTAAACATTTTTTAAGTCACGTGTTCAAGTTCTTGCCATATTTTTTAAAATCTTTTATTTTATAAATTTCAGCAATTAAATTGTATAATATCTTTTTATAAGTGTTAAATTAGATAATTTTTAGTTAATTTAATTTTTTTTACAAATAATTTATTTTTTTTAATTTTCTATTGCTAAGTTTGCTTATATGATATTTTGGAAATAATAGTTTTTAATTTATTATTTTAACTTTGTTTGAAAATAATTTTATTAAAGGGTATTTATGTCTTTCAGTAAATATACTCTTTTTTTTCTTTTGATTCATTTTTATCCAATCAAAGAAGGGAAAATAAAGTTACTTTTTATTTCTTTCTATTTTCTCTTTTACCAAACTACAAAATTATCTTATTTTTCTAGTCTTTCTCTTTTCTTTCGCTTTCTTTCCTTCTACTTGCTTTTCTTTCAATTTTTTTTAAACAAACAAAACTTTAATAAACTACAACAAATTAGCCTTCCCCATAGGCACCATGATAGGTACCATAGGCACCAATATAGAGGCTTAACATTAGACTAATAATAAGTCTTAATGTATAAAAAAAAAATATATAAAAATAATTAAAAAAAACCTAAGGTCCTTATACCTAATATTACAAAATAAGAATTGTACCAACCTGACTTAAGGCCGAGCTCAGCCGAGTTCATTAGATAATTTGACCGAAGTCAAACTAAAGTAAATACACGAGATGTTGAGGTGTAATATTGGACAAGGGAGGTCGGGTGAACACCTCAGCATATCAATGACATCAGACAAGACTCAACCGTAAATAACCTTCGAAAAATAACTACACGACCGTTACACGGTTACTCAGAAAACTACCACAGATAATAATATAAACGATACATGACATTTTGGACAGGCAACTAACTTGATCGTTGGAGTCCTTTTGCAGGTACATCCGAGGAATCCAAGGAGAAGATCGGACATCGTGAAGAAGATCGGATATTGGAAGGGAATATCTTACAACAGGAGACGAGTTGATATCGGTAAGAACAAGAATTAAAAATTACGAATTAAAAGTCAATGAGTTAAAAATTATCAAGTTAGTATAGTCTAAGTTAGCTAAAACTACTAAGTTTACGATAAAACTTATAATCAATTATCTACATTATAAATGATTATAAGTTAAAATTACCATACACTAATTATTTTATTTTAGAATAAAAATCACTAAGTAATTATAGCTTAGTCTTTACCAAGTTATTAGCTAAAATATAATTAGGTTTCTCATAATTAATTTGGTACAATACATAGAAAAATTAAGTATCTCATGTGCTTTAAATCAATTTTTTTATATGTGATTTTTTTTTTTGTTCGTCCCTGGAGTATCTCCTCGTTAGGTTGGGGGCACCTCAAAGAGTGGGATAGCTGGTCTCAAGATTTAACGCGGCTGCATACACAAGGCAAGATTCAAATTCCTAACCTTGCTTAAACGTGGATCAACCCCTACCGCTCAACCACACATTTGAGATTATATGTGATTTATTGTTTTATTTGTTTTTTTTAAAATATATTTATATTAAATTTATGCACAATAAATGAACTTTAATCTTCCATTTGAGATTTAATACATCAAGAGAAATATTACTCATGAATCACGTGAACATTAACTACAGCTAAATTATTGTAAAATCAATTAATTGGATCACCTAAATCCAACTAGCATAGTCTTCCAAAAGCGAAAAATAAAAGTCATCAAACGAGTACAATAATAACTTTGTGAATGGTACCTGAATCTAATTGCATGTATCAAACAGACTAGCATTAATATATTTCAAATAAGACAAGCCCAGGTTGGCAGAAACATAAGAGGCAAGACATTAAATATGGGTCCGTCAACCACAAAAAAGGACAAAGTATATACGTATGAATAATAATATCTGCCCATATTGAGAGGAGAGAACGTGACATGAAAATGTGGCCAAAGTCATACAATATTAATCACCGTTGGGGAAGTTGCCCATACCCAAATACTTTTAATGCCAATACATTCATATTGATGCCACCCCTGTCAAAGGATAAGTTTTTATTTTTTATAATCATATTATTAATATAAAATATTTACTAATTTTATTTATAATTAACTTTTATCATAAAATTTGATCAATAACATTTAGTGATTCTTTTCTTCTAACCAATTGTTCCTATACCAATGACTTATTGGTATAATAAAGATCAGTTTACCCAACATAATATAATATGATTCAAATTTTTACAAGAATGATGTTTATATAATTAATGTCCAATCATATCTTGAATAGTAAAATATATATATATATATATATATATATATATATATAAGGAGGGTTCAAATGACTTGAAGAGTAACTCTTATTTAAGCTATTTCACTCAATAACTCATTGTGTATGTTAAATTTCAATGATCTAATTATAAATTTGATTTATACATTAAAAACTTTTAATTTAATAGTTAAATTATTAAAATTTAACATACATCATAAATTATTGAGTGAAGTATTTATACAAGAGTTACTCTTCAAGTTATTTGATCCATCTTCTCTCTCTTTATATATATATATATATAAGAAACAATTCATTTATTTCATAAGTAAATATATCTAGACTTACCTCATTCAATAACTCATGTTCTACATTAAATTTCAACAATCTAACTATTGAATTTAAAGTTTTTAATGTATAAATTAAGTCTACTAAATTTTAAAAAAATTGAAAATTATTTGATATTTCATTTCATTAATTCAAATATATATATATATATATATATATATATATATATATATATGTAAAGAAGAATTTGCGATGTAATTCTTTTCCTTTATTACTAACCCAGGTCAAATATATATGCTAATTACACAACAGCTATTCCTAAATAGAATCTGTCAGATTGTTACTATTATAACAAATATTATAATTGTGGTAATCAAATCAATCACAATAACAGTAGAGAATATTCATAGAGAATATCAGGGGATATTAGAAACTATCAAAGGATCAAGGAATATCTCAATAATATGAGAAGGGTTATAATAACACCAATGTAACTTTTACTAAATATTACACCACTCAAATCATCTTGGATTAATATAAAATTTTGTATATATAATCTAAGGATAAAAAACTTTTAATATAACGATTGAATTTACAAAATTCACATTTAATATAAAATTATTGAGCTGTATAAAATTTAGTAAAAGTTATACTGATGTCGTTATTACCCTCCATATATATATTATGACGCTAATACTTTTAGTTATAAATTTTATTTTTTATTTATTGTTTAGTTTAAGTATTTAACTTTCCCTTCAATAATGTAGGCTGTTACCACTAGAAAGCTATGAATTATGCATAGAGTGGGATCATGAGTTGGATGAGTTAAAGTAAATAAACCCCAACATTGAAGGACCATAATTTGTTGTTATCCACAGCTCCAAAGTTTGGTTTTTTTATTGGCACTAGTCGCGTCTTGTAGTTGGGTAGATCAACTAACAAGAGACGGAGAAAACAAAGTTCTGTTTGTGTTTGGCTTCGGTTTTGGTTTTGATTTTTTCCCTATCCGTCCCCCTTATCTTTTCTTTGTATCGGCACGTGAAAAATAAAAGGGTCCTTTTATGTGTACATTTGTTTCTATATATATATATATGACGGTTCATGCATTGCATGTTTCAATTAATTTAGAGAGGGACAGGCTATATTTTTGCACAGAAATTGTGCACAGACCAAAATTAATGTTGAGCTTTGGTCAAGCAACTTCCACCAAAAAGATTTGATTTCCCATTGCTGCATATTTTGTAAAGTCAAATAGGCAATCTTGTTCTTCTGGTAAAAGGAAAAAATATTTGTTAGTTGGGTAGTGGGAAAGTAAGAGAAGAAGCATAAGATTGAAACAGGTTATATAGGAGTCTCAGTTTAGTTTAAAGACACGTCTATTAAAGTTAGTTCATTATTCAGGTCTTGTTGGTACTTTCCAGACTTTGTTAACCATTTAGAGCGTTGTGGGAAGCATCATGGGAGTGGTTCATAATGCATACTCAAATGGAAGTGTTGGTGTCCAGAATTGTAATGGGGTGGAAGAGAAGCTTGATGGTTTGAGGAGGCTTATTGGGAAGGCTGATGGTGACCCTTTGAGAATTGTGAGTGTAGGAGCTGGTGCTTGGGGCAGTGTTTTTGCAGCCTTGTTACAAGACTCCTATGGCCAATTCAGGGACAAGATACAAATAAGGATATGGAGAAGAGCAGGAAGGGCAGTGGATAGAGGCACTGCAGAACATCTCTTTGAAGTCATCAACTCAAGGGAGGATGTGTTGAGGAGGTTGATCAGGCGTTGTGCTTATCTGAAGTATGTTGAGGCAAGGCTTGGTGATAGAACCCTCTATGCTGATGAGATTCTCAAGGATGGCTTTTGCTTGAACATGATTGATACCCCACTTTGTCCACTGAAGGTGGTCACAAACCTGCAAGAAGCTGTTTGGGATGCTGATATTGTGGTTAATGGTTTGCCTTCAACTGAAACACGTGAGATCTTTGAAGAGATAAGTAAGTATTGGAAGGAGAGGATCACAGTGCCTATAATTATCTCTTTGTCAAAGGGTATAGAGGCTGCATTGGAGCCTGTTCCTCATATTATAACTCCCACAAAGATGATTAACCAAGCAAGTAAGTTTTAATTTTTTCATCTCTATTTACATGTTACCTTTTCTCCATGCATTTGGGACTTCTTTCTAATGAACAGAAGTAAATATCTTTCTCATGCCTTTGCTAGGATAGAATAAGCAAACAAGTGTGATGATTCCATTTTCTTCTCGTCTCCTTGTTGCCCCCTTTAATTTAGTGGGCGTTTAGATTAGTTGTGAAAAATAATTTATTTTAATAATCTATTATAGGTATAATCAATCATTGTTATAATTGATTAATGATGCTAAGAATCGTCTATGTTTTAGTAAATAAAGTCAATGATGTACTGCCAGTACTGGCAATTTCTGTAGTTAGTATGTTTGGGAGTAATGTAAAGGATGGGACGAGTCTTTCTTATCAAGCTGAACATGAGTGAAAGGAAAATTGTAAACAACATTGAACAACACCTTTATGTGTCAGGATCTCATTGATGTCTTATTTTTTTGTACTTCTGATATGAAAACATTTACCAGATATGTGTTCTAATGCATACTTCATGATGAACTTCAATCTTTTAGTCAGTACTCAGTATTGCTAGAGTCAATCTTCCATGTTTACTGAATACGTTTGAAATGTTAGTACTCTTTGACTCAACCTTCATATCCTCTCTTAACACATTCAATTTACAAAAATCTATCTTGTTCATTTTCATACCGAAGCATATTACAAATCAATTGTGATAATTGTCTGGCTAAGTTACAGCTATTTGTTAACCTAGAATTTGATGCCAAGCAACGGGTTTTCATGCTAAAGTTAGTACTTAACATCTTTGTTTTCTATTGATTACTTTTTGATTTATATCATCTGATTTTATCAACTTATCATAGGTCATAGCCTTCTTACTGTGGAATAATATCTTAGTCCTACCCTCATTCTCTACTCTTTGCAATGTAAACATGACAGCTGGAGTGCCTATGGAGAACATACTCTATCTTGGGGGTCCAAATATTGCCTCAGAAATCTACAACAAGGAGTATGCCAATGCAAGAATATGTGGAGCTGAGAAATGGAGGAAACCTCTGGCGAAATTTTTAAGACAACCACACTTCATTGTCTGGGATAACAGTGACCTCATCACCCATGAGGTCATGGGTGGCCTGAAAAATGTCTATGCAATTGGAGCTGGTAAGCTTCTAATCAGTTGTTATCGCTTTAAATTTAATGTCAAACTTGAAGTAACATGTTTTGACTTGTGTAATGTTGTCTATTTCACTCTTTGGTTCACTCCCTATTTACACATACTAGGAAACCATACTTTAGCATTTTATCTCGTGAAGATTTCACAACTTAAAGAAAATGCAAAAGGAAGCATCGGTAATCAATAACCGTACAATTTTTCCTTTTACTTATGGTACATATCAAGGTACATAGATAAAGATTTCATCATGATTCATGATGCAGATTATTATAAGTTGACTTAAGGCAATAAGGCATATATGTGTCTTTCACATTAACTTGGAAAAGAAAGGGGTTCGACATACCTCTATTTTTATAAGAGGCATTCCCATGTCTTACACTTTCTTCCTGATTTAAAATCTATATAACCTGTTTTTCATGTTAATGCTGTCAGGAATGGTAGCAGCTCTTACCAACGAAAGTGCTACAAGCAAATCTGTATACTTTGCACACTGCACGTCAGAAATGATATTCATCACTCACTTATTGGCTGAAGAACCTGAGAAACTTGCAGGGCCATTACTGGCCGACACTTATGTGACCTTGTTAAAAGGACGTAACGCTTGGTATGGCCAGATGTTAGCTAAGGGTCAATTAAGACCAGATATGGGAGACAGCATTAGTGGCAAAGGAATGATTCAGGTATATTTTGTAATTTTTCCTGATCCAATTTCTTTCAAACTCGTGCTATGTTCTTGAGGTGTGATAATTGCATCTTTAAAATATGTGCATACATTAAAAAAATAGTGATGTTTCTGTTGAGATACAAACAAGTCTTACATCGATAAAATAAAACAAGAAATAACAACTTATATAACACAAACATACTTTAATGATTGAGAGGCTTTTTGGGTGATGACCAAAAACAAAACCGTGAGGACTTAGACTCAAAACGGACAATATCTCATCATTAATAACTTTATAAAAATAACTCTCATCATTGGCAGGGGCTGCTGAACTTCATCATCTGTACTTGTATTCATAGTTTGGTAGGACTTAGGAGTTTTGTTTGTTTTTAGCTTGTATGGAGAAAATACGATGATGGTATGTACCATCCTTTCTGGCAATTTTGATATGCTGATTTTTCAAAGCTCTATGTAGTACAAGGCATCTTAGATGAGTTGATGTATATGATGTTAGAAATTTACTTGGCATAAGCCACATTTTTCACTTCTCTTATTATTTGGCCCTAATAGGTGCCCTTGACACACCAAATGTGGAATTAATATCATTCACACAAAAAAGAGAAATCATCCTTGTGTATTGCTCTTTAGAGTCAGTTTTTCGCTTTCAATCAAAATTCCTATAACTGAACAAAAATGCTATCCCTGCCATTTATTTGTAGGGTGTGTCAGCAGTGGAGGCATTCTTTGAACTTCTGAGCCAATCTAGCCTGAATGTATTGCATCCTGAAGCAAACAAGCCTGTTGCTCCTGTAGAGCTCTGCCCTATCTTGAAGACACTATACAAAATTTTGATATCCAGGTAATCAATAATTGACTGGAACCTTGGTTGTCTGTTTTCTTTACCTTTAACATTGTTATCTTTGAACACTTTCAACTCCAAGTACTACATTTGCAAATATCTATACATTTTGCCAATGCACTAAATAAGTTTGCCATGCTTCTGGTGTATGCTGGATTTCTCAGGGAACAGTCATCACAAGCTATTCTAAAAGCTTTGAGGGATGAAAATCTGAATGATCCTCGCGAACGAATTGAGATTGCACAAAGCCATGTTTTCTACAAGCCTTCACTTCTTGGACAATCCTGATTATTTTCTCTTTGGCAAAAACCAATGTGGATGAAACCAAATATAGGAAGCCTCTGTCAAAGGGAATACTTTAATGAGCATGAATGTATTGTTTTGTGATGGATTTTGTAATACATTATTGTATGTATATATGTCAAAATGTACTTCACTAAGTGTATGTTTAAATATCAGTTTAAAATCATGTTTAACGAGAAAACACGTGCTCCAATGTATAAAAGGGAAAAGTTTGTGAGTGTAGTTTTTTTTCTTTAACCCTAATTGATTTCAACTCAATTGATTCTCAAATACAACCTAAGTAATTGGACTCATAACTCCAAAAAAAACTGCAGTGGCCTAGCCCAACAGGAGTCTATCTTTATAAAGCAAACTTAGCTGAGAAGTCACTAATGCTTGATGTACACTACAACATTGTGGACAAAATGGGAGAAACAATGTATTTGGATTTTTTTTTTCATTAATGGAGTATTGGAGTGGAATGGGATAAGTGTGGAGGGGAATGCAAAGGGAGTGGAAGGAATCAAACAAAGCTACCTTTCTTGTTTGGAAGATTAATGAGGGAAAGGTATGGAACTAAATTATTTTGGATGGAAGTTAAAAGGTCGAGAATGTAATGTAACGCTTACTTGTGAACAAAGTTTATTTCCTCCAATTCCACCACAATTTGGGAGAGCAAAAATTGTGTATTTGAGTAGAATAAAGCGGAAATAGATTATCCTTGAGTTCTCCCTTTCCATCCATTTCAAACCCCCAAACAAGTGGATTAAACCCTAAACCCTTATCATTGATGAATAGAGTATTCAACATAAAAGTTCAGTCTCTCTCACAAAGCACTGTTTGGGAGATAAGTTTATTGAAATTGTACTTCCAAATATAATAGTATCTAACTACAAATCTGTGATACTCTCTCCGTTTTTTTTTAATAGTCGTTTAAGGTTTTGCACGGGATTTAAGAAAATCATTGATATTTTAGTTTTCAAAAATATTTATTACTTACTTTCCAATTTTACCCTTTATTTTTTTTTGCATTTTTTAGACTGTTGAACTACTCTATTAAATAGTTGTCCCTTTTTTTGTTTTTTTATAGTATTTTGTTAGGAACATATTGCTCTTATAAATGCACATTAACTTTATATGAGTAGTTAGAGAAAAATTAGGTAGACATTAAAAATAAATACACACATTGTTCAGGAAACATGTATTAATTATCAAGGGTAAAAATGGAAGAAAAAAATTAATAACTCATTGATTTTAGTAATATAACAATGAAAAAAAATAACAAACTCTGACAAAACGACTATGAAAAAAAATGAAGGGAGTAGTAACCTTGATGACTGCAATTGGACAAGGATCAAGGAGTCTAATTCCAGTCTTCACCACTACCTTCTTAAGTTACAAACTTGTCTGCAACAGTAATTATGTCCCACCACTCTGCTATTATTTAAGACTTCACAACTACCCAAGTAGCGGTAAAAACCATACACTATCTCCTTCCGTTTTTTTTTCATAGTCGTTTTGTCAAAATTTGTTGTTTTTTTTTTCATTGTCATTTTACTAAAATCAATGACCTATTAATTTATTTTCTCCATTTTTACCCTTGATAATTAATACATGTTTACTGCACAATGTGTGTATTTATTTTTAATGTCTACCTATTTTTTCTCTAACTACCCATATAAAGTTAATGTGCATTTATAAGAGTAATATGTTCCCAACAAAATACTATAAAAAAAACAATATAACCATTAATTCATGGACAGATATAATTAAACACAGTAGGTTATAATTCACGTGTAATTAATGCATTAATAATTAATGAAGTAGATTGCAATTCAACAGTCTCAAAAATGCAAAAAAAAAAAAAGGTAAAATAGGAAAGTAAGTAATAAATATTTTTGAAAACTAAAATATCAATGATTTCCTTAAGTCCCGTGCAAAACCTTAAACGACTATGAAAAAAATGGAATGAGTAATTTAACTAAGTTTGTTATATATATCTTATCAAAATCTCAATACTAAGGTTTTTAATCAATTGTTATAACTCCATACTTTATCTTTTATAGTGAGGAGTAGGAACGTGTGTGAGAGAATCATATTTTAAAATTATAAGACCCGGAAGTATTTAAACCTAAAGAATTGTAGTTCAAACTCATTTTGAAAAAAGGGTGTAAAAACCTAGTGCTATTCCAAGTCTAGTTTATTAAATATACGATAAGATACCATTTGAATATCAATATAAATGAAAAAAGGTGAAGTTGTGCATATATCAGTATAAATGAAAGAAAAAACACCCGTGTGGTTAAAATTTCAAAAGTAAACAAATATTGCAGTATTACACAACTATCATGGAAATTCTAAATATAAATGCCTTTCTAGAAACTCATTTATTTTTACGAAAAAAAAAGTGAAAGATAAAAGAGATATAATCAAAGAGGCCTGCACCAAACAAATGATCCAGGTAAAATTTGATGTGAACCCATGAGTTCTAAACACATTATTAAGACAACCATCAAGAACAAGAAAACACCCCTGAATTTATCAAATTAGATTCTATTTATCAAAATAAAAATAACGCCCCCTCGAAAAGAATAAATAAATAAAACAAGGGCGTCAACGCTTGTCTAATTCATTGAAGCATTCCTCTTTGTCTTGCTCTTCCTGTAATTCTTCTTACTGTTCCTCTAGTTCTTCTGGTTCTCCTGTGAAAACATGTTTGATATGGAATATGTTGGGCCATAACTCTCCAACATGTGGCTGACATTTTCTACATAATTCAGGACAACCTTTAATTATCAAAATTTCAAGTGTGGTGAGGTGATGGATGCTATTTGGGAGAGATAAAAGCTTTGGATAATCTTCTATAACAAGTGTTTTCAGATTAGTCAGAGTTGACAACCACCCCAAAAACATTTCTTGATTGTCACAATTGAAAATAGACAAGCACCGTAAAGAGTTGGCAATTTCTTGAAGTCATTGAGGCAAGGCAACCAGCTATTATAAATCCCAAAATTCAATAAGTTTTAGCATCAAATTGGGGCTTTGCTCTTCATGGTGGTCGTTCCACAATTCCAAGTCCAAATTATCACAGCATTTGACAGCCAAACTTTCTAATTCAGGAAAATTGTTCATGTCCAGTGGCAAAGACTTTAGACATGGACAGTAACCAACACCCGATGTTTTAAGAGCAGGGAGTTTCACCCCTCCAAAGATAGACTATAGATTTTGGCTTGATTGAATAGACAAAAGTGCAAGTGAGCTCAAGTTGACAATCTCGTTGTTGGGAAAAATAGATTGCTTTTTGATTAATCCTAATTGTGGGAGACCGATCAATTTTCTTAATCCTTTAGGTAATACTTCTAGCTTTGTGCATCCATAGAGTTTCAACACTTGCAAATGTTGGACCTTGCAAATAGAATAGAGGACTCTCTTAATATTGGGACTATTCATAATATTAAAATATCTCAAATGTTTCAACTTATCTATGATATGAGGCAAAGTCTCGCATGTTAAATCACTTAAATCCTAAAATTGCAAGTAATTGGTGTTTGACACACAAGTATTTAGGGAACCTTCATCGTTGGCTCCTGCCCCACCATTTGGAAATAGTATGATTCTCATAGCTACTGATTTAGTGGTGAATAAATTGTCAAGCAAATTATTTTCAGCAAATGATAGATGTCGAATATTGCCAGGAATATTTTGAATGTGAAAATTTATATGTAGACACTCATCTTTTGCCATAAATAAAACAAGATCATGTACTAAATCATGTATTTTAAATGAATAAATAGTGCCAAAGCTGAAAAAATATTGTTTGGCAACTTCTTCCGGTGTGCTAATTTTTGGTGATGCAAGGAATCTTAGTGCTCTCCAAAGTGAAATTACCTCAACACTAACAAATTTATAATCCCTTGAAAACAATACAAAACACTTCTAACTCCCGGTATCTCTCACATATTTCCACCCATTTGCTTCAAATTTCAAGAATAATAAACTTCCTAATATTTTCACAGTTTTTTTTTTCCAATATTTACTAAATGAGGATACTTCTAAAATGTGAGACGATATCATACTCATTATGAAAGTAATTGTCTAACTACGTTTAATCGCTAGAATTTTACTTCTTATAACATCTACTTGTATTAGATTTCTCAGTTAAATTCATTTAATATGGTTTCCATTCCACAAGTCATATAAAATAAGTAAGAATTTTTTACCACTGACGTGGAATAGCTTCACAGTGATTCTTAATAGCTTGAGCCTTGCCTTGCCCCTTGACATTTTGCACCTTTTAAATTTTGTAATGTATATAACATAATTTTTTAATATGTATTAAGACATTTTTGAGAATTAAAAACTAATTATTAACTTTTGATAATGTGTCAAGCCTACCAACATTATATAAAAATTTGACAGTTTTTTTGCGCTAGTAAATTTTTCCTCTTTTTATCACTATTGATTCTTTTTCTTGTTTGCCTCATTTTTATTGATATTGTTCAAGAGGTTTCAACTTTCAACATGTTTCTAGTCTTAGTCTAAAGTACACGGATTTAGGCACGTCACTACTTAAACTTGTCGATATGCAAAGTTTGAGAAAACAAACCTTGTTGGTATGCGAAATGACATTTGTAATTTTGAGTCTTAAAAAATATATTTAATTTAGTTTTCATGTAAATATATTTTTAATTATTATTTTTTTAATAAATTAAGATATCTCTTAATTAAAAATTAAAAATTAAAAATTAATCTTTTAAAAGTATTAAGATCTATTTAAAGAGTTAGTCTCTTCCAATAAATATTTTTTCTATATATCTATCAAAAATCGATTCTTGACCACATATTTAAGGGACAAAGTTATTTACTTTGTTAATAAATATATCTTATTATATGTTCTTTAATAATTTTGAAAAGACACAATATTATGAGTATTTTATATGAAACTATTACTAATAACATGTTTTGAAACTCTTGTTATGAAAAATCACATTCGGTAACTATAATTATTAACTTTTTTCAAGTTTGAGATGTGAAAAATGATAATTGGAATGTGAAGTCATACAAATTATGTGTTAGATGAACTTTATCCTTTATATATATAGTCCTCCTATTATCTGAGTTTGCCTCTCTCCTTATAGCGATCATGAACTTTGAGAAAATCTAGTAGTGACATTGACAAAGACTTCGATTTAAATCAATATTAACTTTAAGTGTTTGTAAAATTGAGAAATAGTTTTGTGCCTTTTTGCAGGATATCTCTCTTCGTAGATAGCTTTTTGTTAAAAAGTTTGTTACCTTTTTTTTGCCACATGAAATGTCTTAGTAAACAATAAATTCTTCAAGTGACAAGTGTCTTAGTTTTGCAATATATCTTTTAGTATTTTCCTTGGTCTAATTTATATGGAGTTTGTTTTAGCTAACAATAGACTAACCACAAATCATGTGAATAGGTCAATTTGTTGTTGTAAAGATAGTTATAACATAAGTTTTTTTTTTATTCTTGTTTAGATCAAGATGGCATATCCAGAAAAATTGATCCCAAGTTGAAATTATTTAAAAACAATAATATTGACTTATGAGTTTTAAAGTTGGATAAAACCTCCAAAACAGTTGCTCTCAAGTAAGTATTACACAATAGAAATGTCAACTTATGAGCTAAGAAATCAAAATTTATTTTCAAGCATTTGAAGGGTTATTTTGTGTATCATTTTTACACATGTGTGCCTCTTGTTGGTTGTGTCAATATCTTTTCATTTCTTTTTTTAATTACTCAAGCGATCGTCACATTTTCAATACTCATTATCATTCCATTTAATTTAAAATTTTAAAGTATTTTCTTTTATCCTTAAATGCCTTTTTCCTTCACCCTCATTGTCACCTTTTAACTTATTATAAAACTCCTTTTTTTCGCTTCTAGTTAAATAAGACTAAAGGTAAAGACAAAAATTTGAAGCAAGTCTAACTCTTAGATTAGATGAATTAGGACATAAGTAGAAGTTATTAATGTGTTTTGGTGACAAGTTGATGTGTGTGAATATCCGAATAATTAAACAATTAAAAGATAATAAATAAATAAATAAATAAAAAGATGAAGAGAAAAAGTTATTAGGTACTTGTTCTACCATTGACCAATTAAAAATCATCTTTTATACAATTTTTAATGTAATTTTTTTTATCAAAATCAACAAATTTCTCATACACTATAATTTTTGATGAGATGATAATGTAAAAATCTTATATATTATTAGTGCATATACTATTTTCTTATATCAGTAAGAGACCTACCTTATCATAATATCTAAATAGTATATATAATATAACTACAAAAAAGTTTAAAAAAATATATTAAATAACAAATGCAATTAATTTTCATGTACTATAAAGTAAAGATTTTATAATGATTAATCAATAAAAATTATTTTAAGTGTGGTCATTAAAATATATATAATAAAAGTCAATAAATTTACCAAAGCGTGTGATTAAATAATATTGTAAAAAACAATCAAAATTTTCTTCTTTAGTAATTGACACTATAACTGGTTTATTGTTCGACATTTGTAATTTATTTTTAAGATATAACAATTAATATGTGAAATATTTTTCATCTTCAATAAAAAAAAAATCATCTTCATAAATTTGTTTGATTTGTTACAATAATTTTTATCCATTTTAGTGAATATGTAGGATAGTAGAGTAACCTGAAAATGGTAGTGTTTTGTCTGATTCTGAAAATTTTGTAGATAATCTTCGTGATATTTATGTTTCATGTTTTGAGGATATGTGGCCTTTAAAGATAACTCAGATTTTGATTCAAAGAATAAATCAGTTTATTTTCAAAGTACAGACCGGTTTATAATAAAGATATTAATAATACTTTCTATATTCTCCTATTTGTATAAAATGCCTATGAACATGTACAAAATGAATGTGTTAACAAGTTTAAACGGATGTTTATAATCTACCAAAAAAATAGATGTTTATAATTAATGAGTAGAACAACAATTATAAATATAAAAATTAAAAAAAATGACGCAACAAATTAGTATAAGCTAGTATGTAAGGATAAAAAATGAATTTATATATGAGTAATATTCAAATCCATCCCGACTTCTGCGAGAAATATCTAGCTTGATCAGGTATGAGTAATACATGATTTATTAAATCATATGTGAGGACGAGTATATAGCTACTTATTTCATACCTGTACTCGTATCCATTTTCAATTTATATAAACCTATTTTAATTTTTTAAGAATTTACTTGACATTTATGTAATTCTTATTCTATTTTAAATTTATGTCAAATGAAATTTAATTAATGTAATTTTATAATTACTCTATGTTGAAATTTTAATTTTTTTTATATTTTATAAAAATATTTAATTAATTTTTGGATAGGTATGGAATGAATGAGTATATTTGATACTTGATAGAGATGAAAATGAGAATACAAATTTTATATATGTGAAGTATGAAAACATGAATAGATATAAGATACAAAAACAAAGAGAGGATAATGAAATCTGTATTCACTGCATTCACATACCTATCACTATGAGTTTGGCAAGGATACAAAAGGTCAATTGCTAAAGATAAAAATTTTGAAACTTAACCAAAATTTCCTCCTGGTATAATGGTGTGCTAATGTTTTTGAATCAATAAAAAAATGTTGAGCAACTATCTTAATAATTTGGAGTCTTTTATTTTATATGAATTCTAGCATATAAAAAGCAAACGTTCAATTAACATTTATTGGTGCATAGTTTAATTGTAATATTTCTAAACTCGATGAACTATGATTGAATAGTTTAATCTAATCTAATGAGAACGTAAATGATTAGCAAATGTTCCTACTAAAAAAAAAACAATTTTACCATGCATGTACGAGTACCGTATAATTCTACATTATTTTATTGAGATATAAGAAGTTAAAGTAATTTTAAAGAATTCTATTATGACTTATATTTAAAATTTTAAAAATAGTTATTAAAAAAAATCAGTTGTGAAAATTTATTAATTTTCCTAATGAATTCAAGAGAAGGAAAACAATATTTGAATAAATGGAAAAAAAAATGGCAAATATAAAAATTACAAATATTATTTATTGATTCTAAGTTCTTACAATATTAAAACAAATAAATGACATTAAATAATAGTAAATAAATATAGGTGTGCAGATTATTGAACAATAATGCAGAAGACCTTGAAACATGTTATAACATGCAATACTAATACCCTTAAAAAAGGGGTAAATTGGAGAGAACGACAGCATAAAACTGAATATTCACACAAAAACGCCACCAAATTTGTTAATGTTGTAACCCGCGCTTCATATTTAACAAATTGATTGATCAATCTCAGCAAAGTTCGTAGTCTCCTATGAGGTCACAATGACTAACCAGTTGCACTTGCAAGGAAGGAAATCTATACTTCCTTTCATTTACAAAATTCTATCTATAGGCTGTACAATATCCTGTCACAAAATCCATTTTTGTTTGCCTGTGTATCTCTCATTCATAACTACGTCAGAATCCTATACCAAATTCCAGGATAACCAACCCAAAAATAGCATGGCAGAAATGGGTTACCACCATTAAGTTCAGCATCTACTGAGTCGCTGAAATAATTGACCGACCAAAGCTTCTTTTCGAAGCTTATAGTACTTAGTCACATTGTATTTTTTTGCCAGGGCCCTCAAATCAGTCAATGTCATGCTCTTCAAGTTAGTATTAGGCAGCAATGATGAGGTCTCATTATGAGAATCCACCAAGGAATGTGACTTGCTAGAGTGAAGATCTACCTGGCTTCCCATGTCCAAGTTATGGGTTGAATTTTGTATGTCCACAGTGATCGGCAACTTCGAAACTTTTCTTTTCTTTTGTAGTTCAGAAAATTTGCTATCATATAAAACAATAGCACGACCTTCAATTTCATCCTTGTCAGGTTGTACTGCCCTTCTAGTATTAATCTTCCGGTTCATGGACTTATTTAAAATGGCAACATCAGTACAGGGTTTACGTTTTCGCTGCCTCTTAGTTGATACAATTATGGATGTACTTGGAATAACTTCTGTATAACTGTCATGTGATTCTCTGGAAGAAAATGCCTCTAGTTCCAGTTTCTGCTTTTCCTGAGCTTTTAGTTTTGAATGGAAACTCATATTGGACTTGCTGAGGTTAGCAGCAATTTGGGATTTAAGGTCTTGCGCTTGTTTTTCTTCATCTATCAGCTGTAACCCAGTATACAGGGCACTCTTGGTTTGCATCCCTAGCAGTGAAATCAATGCAGAATTTTCAGCATGAATGACGGTCGAGTTTTCAACTTGTCCAGAATTATTACCATTACTTCCTTTAAAGGAGCAAAATTCGGTGTCAGCATTTATTTGAGGATAAACAACTTGTAGAGGTAAATTCAGAGAGTTTGAATCTTCATCTGGAGAAACCTTGGATTCTTTCCTGCAAGCTCTTCGTGCAGTTTTTGGGGCAATATCACGTAGCTCTTTGTCTAGATCTGATTTTCCACTTTTTCGTTGCTGTGAAGAACCTAATCTGGAATGAAGACACTTTTTCCTCCCCTTGACGCCAATTGCAGGTCTAAAATCACCTGAGCTAACATCTTTTTCTTTGACAAATTCATTTTCTTTCTGCACAATTAAAGAAAAAATAATGCACTAAAAACCTTTTTAAAATTGAAGTAAAATAGTGACTGCTACATCCAAGAAGTTTAAATTGATTAAAAGAGAAACAACAGATCTTCTTGCACCTTGACTTCACTTGGAATATTTCCATTGTCATTGGCGGAAAACAAATCAAAGATTTGACCTCTATCTGTATTAATGTGTTGGCTTCTTCCGGCTTCTTCATTTCCAATAACTTTATTATCAGATGTTTCTGATAATTTCATCCCATCAGAGTGATCAGTTGCACAGATGATATCCCCCAAATTGGGACTTCTCGCAAGAGATTTTTCAGGTAATTCCTTGAAAGAAAAGAATCTAATCAGGATTTTAAGCAGGTCCGTTGGCTGAGACAATTTTCACCGGGGATTCGGGGATTCGAGGCATTATTATGTACAACATTAAGGCTGAAATATAATTGAAATCGAGGTAGATATGAACCAGTCCTCCCTACTAAAGATATCGCCCTTGGGCTTGGCTTCAAATTTTTATCATGCATATATATATATATATATATATATGGTTGCCAAGGTCAGACCTTCACACACCCACGAAAAAAAAACTGTAAAATAAAACAATACAGATTGTTATTGGAAGCTCAATTTTACGGGGACTAACTCTCTTTTTACTTAGGTCTCAATGCCAAACAAAGGTTCGCTCTGTCAGGAACTAGTATGTGAATCCTTTCTTAAATTTTAATTCAAAGTTCAAGCTCAATATAAGAGCTTTAAAAATAAAAAACTGTTCGACAGTTATAGCTTAAAAGCTCCTATAAAACTAAACTTTATTTCTTTGTCCCATGTTGATTAGTATAAGATGAGAGGAAGGAGGAGGCTAAAGTGTGCAACGTACATTTAGAAGCTACTTCAGTTAACTATTTATTAGAGATACTTATCCCCTTTTTTTTCTTATAAAAAATCAAAGTCCTCGAGTTTTCAAGAGTTTTTCTCTAAATGTGTTTGGCCTAGCTTCACCTTTTAAAGAGAAGATTTAAGAAAATAATAACAAAAAAGAAACTGGGCCAAACATTACTTAAATGGGTAATTGATCCTGATATTTGGTACCGTATAATTGACAGGCACAACATGGTGCATCTAAAAAAAATATGACTTGTTTTTTACTTTCTTCCTCGAAATCCATCTGAATTAAGACTACCAATATTCTCTCTTCTGTGGGTGGCCCAGTTACAAGGTCAGGAAATTTGGGGGTGGAAGTTTGATTTTGTTTGAAGTCTGCTGTCATTAATAATCTCAAGGGTCAACATTGGCCAAAAATCAGTTAAGGACGATTGACTTGAAACTGACAATAATAATAACAGGTAGGACTGTAGGAGATTTGGGCAAGCACAGACCCATGTGCATATCTAACTTTGTATTTGGTATGTACTCATCACAACTTTCAAGACACCTCAATGGAGAAGCTTGTTCTTGTTGCTTTGAGTCAAACTGGAGTTTGAGCATTTCAAATGTAAAAACAAACACACTATTGTGGGCTTATTTGTAAATGGCTTGTTCCCAAATCGTCAATTGGATATAGCCAACCCTCAATCTTAAATACAATAGCTAGTGGCAAATCTCCGCTGTGTTTTCAAATATAATATCCATTGCCTGAATCATGGCTTTATATGGGCTAGAGAGACAGAAAATTACTGCACACTTATGTTGAACTTGTACGATTTAAAGCAATTGCATATGCAGCAAGTAGTCATGCCAAGCAATCATCACACAAACAGATAAAGTAAGCATGACTGCATGAGTTTTAAATGAGTCTTAATATTACAGATTCCAGAGGCTAACAAAATTTGGAAAGAAACATTGATGTAGCAATAAACTATTTTGAAAAATGTGCTCACCCCAAGCATTATAATTTGTAGTACATTAAGACATGCAGGAATAGAAAATAAGTGCTTTTTTAAAATAAAAAAATACAGTAACAGGGCTTTCTCTACCTCAATCTTTTCAGGATTATCTGATCTCTTTTCATGAAGCTCCAAAAGAAGTTCCAAGCTTTCAGAGCTTTCTGAGGTTCCATGGAGTTCTTTTTCTTCCTCCTTAATGATTACATTAGAATCAATGGTGCTAGAATCTTTGTCTAGTGCATGTTCAGTAACATTCACAATCGGACTTGAGATATCCATATCTAGATACTGCTTCAAATTGAAAAGGTAGGGGAAGAAAAACATACTAATTACATTCAAAACCAAGTTTCAACAGTTAAATACTGTACATCTAACTAATACTACCATCATAAGATACTCGAGCAACCAAGGAGATAGGAGTAAATATATGTGCTAAATGGAAAGCAAGGGATAGCTTAATATATACTATTGTCAACTTGTCATTATCTAGCACTTGCAGAACAGAGAAAGTCCATAGGTTAACCCTTAAATTAAAAAAAATAAATAAATAAAAATATAGATGTACAATTCATAAACTATTTTATAGTGCAGTAGTATAAACTATAATCAATAGTAGCATAAAAGTTACTTCCCCCTGCATAAATATTTGAATTATAGTAATTAAGGAATATATGTCAGTGTCTCATGCTTCCAAAGAGTCAACTTTTTTTAATCTTTCTTCAACCTTCACTTACAGCTCCTAAAAGAAGTTAAGAAGTGGATTTGCTTAGATGATACAAGGCACATAGACTTCAAAATTTCCTCTACTTTAATAACTATTTTGAAGCTTGTGTTTTTTATTAGACTCTAATAGACCAATTAAACACCAAATATTATATACAGAGACTAAACTTCTCGGCCTATTGAATTATCATAGGCATGGTTGTCAAAAACGAGTTTTAACTTGTAAAAACTACCGATTTTACAAGTCTGTACACCCCAACCTATTCAATTCGCATGCAAAATCATTTTCAAGTAAACTTGTGCAGACTCGAGAGAACTCGCCCAAACTCAGACAAAATTGCAAGGTTGCCATCATTGGGCGTGTCTACATGAGTCACTTAGAAAAGCCCCAAAACAACACCAATAACCCCCGTTTCAAATTAGGTTTTCTTTTCTTCCCACAATTCAGCTCAGCTGTTTCTCACAATCTCAAGTCTCAACTGCTGAACTCAAAACTTGCATCTCTGGTTTTGTTCGTCATGGCTTGCTCATGGCTATTTGTTCGTTGGGGTTGCGTCACCGATTTGTTCAATGGGGTAGCGTCTGCTCATTTGGGGGCTTGCTCATTGCTGGTCGGCGTCAGGGTCGTGTCCTTTGTGGCTTGCTTGTTGCTGGTTTGTTAGCAAGCATCTCTGTTCTCCAATCAGCAACCCCTGTTTCAGGTTGTTCCTGTCATGCAGTCGTGTTCCCGGATCCTCGTGAAGGTTCTTTCCCCTTTATTTTTCTCTCTTCTTCATGTCCAACTTTTTTTATTCAATCCAGACATTGTGTCCTGTTCCAGATATTGTGTCTTGTAGTTTTTTTTCCAATCAGGGAGTTATATATGTGGTTTAGGGTTTTATTCGATCGAGTTGAATAGTTTTTAATCCCAGATTTTTTTTTCCAGTTTTTTATTTGTTGTCATTTTAAGAACTATTGTCTTGTATGAAATTGTGCATGATTTGGTATTAAACATTGTTTCCTTATTATTGTGATTTGCTATTTTATGTTATTTATAAGTATTTTAATATGTTTTTCAAATTAAGTAAATTCTTACGAGTTTACGATTCAATTATATGGGGCCTCAACAAATTTACGTAAACTCTCAATTTTGAAAACCTTGATCATAGAGACTAAATTACTCTGGCACTGAATTCCTCTGATGAACAACAACCTAGATATAGATTCCATAAGGATTACAGTGCATTAAGCCTATTATTTATAAGTAATATCCCTTCTAGTTCCGTGCACTAAATTGCTAGTCACAATAAAGCTTTCAGCTATTAAAAGAAACAAGGAATCATAGATAACATATCGTTTAGCAGGGATAATATCAAAGACAAAAATGCCTAAAGTGGCTGGCAAATACAAAGTTAGCATGGTAAAACGGGTAAATGTAGCAGCCTCTTTTCAATCTTCAGAAACAAAAAATATATTTCAAAAGGGATTTCAAAAGCCAAACCTGGACAAGTACATCCCGACAGTAATCTCTCTGTAAAGCCTTCACTATTTCATGAAGTGTCTCAGCAGGTTCACTTTGCAGTAGCTGCTGCATCTCTGCATCATCAGCACGATCATTCTTCAAAGTGCTAACCGCCACATCAAGCCGGTTGATTCTCTCAGTGAGAGCACCACAGCATAAATCAGGCCATTTTTCATGCTCAGTGCAGGCCAATTCATTCTGAAGCAACAAGAGATCCTTTTCAAGTTCCTCAATCTCAGTATCCGCTTTGGTGATCAAAATTCTCAAAACCTGAACACAGGATTCCTCGTTCAAGGCATCCTCCTCTATCACATCTACAAATTTAACAAGACAGGGTAAAAACATACGGATAACACAAATGCAGCGCGAGTGAGAGAGTGAAACAATAATTACCGCGGCCACATCCAAAGTAGAAGTCACATTCAGGATGCTGTGACGAGTAATAACTACCACTCGCAACTGAGACAAGTACATAAATAAATTCCATGTCAAATTCAATATATCTTGTTTGGTTAAACTTCTTTATAATTAAGAGAAAAGAAAATAATAAGAAAAAAAATCAAGATACTCAAAAAATAAGTCTGGGTGAAATTACTTTCTTCAATAACTCTCTTATATATATTAAATTGTATTAATTCAACCAGTGAATTAAAACTTTTTAATTGAGAAATCAAGTCTACAAATTTTCATAAAATTTTGAAATCATTTAATGTTTCATTAAATAAATACATTATAATGTACTTCTTTTAAAAAATATAAGTGAATGTCAATAAGATTAGATAACTACAAATGTCTGATTTACATATTATATTTGCTGTGCATGATTACTAAAATTTAATAATTATACAGATTTATTGAAATCCTCGAGGAGTACTTTGATCCCTCATCACAGAACATAAATTAAACATTTTTCACAAGTCGACTTTAAGTTATTCATCTCAACTTTTTGGAGAAGTGGCGATAAAAATAAAAAAAGAATTCGAAGCAACCCACTAATGACTAAACGATTAACAAATTACTTCACACACAGATACAAGTATAAATTATTAACGAGAAGACAAATACTAGTACAGTGGAAATGGAGAAACCTTGCCCATACGACGAACTCCACAGATCCCAAGCCATGAACTGCAAGTAACTATATCCTGAAACGAAAATAATTTTTTTTTTTTAAATGGCGTGGCAAAGTGAAACCATGAAAGGCGACTCTTCCGAATATAACATGCAAGCAAAGAAATTGAAACGAACGAACATGAAGATGAAGATGAAGATGAAGAAGAACAAGTTGTTGGGTGCGAATGAGGGACGAAACGACAGGGCATTGCGTGTGAAACGACGGAGGTGAGAAGAGAAGAGAAGAGAAGAGAGAAAGGAAGGAAGAAAGGGGATTAAAAAGGTGGAATTAGTGCGCACCAACCTCATAGCATTAATTAACAATTAATGAAACGGAAGCATTAAGAATGACGGTCACATCAATCACAAACAAACACTTTCTCACTCGCAATCGCATCAACCGTAGCCATTAATTAAGGGAGAGTCATAAATGAAGCGCTGAGAGAAACAAGCATGCCAAAAAGGGGCAAAACCAAAACGAAACGAGGAAGCGCGTTTTGACTTCACCTTGAAATGAAAAATGGGCGCGCGAAACGCGAGCGAGCGAGTGCCTAGGGTTTCGCGATGTTGCGAAATTCAGAGCCTCGCAGCCAGAGAGAAAGAAGAAAGCGAAGAAGAGAGTGTGTCTCTCTCTCTGTGCAGCGAAAAGGCTGCAAGTGAAAATGAAAGCGGCGAGCGCGAGGGCACTGTGGTAAATTCCGTTCACCCATGTGGGCCCGGGCCCACGTGGGGCCCCATTTGACTGGGCTCGTTATGGGCCGTCGATTGTTTTCAGGTGCTATTTTTATCGGCCCACGCCAATCGGTGGCGCAATGGGACCCACACGTTTACTCTACTTTTCTGTTCATCCTTTATTATTTATTAAATTAAGAAACTATTTAATATTCTTAAAATTCGTGACACATGCATTTATTTATTTTTATTTTGTAGTAGTACTTTTATTTCGTAAAATGTCGAGAAGATTTGTAAGAATTTATGGAAGGATAGAGCTTTACTCGTGACCGATACTCGAAGAATTGCTCCATCATGTCGTTGTCTATGCCAACTATGGAACATTTTCTATTTTAAGTTGTTTATTATTTTAACATGTTAGGAAAGTATTAATTATTACTTCATTTTATTTTCATTTTTTAAATATTTTTTTGTCTCGATTTATTGTTGTATTAACTCTTTTTAATTTCTATAAATATATTATTACAAAAAAAATTGCATTCTAACACAATATTTTACATTATATTCTCTTCGGACTTAAATATAAAAAAAAATCTTATACATATTTTATCTAAATATAAATAAATTTAATTAATTTTATTATATTTAAGGTTAACATCTCTAAAATGCTCTTTGGTCATTTGAAATTTTTTTAATGACTATTTTTTATTTTTAATATAATTTGGAAGGGTAATTAGGAAAGAATTTTTTTAAGATTAATAAAATTAAATAATATTAATTAAATTTATTAATTAATAAGTACATGAACTAATTAATATTTCTTATAGTTGAGTGAGGAGGAGTCCTATAATAGTTATTGTATTTCTTCATTTTCTTTTATGAATGAAAACAAATTCTTCAAGATTCAATTGCATAATTTATGGGGAATAAAAAATTGGTTAATTTTATTATAGCATTATAAATGTATATTACGAACTCTAGTTTTTTATCATAAAATTAAAATAAGTTTTTTATCAAGATTAAGAAAAATTAGTTTTGTGGATTAAAAAAATAAATATATCTTAAAATTTTATTTCTTTACAAAACAACCTTTAAATTAATCATACACTTAATTTAAGTTTCTAAAAATTTTATTCCAAAAACAAAAATAAAAATAAAATTATTTATATTTTAAGATAGATGAATTCAATAAATTTTATTTAATTGTTGAGCTCAAAAAATATATTTAATAAGAATATATTTTAAAATAAAAAATTAAGGCTTATGAAAAATACCAAATCAATTTAAAATTTGAGTCTTGTAATAAGAACATAAGGTAGTAGTACTTTTTTCAAAACTATTCTAACATTAATCAAACACTTAGTTTATTGAATTCATGATTTTAAAAAGTGTTTCTTGTAAAAATAAAAAAGTAATTGTAAAAGGACATTTTAAATTAGTTTTTATAAAATTATTTAAAAAAATAGTTCTTATAAAAAGGACAAAAATAAATTTTGAATTTAGGTCTTTTAAAAATGATTGAATAGAATAAATATCTTTGGTTATTAATTTTAATGCTTTTAGAAGACGTTTAGTATACAAAATTTTTTCTTACATGATAATCATGAGTTATGAAAATCATAAATCCTGAAAATTATATTACTTTTTTTTTATTTGAAAAAAACTAATATTTAGGAATTATAAATAGTTGAAATCATGATTCTTATAAATTATTAAAATTGATTCAATTGATCATAAATATTTTTAAAAATATTTATAAATATTATATTGAAATCAAATTTTTTTTGTTACATTAAACAAGTAAATAAAGATAAGATGATATTTTATTTTTAATTAATCAAACGCAAAATAAAAAAATAAAAAAAAAAACTAACATTGTTAGTGTGCCAAATGCCTCCTTAAAAAATTTATTTATTTATTATTTCATAAAGATGCTTTCAAAAAAAAAATTAATCCAAACAAATTCTCCCTCCTATTCTAAACATAAGCAAATACAAATTTCATGATTATTGGTCTCAAACATAAACAAATCTTAATTAATTTCACTCTATTTAATATTATTACCTCCAAGATAATCTTTCATTTAGTTAAAATTGTATTTTCAAAGTTTCTTTTTATTATTGATATATAAATCTAAGAACAAATAATTTAGAAAAATAATTATATGAAATTGACAAAATTAAGTAATGTAAACTTTTCAATTAGCGTGAATTATTATTTTTAGTTATATTCATAATCGGAAGAGCAATATATACAAAATTTATAGTTGTAAAACAAGAAATTGATACAGTTTTCTTTGAGCAATGGAATAATTGTTTTGAAAATCTTTTAAAGAACCATGAAATTAAGATATTCCAATAATTATGCTCATAATTTTTAATTTTCACTATTTTCTAGTATTTAGATAGTGGTGAACTGGAATGAATTTTCCATAGAAAAAAACAAAAGACAGTACACAGTAGTAATGAACAGTAGATATCATTATCACAGTGATGGTAATTAATTTTTCTGAAAAAAACAAAAACACATAAAGTATTTAAAGATACACAATAGAACAGCAGAAAGTAGAGATAAGTTAAAATTTGTGGAGTTTCTGATATTTTACTTTCCCTTTCATGATTTCATCTTCCAATGTTGTTCCCACCCACCATTATCCTTTGTCTTGATTCCCCTATCATTTTAAGTACGAGACATGTTTAATGTTGTCACTCTGAAAAACTAAACCACAAGACAAGGAACCCCAACCACTCTGCACTCTGTAATTTGTCACATGCACCTCTTCTCTTCTTTTGGTGATTCTCTGCGACTGCAACACACATGCACTTCCAATTTCGAACCCTATCTTGAATTTGGCAATTCCATCCTGTTACCCATTTTTCCATTCCTTGCAATTCGGGTAATTTCCAATTCCAATTTTTGTTTTGACTCTACTATTAAAGTTAACCACGTTCCATTTTTATAGAAACATACCATTGAAGAGATGAGAAATTACAACAAGTTGTGGAATACATTATTATCATCATGTGGTTTGAACTTTGAATGATGCAAGGTTGTGTAGGGCATTAGGTCAATTAAACGGTTGCTTAAGGTTTAGATACTCAAGGTTAAATACAAAAAATATATATATATATATAACAATTATTCTTTATTTATTGTTAATTTAAGTTTTAAATAATATTTTATTAAGATTTTTTTATCTTGGAATTAATTTGTTATCAGCATAATAATTATCTGTTCTTAGTTTTACATCTAATTTATCGTTATAATTTTTCACTCAATTATATTTTTATCCCTGTGGTTTATTGATCATAAGCATTATTTTGATCTCTTTAATTTTACTTGTTTATTGTTTATATTAAGATTCCATATTTTTAATATTAATGAAATTTAGAGGATATTTAGTATATGATGATTTTTTTCATAAAAATCATGATTCTTAAAAATGAGGAAAATATATTATTTGATTAGTAATAAATATTTATGAGAATATGTATAAATGTTACTAAGGAATCAATTATTTTTACTATATTAAATAAACAAATAAAAATAATATTATCATAACAATAACAACAAAAAATTACCTCAAGAAATTTAGTTTTTCACCTTGAAATTATTTTTGTAAAAATCTATGCAAAAATCATTATTGAGAAACAATGTTTCTTAGAAATTTTATTTTTTAAATAATAAATTAAATGCAAAAAATTAACATTCTTAATGTTAGATTTTTGAGAAATTAAAATTTTTTGTGTACTAAATAGCTCTTTAATGTTATTAATAATACTTCCATAATTTATTATTGTTTTGTTTGGATAGGGGATGAATTTGAAGGAATAGGAAAAGAAAAGTTGAGAAATAATGTGGTAGGAAATATACATTAAATAGAAGTAGTATATTTGAAACTACTAGGATAAGCCACTAACAAAATTAATGTGAAATCTCCCATTGAGGTCTTAGCTAGAATAACATTGGAACAACTTTATAGGTCTAGGTAGTTGGTCCAACCTCAGCTGGCCCACATCCGTTTTATATCCAAATTAATGGATACAATATTTATTGAACTTGAAACAGGCCCACATTTTTTCACATTGGATCATACACTATATTTGGGTCTTTCAAGTTTTGGTGGTCTCGGGATCTTGTGGTTACACAACTAACATCAATGCAAAATTACTATTTACTAGTCAATTCACATGGTCTTAATCTTGCTTGCACTAATGCTTATAGAAGAGTTGTGTGTGAAATTGTAATAAGTTAATAAAAGAATATATATATTTAAATTAATTGACTTGATTACAAAATTGTCAAAATTTAAGGGCTTAATTATGAAAGTAATTCTATCTTACTTAAAATTATGTAGACATAAATTAATTGAGTCCTTGATTTTCTACTATTTTATAACTGATTTACTGAAAACAGTTTACGTCAACTTAAATTGTTAGAAAATAGCAATTGTGGCGATTTTAATAACTCATTTACAGATATTATAGAAAATGAATGACTCAATTAAAAATTTGTATACTTTAGAAATGTAATTAAAAATTCGTAAAATTATCATGACCTACTAACGTATCAAACTAAAACAAAAAAAAAATGTTATGATATCTCTGGTACAAATACAAGAAACAATTTGAAAATAAGATGAAAGTTTTGTAGTTAAAAAATAAAAACAGAAAATAAAAATACAAGCTAATGTACCTAAGATTTTCACACTTTTTGATAAATATATTGGATTAAGATTTTAAAGAATTTTAAAATATTTTTAATTATAAAAAAAGTAGTGACATTCAATAAAAAAAATTAATATAAAAAATTTATATGGTAGTCAATTAAGATAATCTAATTGTTTTAAAAAAATATATTAGAATTTAGTGATATTCAATTAAAACAATTAAAATTTTTTAGAAATATATCGGAATTTAGTAGTATTTAATTAAGTGTTTTTACTTTAAAAAAGTCTGTTAATATTAAAAAAAATTAATAAATTATTTTGAATGATGAATTTTGTAAGATTTTTTAGTAAAATTTACATATAATTCACTCATTCAACAATCTCAATCTTTTTTAATTTTGTAAGACTTTTTTCCTTCAATTTTTTTTTCTCTCTCTAAAGGCTTCTCTCTTGCCTTTATTATTTCTTTCACTCTCTCCTATCTCTCTCTTAATATTTATTTTTAATATTAAATTTTTTTAAATTATTATTAAATTATTAAATATTATCAATTATTAAATTTGGCTTGACCTAGCAGACAAACAAATTTAGATCAACCCATTAGATTTGGTCAAATTTAACAATTTTTATTAGTTAACAAATATTATAAATTTGAACATATTATTTAAATTTAATAGCATGAATAAGAAAAGAATATTATATGTAAAAGAATGTTACTATGAAAATAGAATCAATTATTTATTAAAGATTAAAAAATTGTATTAATTTGATTTTTCTTTATTCAAACCTTATCAATTATATTATTTTTTATTACTTGTATCGCTTTTTAAAAATTTATACTGTATTTTGAAATATTACAAATTCCTTAAAATCTTATATATTCTTATTATATAAATCAATACAAAATATTGATTATAAAAGTTATTTTTAAAAAAACTTCTTAAAAGTTATTATATTTAAAAAATAATAATTAAACGTCATTGCATTCTTTCAAAATCTTTAAAAAAATTACAATTTTTTTTACTAAAATAATTTTATAAAATCTCAATCAAATACATCTCTTTAAATTTGTAATTACCTTACAAAAAGGGAAAATAATTTTTATTTTATGAGCAATTACTCATGAATAGTTCCAAAATAAAACTAAAAAATGAAGAAAAAATACATACATTTAGTTTCACTTAAAAGAAAATTACATAGTTGTAAAATAAATAAATAAGAGACGAAATGATTCATATAAAAAGAAACAACAAAATATTATTTAAAATAAACAATATAAAATAACATATATCTATGCCATTATACGAACAAACCTTTTAAATAATCTTTTGTCATTTGTTTTTATATGAATCATTTTGTCTCTTATTTATCTTTATAGGAGTTATACCTTGTTTTAAAAGATATTGTATGTATATTTGGTACAAAAAATTCTTATATGAAAAATAAAAAGGGTCTTTGTTGATCCAATCTCGTAGCATGAGTGTCGGTGGTGAGAAATCAAAGTTGGCTTGGAAGAGTTGGCGTTTGAAACACAAATCAAAGAAAGATGAGGTTATACGACAAGTGTTCAGATCTTTGTCGTTTTGTTTCCAACGTGTCGTCTTGCACCGCTTTTATCATTTGCATCGAAACGGATCTCATTTCCCATAAACTTTAGTCTTTATTATTTCACCCTTTTATTTAGCCTAATTATTAAATCTCTCATTATTAGCCCCACAACAAACAAAAACACCCCAAAAATCAGGATTAGTTTACTCCAATCCTAACATTAAGGGAAAATTTTGGGTGGTGGAAGGACCACGGATATGATGTGTGGGACACCCCTTTTCAATTTCAATCAAAAATAGGTTCTCTCAAAATGATACTAACTTGCTTTATGTTTTAAATGATTTGGAATTCAATTCTATTACCCAAAAAAAATCTTCACAATAACATCCCCATCTAGCCCGAGAGTGAAAGAATTCCTACACTTGTATACCAAAAACAATTTGTAAAAGTTTTTATATTATTAATCAATTAAAAGTTTTTCTTTTATAATTTTTTTTAAGACAATCAGTATAAAAATAGGCAATGTTAATCAACTGGGCAGAAACTTTATTTATTTTTGTAAATTACAATATTTCTATACGAAAGTTGATGACTAATCTAACTAAATATTTTAAAAAATTAAAATTATTTACTAATCAGTAATCATATCACAGTTCGTTGATATGAAACCTTTTGATTATATACATATGATCATTTATGATAAAGTGATGATATATTTTTTAACACATCATTTTATTATAAAAAAAAAAGACAAAATGTGTTTATTTCAAAAGGTTTTGGATGATCGGTTAGTAAATTGTGAGCACAATGATCGGTTAAGAGAGAATGGTGTTAGTCCTTGAAGCATAACATTTATGGATGCTACCTTGAAAATGTCAACAGAAAACTTTCTATAAATATTCCTTCCTCTAAATCGGTACTACTTGATTAGCAATAGCATCGACAAAACCTGACTCAAATCCATTCCACAAGCTTTCAACCAACGTTCATCACCATCACCAATGCTGAATGCCATGACAGAGAACAATTAAAAATTTAAGACCCCATTGTGTATACATATAGATAGTCCCCAAACAAAAGCAGGGTGTGCCCCATCTCCAACGTACCAACAAAAAGTTTCAATGAGCACACATGGTTCTTACGGCATGAGATCCAAAGCATCCTTTGAAAGTGAAGCCAAGGCCACAGTGAAAGAAAGTGGGGTAAGTGCATATAACAAAGCATAAAACAAACAGAAAAAGGTTGGGGGGGAAAAAACATTTTTTAATTTTAATTTTATTTTTAATTTTGGGAGTGTAATGATTAGAGGCTGATGTGAAAAATGGAAATCCAGGGTGGGGGTGGAGGCAAGAGTGGAAAGACCATGTCCATCAACAGCAAGGAGAATCTGTTCATATGTTTTCTGGTTACACTTTGGTACTCATCAAACATTGGTGTGATTCTTCTGAACAAGTATCTGCTTTCAAACTATGGGTTCAAGTTCCCCATCTTCCTCACAATGTGCCACATGTCAGCCTGTGCTGTTCTCAGCTATGTGTCCATCGTGTTCTTCAAGGTGGTGCCTCAGCAGATGATAAAATCAAGGTCTCAGTTCATGAAGATTGCAACTTTGAGCCTTGTGTTCTGTGCCTCTGTGGTGGGTGGCAACGTCTCCCTCAGGTACCTAGCTGTGTCATTCAACCAAGCAGTTGGGGCAACCACTCCTTTCTTCACTGCTGTCTTTGCCTATTTGGCCACCCTTAAGAGAGAGGCTTGGGTTACCTATGCTGCCCTTGTTCCTGTTGTTGCTGGGGTTGTCATTGCAAGTGGGGTATGTTTTGTTTTGTTCCCTATAATCGTAGAACTTGTCTTTCAATTGATTTATTTTGAATGTTGTGAATTGTCATGGATGTGTTTGTGTGTGTTAGGCTTGATTCATTCATATTGATGTGTAACCTGTGAAGGGTGTTTGTGTGACTGTAGAGGCACGTAGTGTTTTGATTAACATGTCAATGCTGCATCATGGTTACTCCAGATCTGGAGTGATGTTGGACAGATGAGGTGGTGGTTGTTTGTGAGATTTAGTTGATCTGTGATTGTTTGAAAACTACGAGGGATTTTGACTTTGATGAAGTGCAACCTGCTTGGAGGTTAATGAGATCTCAACTTTTCAAGAACTGTAAAACCGCAACAGTTAGAGGTTTTTTAATTTTTAACCCACTTTTTTCTTTCCAACACGAAATAGATGTGGAAAATTTTCAAGAGAATGATGCTTCTTGACATTATTCTCTGTTGTCGTCTTCTTTTTTGGATCTGTACAGTTCTAATTTATTAGCTGATATCAGATAGCCAGATTTTTGGCTGTTTTTAAATCAACTAGCGTTGAAGTTACGTAACTTGTCATTTTATTTCATCTAATCATGCTATATATATATGATTATGATACCTCCCCCAAGGCTTGTCAAGAATTAGGCTCTTAATAGTTATCTAATTATCAACTTTTGTGGCATTCTGTGTATTGCACACTACGATATAATTTGTTAATTTGTTATATGACTGACTAGAAATAGTAGTTTCTTTGGACCTGCGTGGTGCATATTTCCTTTCTGTTTACTCATTTTGGTTCTGTAGAGCTACAAGATTTTCTTGGTGATTGCAGGGCGAGCCAGGGTTTCACTTATTTGGATTCATTATGTGCCTAAGTGCCACTGCCGCTAGAGCTTTCAAGTCTGTCCTTCAGAGCATTTTACTTTCTTCTGAAGGGTAAAGATATTTTACACTTTCTAGGATTTCTCTATTAATCTAACTTCAAGGGCTATCCAGCTAAAAAAATTATCTAAGATTACTGAAATCTGCAATCTAATATGGTTCCCCTCACCTTATGTATTTCTAACCAAAACCTGTTCATTAATAGGAAAAAAATCAGGATATTTCAGGAATTTTTTATATATATTAATAGGAGCATTAAGGCTGTCTTAACTTACTTTTCTTAGGAAAAAAATCATTTAAGGATATTTCAGGAAGTTGTTTAACTGTACTGTGTGTGAAAGATATGATATCATGATGACTCATAAAACATCCAATAGTATATCTTTTTTGAATAAAAAGCAGGAAAGTGATATCAATGTTGTCATAGGTAAAAACATACTTCAATCAAGGTATTTGCAACTAATGAACTTTTCAAGAGGTCTGCTGTAATGGATAAGTAGCCAAGGTTGTGGAGTGCCTAGGTACCTAAATCATATTTGCTGAAGATATCAAGTCATTGTGAATTGTGGATTCAAAAACATATGTTTTAGAATGATATGATATTGCTTTAATGGCCAAATTTATTCTTTAGCCCTTTATTGGTATTGTTGGTTTATTACTGTCCAATTGAAAGTTGTGTCGCTGATATTGCTTACTCAAGTTTAACATTTGATAGTAGCTAACCCGTTCCTTCAATCTCATTCATGGTATGCGAGAAAAAGGAAAACTTTTATGAATTCACTTCTTTCACCAAAAATCATTTGCTAGAAAAAGACACTCTTTTCCAACCCAACAAATAATTAATTTTTGCTAAAAGTTTTGGGCTAACATCATGTTACTTTTCGGTGGTTTAGTTACTTAACCAATGAAAGTTCCTATACTATTTGCATTGAAATACAAAAGGAGTAGTTGTGAAAGAACTTATGGTGTGACTAAAACTCTCATTTGTAATCTTAGACATAGTGCACTTCTGCTCTTGCCTTTCACTATAGTGAAACTGCTACTTCCCAAGAGTCCTTAAACCTATATCATGATTCATAACATTTCTCACGAGTTGTCCAAATGAATTGATTCTATATTATGTAAGGATTAGTCCCTAACTTTATTGTAAACATACATTCTTATGTATTTACTTATTCAAGTACAACAGGGTGACTAGGTCGCATACATCAGACTACCTGTTTCTCTTTTCAAACTCTGGCTAAATTATTTTATTCGAATTAAAAAACACAACTTAAGATACATTTTTCATTTTCTTCTGCAATTAGTACTGGAAATTTTTATGTTCCTCCAAATTATCAGTATTAGCATGACAATGACCAGGATTCTTGAGGTTCCTACTCCCCATAATTTCTTGGTAAACCAAAATTGCATAAGCCTTTTTTAGCTGTTACAAAATGCTTATAGTGTTGCATCCACTTCAACTTAACAGGGAGAAGTTGAATTCAATGAATTTGCTCCTGTATATGTCTCCAATCGCGGTCCTAGTTTTGTTGCCTGCAGCACTAATCATGGAGCCAAATGTCGTAGATGTCACATTGACGCTTGCAAAGGACAATAAATCCATGGGGCTACTTCTTTTGCTCAACTCAATTACAGCATATGCAGCAAACTTAACAAACTTCCTGGTGACTAAACATACTAGTGCTCTGACACTCCAGGTTTGCCTCTTTTTCACTGCTATAAATTATGAAAAATATTTGGCTAAGAGCTAATAAGAGAAGAACTAAGACTAAGGTTCTTTTAATCATTAGAACAATGAATGAAAAATTGAAAAAGACTTCTAACTATATTTTACACAAGGATATTAGATGCTTAAACTTTGAAAAGAAATGTTTGGACTCTGGAAGATTAACAAATTGCATTAGTCACGATTAGCCGACAGGCCCGACACATTCCTCTCTATAGGATGTTTTGATAAAATCTTTGTGCACATGTTTTCTTTGATTATTTTACAGTACTTTATGCTTAATGTTTTATAGAAACTTCTATTCATTCTAATTTTCTTCTGCAATAGTTTTGTAGTTTTGTGCAATGCACACGTTTGTATGCTAGTGTTTCTTGAAGGAGCCAAAAAAACACTTGATGCTAACACATAAATGTTTAAACATTGATCAGTAGATGAAACTTCTTTTAGTTTCTCCAAATACATTGTTTCTCTTTTATTTGTTTCCTTTTGAAGAACTTTACTGAACCGTTCTACTGATGACATGATCAAGATTCCCTCAAATCCTTTTAATTATTTGATTGTGCAAGTTACTTCTTGGGGAACCAGACCCAAAATCACATTAACCATTCATGTCAAGGTTATCTTATTGCAAACTTGTTTTGTTATTTCATGCAACTCATACACTGAATTCCCTCTAAAATTTAACCAGGTATTAGGCAATGCGAAAGGTGCGGTAGCTGTTGTAATCTCAATACTATTATTCAGAAATCCTGTCACTGTTGTTGGCATGGGTGGCTATACAATTACTGTAATGGGAGTTGCTGCATATGGAGAAACAAAAAGGAGGTTTAGATGAACAGTCTCTTAACATTCACCGATTGTCTTATTCGTGTATTTTATTGTAGTTTATTTATATGAACAAGATTCTTTGTAACGTGACTAGGAGTAGAGGGAAGTGATTTTATGTTATTCTGTTGTATCTACCACATAAATATTTATTCATCACTCGTACATTTTGTCCTCAGTAAGCGTGCCAATTTTGTTTATGCGATGAGTTGAAGCACAAGAAATTGTGCTTAGGAACGCATCAGAAGCAATTATTTCAAAACTATATAATTAAAGATCATGTTGAGTTCGATATTCAATATATCAATATTACAAATTAATATATATTCTGAAGTAAAATTCTAAAGGTAGGCACAATCTGCCTTTATACCAATAACACCATATTTAATAATGAACATGAAAAAAAGTATATCATACATTACAAAAATGCACTAGTCAACTATAAATTTCGAGGACTACCTAGTTTGTTGTAGCACGTGCTGGGATCTCTTCGATGCAAGCCAAACGGTCCAAACTTTGCTCAAATGCAGGGATGCATAATATGAGGGGCTCCAAATCTGCTTGTTTGGTATCAGATAGCATGAGCATCCTTGTCATGCTGGTAAAGCAAGGGCGCACGAATGTTTCTAGGAGTTTTGCACAACAAGATTCTTAAATGAATTCCAAGAACATTTATGTCAACTAAGAGTTGCAAAATTTTGGAATTGTTCTCAAATGAAAATGCTCCTTAAACATCTGGATCTGACATAATTGGATAAACTTTTTCAGGAGCACTTTAAAGAAAGAAAAATAAGAAGAAAAATCATCATAAACTTCTCCATAAAAAATAGTTAATATATAAGTTAACTTTAACTTACAAAAAAAACTTATTTCATTTTTTCTTCTTATTTTTCTCTCCTAGAAGTGCTTCCATGAAAAATTATCCAGAGTCCCATTCATGGTGTTGCCTTCAATCATTTCTTTCCCAACACCCATGTATGTTTTGTCATGCCTGGGAATTCCGTATGGTATCAAGTCTTTCCAAAGCCGTAACTAATGACAGAATTAAAAGCACAATAGGAGGAGAAATCAGCAAAGCAACCCAGGAAGTGCCCTAGTGTAAAAATGTAGCTTGGTAAGGCATTCTTGTCAATGTTCATCCAGTTGTTTTTGGTAATGTTAGTTCCCCAAAATAAACAAAAACAGAAGAAAATAAATGTTCATGACCCAAAAACAAAGAAAAGTAGAACGAAACCATAGTCTTATAATATTTTATGCCAGCTCGGGACCAGATGGCAGTGCCTCATAACCATCATGGTGCTGCTTACTAGTATCTCTTTCTACTGGGATGCACTTGAGGATAGCAGCTATGGGCATGCTAACTGCTCCGATTAACAAACTTAGTAACCAGAATTGCCAGTTTAGAGGCACAGTGCTGGCTAACGTTCCAAGGAATTCAACTATCACCACTTGGAATGCCACGGTGGCGAAAATTATCAACAAAAATATCCAGCTGTCAAACATGCCTCTGAATATGTTTATCTTTTCAATATCTCTACTGTTTATCTCATTAAACACCTGGGAAAATAGAGACAAAGGGAAAACAAGCTAAATAAATGGAAAACAATTTACTATACCATTTTTTTACAGGTTTGAACTTTTATTTTAGCATCCATCCTCAGAATTTATCATGTTTGTAGTCTATTAAGTATAACCAACATTTAGGACATTATGCATGCAGAGTGTACCTGGCAAAATACAAAGGAGTTGAATATCAAAGTGTTAAGCACTTTTGTTGCATCTGAACCACTAATTCCAAGTAGCCTCTTCCCGTCAAAATTTAGAATCGCAAGGATAATTAATTGATATATACTTTGACCAATGATATTCCTCCACATTGGTTTGGTGATAAAGTTTGCTCCCCTTGCAACTGGGGGTCTTTTCAAAAGTCCATCGTTAGGAGGTTCAGTAGCCAGGGCCAATGCACCAAGAGTGTCCATGATCAAGTTGACCCAAAGCAACTGAACAGCTGTGAGTGGAGCAGATCCTGAAAGAAGGAAGACTATTACCATTGTTCCTTGAAACAAATTCAACAGAATTTAAAAAGGAAAACAAATTCTATTAACCAACAAACCAGTGATGCATGCAGAAACGAAGTTGATAACCAGAGCAACAACATTAACTGTCAATTGAAACTGCACAAATTTTTGAATGTTTATATATACTGCACGTCCCCATTTGACAACATTGACAATAGTCGTGAAGTTATCATCCATTATAATTACATCAGCATTTTCTTTGGCAACCTGTAAATGGTATTAATTTTCAAGGACAAAAAATGTTATTAGATATCCATGGCAGCTAAGAGTCGTTAACATAAAAAGAGAAAAGATACCTCCACCTATGGTACAAGTCTAGGGGAGGAAGATAGACAAGATAACAAAGAAAAAAAATTAAAGAATCGGTAAATAAATGATGTAACTAGAATAGAAGATAACCTTGTATCTTAAACAATGCAGGACAATTAACAAAACTAGGACTGCACTTAACTGCCAGAATTACCATTGCAAATAAGAGATACAAACCTCAGTTCCCGCTATGCCCATTGCAAGTCCAATGTCAGCCTCACACAGAGCAGGAGCATCATTAGTTCCATCTCCAGTAACAGCAACAACCTCACCAAACATATTCCTCAAATTCGTTACTAACTTGTGCTTGTCAAGCGGTAAGGATCGTGCCATCACCTGAAACCATATCAAGTACAAAAGAAAAGTCAAGCATCTCGACTCTCGAGAGAGGATACAAAACACCTATACAATCCCCTTTCCCTGTCCTTGAGAACTAAAGTGACAGAATTTGCGATGAGATCAAAACCTGAATTTTTGGTATGACTTGATTCATTTGCTCGGGAGACAAATCACGAAAATCTGGACCTTCTATGGCTACACCACCCTCGGTAAGTAAACCACATTCTTTAGCTATAGCTCTAGCTGTAATTATGTTATCACCAGTAACCATTCGGACAGTTATTCCAGCAGCTATACAAGTTTGAACAGCTTCCTTAACCCCAGGGCGTACTGGATCCTTGATTCCTACTAAGGCTATTAGAGTATAGCCACCATCTGGAATGTTGGTTTCCTCATGGGTTTCATTTATGTCTCTGAAGGCCAAACAGAGAGTTCTCAAAGCTTCAGAGGCAAAGCCATTTATAACATCGGAGACATTATTTGCCCGGTCTTGGGGAAGATCAACAACTTCCCCATTGCAATCAATAATTTTGTCACACATTTTTAATATTATTTCTGATGCACCTTTGCAGAAAGCTCGGATCCCTCCATCAGGAAGACCCACAAGCACAGACATTTTCTTTCGGACTGAATTGAATGGCTCAACTTTGAGTATCTTATACTCTCTACGCTTGGAATAAGCATCAAAATCATCGCCCAAAAGGCAGCCAAATTCCAACAGTGCTGATTCTGTTGGGGTTCCCAATATTGTGTCCTTTCCATCTTTACCTTTAACTACTTCAGCAGAAGTATTTTGAAATGTAGCCTGTAAAAGGATGTTTAGAACTCCTTCAGATGTACATGTTTTCAGTTTGTCTGCACTCTCATTACCTTCAATCTGGATGACGTTTTCGCATATCCATATTTTATTAACCACCATTTTATTAGTGGTCAATGTCCCTGTCTTGTCTGTGCAAATGCAACTAGCTGAACCCATTGTCTCGCATGCAGAAAGATGCCTTACAAGTGCCTTGTCATTCATTAATTTTTTCATTGCAAAAGCAAGACTGAGTGTGACAGCCAGAGGTAATCCTTCAGGAACAGCGACAACAATTATGGTTACAGCAATAGCAAAGAAGTCCAGTAGCTTCATTGCATCATCCGAAGACCAACTGGCAAACTCACCACGAAGTGCTTTTTCAACCAGAAACCTTATTGTCAACACCACAAATGTCAGAATGGCAAATGTCAAACCAATTTTACCAATAATAGTAGCAACTCCATTTAATTTAACCTGCAATGGAGTCTCATCCTCTCCTCCCTCGTTTAGAGTCTCCATCAATTTTCCCCATTCAGTCCTCATGCCAACAGTTGTAACTAACATCTTCCCCTGACCATCCTGCACTTTGGTTCCTGAAAGAAGAAAAGGTTTTTCTTCATCTACATTTACAGGTTCGCTCTCACCTGACAAACTTGATTCATCAATAAGCAGAAAGTACCCTGATAAAAAAAGCCCATCAGCTGGAACTTGATCCCCAGTTGACAAATGAACAACATCACCAACTACTATATCATAAATTGAGATCTTCTGTCTTTTCCCATCCCTAGTGACCTGAACAAATATCTTTTTCTTCTCTTTGTCCAAATCCCTGAACTGCAGGGATTGCTTATAATCACTGACAGCTGTAACTATGACTACCAAGAATACACTGAGTATGATTCCCACACCATCATACGTTCCCTTTGGCCATCCTTCAGTGGCAATCCCTATACCTATAGAAACCACAGCACAAACCATGAGAATGATCAGAGTTAAGTCCTGAAGTGCATCCCACACAAACATCAGGAACGATCTAGAAGGTTTTTCGGTATAACGATTGAATCCATAAATCTGTTGTCTGATATTTATGCTCTCTTCGCTGACACCTCCATCCACAGAAACTGACAGTTTCCTTACAATGGCTTCAACTCCACCAAAATCATCTAACGTCTTATTATCATGGCCGCGAACAATAGCAGCAATCTCATCTGGATGAATACCAAAACCAGCATCTCTTGCCTCACTTGATACTTTGTATTCAACTCGATTACCAGCTGCAAAATAAAACCAGATTAGCTTAGAAAATAAAAGAAGAGAAAGTGTTTGGTTATAAAGAAATGATAAGAACTTTGTTTGAAATCGGAGCACCATACCATCAATAAATTGTAATGCTGCCTTTTGAACATAGAGAGCAATTCGAATTTTTTCCTGACAGAATAAGCCGAAGGTAGTATAGTAAAACTGGAAACGACAAATTGACAATATGCACAATGAAAGGTAGCAATATCCTCATTTATAAGAAAAAATTGTCCCGTATCTAGTCACATGAAACCAATGCTATAATGAAACTTTTAAACTGTTAAGGAGAATTCTTTCTAGAAACCTCAGTTAAAATTTAAGAACAAAATATATTAGTGGGAGCTTGCCATGAAAGAAGAAATACTCCAACTAAACATGAGAACTAGCTGAGTTACTCATGGGAAAGAAGGCACTTCACAACAAATGGGTGTTTCAAATAAAGGTAGAACATGGTGGCTTCAAGAGATACAGAACTCAATTGGTTGTCAAAGGATTCTAGCAAAAGGAAGGGGTCGTTACACTAAATTTTTTGCTTCAGATTTGAAGCTCAATACCAACAGGACTATGGTAAGTATTGTTTTCAAATTCAATAAAAAAACTCTATCTTGAGCAATTGGATGTGAAAACTGCATTTCTTCAAATTAGGAGATATACATGCACCAACCTGAAGTTTTCTTAGAGAAAGGAAGGAAAGTATGGGATGCAAATTGAAGAAGAATTTGTATGGTCTAAAACAAGTTCCAAGACACTAATACAAGACGTTTGATGGCTTCATGCACAAGAAGGATTCTAGAAATGCAATGTAGATCTTTATTGCTTCTTTATGTTCAGTTATACCATTTTGCTACTTTAAATCGATGATATGCAAGTATCTTGTTTAGATATGGACACAATTAGAAACTTGATGATATGCTAGTATCTTGTTTATATATGGACACAATTAGAAGCTTGAAGTAGCAATTATCAAAAAGAATTTGAAATAAAGGGCTTGATTCCAGCAAAGAAGATCCTTGGAATGCAAAGAGACATTTTGCAATGATTTTAGGTAGACTACATCAACTGTGTTTTGAAAAGATTTAACATAGTGTTAACAAGCTAGTCAACACACTTACGGACAATCATTTTTACCTATCCAAGGACCAATCCCCTCAAACCAAGGAAGAAATAAAATTCATGGCTAAGGCTTCGTAGGCTTTAGCCGTTGAAAATTTGATGCACATGATAGTTTGTACGAGGCCAGATATTGTCCATGCAATGGGAAATGTTAACAAATATATATCAAATCTAGGTAGAGGATTATTAGCCATTCTCTAACACACTTACTCTCATCGATCATAATTTATTAAAAACTACAAAAATCAAGAGAGAATTAATAAATAAGGTGTAAGACCCACTAAATTTTGTGTTTTTCAATAAATTTCAACCGATTAGAGAGAATATGTTTAAAAGAATGCGTTGTTAGCATTTCTCATCTAAGTAAATCTCATTGGGAAACAGGCAAGTGGATTTTGATACAAAGCACAACAAAGAAGTATTTTGTGGTTTGGTAAAGGAGAATTAAAATTCCAAGGCTACATGGATGCAAACACTGTAGGTGATGTCGATCATCAAAGTAGGTAAAGTCAATCATCAGAGAAATACCATTTGTAACATTTGCATTGTTCGAACTTCTACTATTAGTTGGATGCCACATATACAAAAGATTGTTGTTTTATCTACTTACTAGTTTGAATTATCTTGATTCATCTGTGTAGTTTTTCTTTGATTATGATTGAGTTCTTTCTTTTGCTTTTATGATTGGGAATAACCCTTTGATGTTTTAAATGGATTTGTGATCTTTACTTCTAAATACGAAATTTGTTTTCCTCTTTTTGATTCTTTTCATATTAAACTTAATTATGCAAAGCATTTGACTGCCTTTTATATAATCTTATACACTTGGGGAATAACTGAGAGTTAAGCCTATTCGTTTGAACCATGAGGAAAAGACTTAGGTTTTAAACAACAAATGTAAGTTTAATTATTCAAGAAAACAATGAATTAAGAAAAAGCGTAATGGGTTTTTATCGAATGTAACTACCACGAAGGTAGGGTCAATTCAATTAGATACATTTTTATTCTCAAGAGGCAACAAAGATTACCATTGGTTAATTCACATTTTGTTTCGGTATGGAAGACAACCACCAGAGAACTCTAACTACTATCCAAACCCAAAATATTTATTAAATGTCAACTATCCTATCTAAGGTCTAGAAGCTCCTATATATGCCATAGTTGTATCTCCAGCACAAGTCACTTTTTTAGTGTTATGATCCCATAAATGATATTGTATACTTATTACCATTAATAGTCCTACAAATATCGATATTTATGATTGATATTGAGCACTTTTCGCAAACACGCACAATCTCTAAAATCATGGCATTTTAAATTACTCTTCCTTAACTTGGGAAGCAGTCAATCAGACTCCCACCAAGATGGGTCAGTTGGCCTAAAGGTGATCAGCTTGAGGACATTAGCACGAAAGTGGTCAATCTGAAGATGATCGGCTTGCAATGTTTGGCTTGGATGTGATTGGTTTGGAGAGAATGGTCCAAAAGTGGTTGGGCTTGGAATGATCATCTAGGGAGGTTGGTTCGACTTGGAGAGGTTAGTCCAAAATTGATCAGTTTTGGTGGTGGTTGACTTAGAGGTGATCGGCCTAGAGGTGATCAGTATTAAAATGATTAGTCCATAGGAGACTTGTACAGGACACATTCAAAATTGAAATCAACCAAAGCAAACAATAAAAGTTAATCCATTAATCATCATTGAGTGAATCTCAATCCCAAAAACTTCTTTCTATATATATTCTTCAATGTTAACCTAGAGGTTATCTTTTTATCTTAACCTTCGTTAATCTTTTACAATCAAATGAAGTTTTTTTTTTTTTTTTTTATCTTATTGACTCAATAAAATTTGGTAACAAAAAAACATAATCTTACAAAAAAAAAAACATTTATCACATTAAGTTTTTGGCGTCATTTTCTGGGACTATGCAATTTTCATTATCGATCGGTCTGTGATTTGATCAAATTAAACAAAATTTTCTTTATTAGACTTTTTATGTTTTATCTATTTTACTTTGATCGCTTGATATTTGTGTAGGGTTGATTGTTACCATAAATTATTAAGATCAAGAAATGATTAATTAAATTCTTCGCTAACTGTTGATCAATGGCAAGGATTAGGATTCCGGTTAAACCCTCGTTTTCCTGTAGTGTGAAACCCTTTTACAGTAAATATTTACTTTCCTCCAACATCCGCTATTGTTGACATCAATACGGCAACAGAACTTTCGGCACCAATTTACAAGCCAATTCAACGGCTGCTTCCATTCCAAATGCTGCTGTGTCTTTTGAAGTTTGATCAGATCCAACATTCAACTGGACGCGTAAAAGCCGCGTTTGAAGTCATTTTCAAATCAACAACAAAGGACAAGTCAAGGGTAGTTACTTTCTCGTGCAGTTCAACTGTTCAAGGCATTTTATGAGGCCATTTTTTGTTTCTCTACTTTAAATTTTTTTAATTAAAATGATTCATGTTAATTTCCTAATAACTGTGTGGTTCAACGGTAGGAGTTGATCCACGCTTAAGCAAGTCAGGGTTTGAATCCTGCCTTGTGTAAGATTTTTTTTTTAGAAAATTTATATAATTATAATTATAGATATTACAAAGCAAAACTAAATAAGTATATACTTTTTTAATTCATTACATAATCAAACCAAAAAAACAAATATTTCCTTTCAATTTTTTTTGTTAGCAAATAATATACAAAATTATATCATTTTTCACTTTTTTTTCTTCTTTTACTCTTGTCATTAAACCAAACATACCATCACACTGATACAGGACACGAGTGCTACTTTCAAAGGTTTGTAGACAACACATACCAACTGTCTTCCTATTCATTGTCTAATTGCTGTTGATATGTATCAAATCTATTATTAGTATAAATGTCTTTGTCAGCTACGTTCGCATTTATGCTTTTGCTATGGAAATTTCAAGGAAGTTTCGAGTTTCGGTGGTTGCGGTATCACAAGGAGAAATAAACTTAAAAACTAAAACAACTTGTTTGTGTGGTGGAGGTCAATTATATACATAGAAAATACCTCCAAGATACCTTGAAATTTCAAGTTTTTATAGCTCAATTAGTCTAGAAGTGGTCTACAAGATCCCTTCGATGCAAATTACATATTAAATATTTCAAACAATTTTACTATCTATGGCTAAAACATTTGTAACCCTTATTGAGTTAAGGAAAGCGTTGATAAAATCGTATTAAGAATTAAGAACTAAATACAAGATAATAGAAGTTATAATTTAGTATAAAATACAATTATATAATACAAATCTATAAATACGACTATGGTATAAAAAAAAATCCAAGCTTGGATGTTGTTAAAAGTCAATACACGGAATACACAAAAAACAACTTGATTAGATTACTATAAATACGATATAATCTAGTAAAAAATAAAATCACGTAGAAATTATCAAAATTTAAAAATTTGGATATTTATGTATTTGTTTATCCTTTATGTTTAATAATTCATATATCATTATAAATTATTTATACATCTCATTCCTCATAATAAATAGAAATTCTTGATACATTTTCAATGAAAATATTCATAAATTGTTTCGGAAATGTAAGGCATAAAGTTTAGGCCTTTTTTTTAAGTTCGATTTGACCTTGTTCAAAAGTCTATTTCGATGTTAATCTCATTATAAGGACAGAGACTTACATTATTGATAGGCATATGGGACCGCAAAGCTAGATAAGTGAAACAGAGAGAGCGAGAGAGAGATAAAATGTACAACTTCACATTTAGCGTTTGAAAAACCAGTTGATAAATTAATTAAAAGTTGAACAACTAAAAAATTGACAAACTATGAACTGGAAGTTTAAATTTGACAAGCTACCTTCCTAAAGTAGAAGTATTTAATAAAGGAGGCTATTAAACCATTTTTAAAATGTAAAATGAAATGAAAAAGATATATTTATAAATATTTTATAGAAATTCTATTTTTAAAAATAAAAATACCCTTTTAGAAAATATAATTTTAGTTTTCTCAAAAAAATAATTGTATACTCATTATTTTTCTCTTAAAGATATAATATTTTATCAAATGTTAAAATAAATGTAACAAGTATAATATGAAGAAAAAAAATACCTATATATATATAAGGAGAATTAAAATAATTTATATTTTTCCTTCACTTGTATTTATACTTTTAAATTGTAATAATCAATATTTTAACATTATAATTTTTTATTTTCTGATAAAAAAAATTAGGTCAAGTAATAACTTTTGTTCGTAAAGTTATATCTTAGGTTTTGGATATTCCATAAAACGTCAATATTGAATATTTGAAGGAATATATGAATAAATTATGTGAACTAAACGATCATATATTATTAAAATATAAAAAAAAAATAGTAAATTAATTAAAATATTTAGTTTATTATTAGAAAACAACCAAAAATAGTATACTAAGTAAAATCAAAGAGGGTTTAGAAAAGGAATTATAATCGTAGTGAATGTTTGGGTTGAAGGAGTGAAATGAGGTTTTATCCTAAATGTACAAAGATAAAAGTTAAATTGTATCAAAACTTCAAAACAAAAAATAAGCTCATTAGTGTCAACATGGTGAAAAGTGGGCAACACTTACAAAATCATATAAAATACGTGTGACAGAATTGGCCGAAACAAAAGAAATCTTACAACTTTGGTAGGATAGAAAAAATGTATGAGTAATAGATGGATGAAAATTGAGGAGTAAAATAAAATGAAAACAGAAATGTTTGATTTATGAAGAAAAAAAAAATGATTATTTTTAAAACTTAAAACAATTCCGCGTATAAAAAACAAACAACAATTGATTATCAATCACCTTATCAAGGTTTAAAATCATGTATATTATTCATTTTTGCAGTGTTTTTACAAAGAAATAAAAAGGTGTAAAACTCACAGGTAACGGACATTGCTGTAGGTCTCAGTATCGATTGACAAACGTGAGGCATTGATGGGAGACACGACAGAATATTTTTTTATTTTTAAGCATTACTTTAGAAATTGTTTTGCGTGTGACTCTTCTAAATCTAAAAACTTGTCAATATTCAACTAACGTGTGTTTAATTTATCTTATTTTTAAGAATATTTTTATTATCAAATTGTAATCCTTAGACTAATGGCACTCCTAATATTTAGAAAATAAATAAATAGAAGCAAGTGAAAATTTCAAATCCCGCATGATAATTGGCTCGGCTCAACGTGAAAGTTAACATTATTTGCCGTCCATCCAAAGTAAAGTATCGGCACCAAGTTTTTTTTTTTATATTATTGTGAGTCAGAAGTCTTATCTGGACAAGTGACAACAAACATCATTATTCATGACAAAAGAATGAAAAGATAGCACAAAACAGTGCTGTCTCATACCATCCCATTTCTCTCATTCAGTGCTTGTTTGATTTTTTATTAAGGTCTTCAATTATAATTGGGATAAAAAGTTCTTTCATAACTTTATACCCACAATATTTTAAAGATCTAAATTGAAAATTAAACACGGTATTATTAGTCTACTTCAGCCTTCAGGGGTATTAATATTTAGGTAAGAGAAATGATTCTTTAATGGTCGCAAAATTCTTTAATAGTGTATTTAGATGAAAATTTTAAATAGAATAATTTATAAAGAATTTAAAATTTAAATATTTATAAAAAAATTTAAAATAGTAAATTTTTAAATTAAAAAAAAATAAGAATTTGAAATTTTTTATATTTTTTTTCTTCTTATTTCACTTAAATATTTTATCTTATCTCTTATTTCTTCATATTTTTAATTATTAAATATTTAAAAATATTTTTAAAATTAATATTAATTTTTAAAATTATTAGATATTTAAAAATTAATTAATATTTATTTTTATAAATTTTAATTTAAAAATCTCAACATATAAATATCTTTTAAAATTAATTTTATTATAGTAGAATCAAATTATCATATTTAACCTAATAATTTAAAATTTAATAAATTTAAATTGATAAATCCAAACAAAATATTTTAAAAATAATAGAAATCGAAATCAAAGTAATTCAAATATAAAAAATTTAAAATTCATTGAATCTATAAAATTCTTCATCTAAACACAAGTAAAGGTTTAAACTTTCAAAATGTTAAAATTAAAAAAACATTTTATCTGAATTATTAACACATGAAAGTGATTGACCGATTTTAAAGATGAATAGGAAGATTTTTCGAAACATATACACATATTATTCAATTCCAACGCAACGCGTATGAGTGAAGAAGATTAAGGGAGAAATGAAAGTAAAAGATGTTGGAATAGTAGATTTGAGTTTAATTCAATCATATAAAATCAATTTGTAAGGTAAGGATTACTACTCTTTAATTGTTTTATCTTTAGTCGATGTGAGACTTGAATTTTTTTCAATACACCCTCTCACACCCGGCACTATTGACCTTTTTTAATGATCTAAGATTGACGGGCCTTGGGTTTTTCTTAATACATCCCCTCACGCCCAGGGTGCATGTATCAATGCTGGGTAACCTCATTTAGAGTAGATCTTGATAGCTCTAATATCATCTTAGAATAGTAAATTTGAGTCTAACTCAACCCTACAAAATCGACTTGTAAGGTAAGGATTGTTCTCCATTTATATATTATTTAATTGTCTTATCTCTAGTCGATATGGAACTTAAATTTTTCTCAATACACCCCTTCACATCCAACACTATTTAGCTTGATACGTGAATAAATGGTGAGTGACCATTTTTAATGATATAGGATTGACGAAACTTAAATTTTTCTTAATAAAACACATTTTGTTTTCTTTGATGCATTGTTGTTTTGACCGAAATGGAGAGGAAGGATTCTCCAATGAAGAAAAATAGGACTAAGAGATCCATGAAACGGGGCTAGGAGTAAAGGAATAACATTCATCTTATATTAAAATTAAATAGTGATTCTTCAAATTTGGAGAGAAACAAGTGCCGCATGAATTAAAATAAAATAAAAATTTTTTTTTTTTTATTTTTTTTTCTTTTACCAAACAATCTAAAAATCATCTCACTTTCTACTTAATATTTTTCACTCCTTTCATTTTCACTCTTTTCTATTTAAATTCCAAAAAAGTACACTTATTTTTCTTTCATCTTTAAGATATTGAAGATAAATAAAAGTAGAGACAAACATGATTTTAAAATAAAGAAATAAAAACTCTTCTAATAAACTTAAATGATTTTTTCTCTTCTTAAAGAAAACATTTTTTTTTTATTTCTAAATACTTTAATTATTTATTTATTTATTTATAAACTAAGATATGCTTTAGTCAAAAGATAAGAACTAATTTTTTAAGTACTAAAATTTAAGAAAATGACTTTTTTAATAAGCACTTTTTATACACACAAATTAAAATCAAATCTCTATATATTTAAGAAACAAAATTACCTATCAACTATAACACACTTTATTAATAAAAAAGAACTTGTCAAAATTATGTTCATCCAAATTATTCTTTTTTAAAAAAAGAAAAACCCCAAAAGACAATGAATTTTGACATTAAAATGTTACATGATAATATCATAAATAAACTTTTACATTTGTTTCTTTTTCTTTAGTGTGTGTTTGATAGAGAGGAAATAAATAAATGAGAAATAAAGTAAAAAATAAATATAAAAAAAAGTGAGTAAAAATAGATTAAAAAATAAAATAAATTTAATTATTTATTTGAAGAAAAACATATAAGAAATATTAGATAAATAAGATATATATAAGAGAAATGCGAGAGAAATAAATAAATAAGAATGTGGAGTCTATCATCTTTTAATTTCTCATCCTCTTATGTTTTTTTTTCAATCAAACAATCTTACTAAATTTCACAATAATGGTTGACTGGCTTGAGAACTATAAACATATAATACAGACAATAAACTGTTCTATTTTATTTAGTGTCATTAAAGAACGTTCCAAAATATGAAAAAGTAATACAGTGAAAAATACATCTTAAGATACACTTAATTATTAGTTAAAATTATTAAAAAAATAATAAAATTAATATATATATATATATATATATATATCTTAAAGTATAAAATATAATTAACTTTTTTACAATTTTTAATAGAATTATCAATAATAAAAACATATTTAAAAGAACATAATTAAAATGTATTACTAAATTTGTCATTTGAGTTGCCAAAGACAGTCTTGAGTCCCATAGTAATTCTATCAAATTCTACTAATCAACATAAAACAAAAAGACTTATCGTGCAATGCCCACAGCATTTAATAAAAAAAAACAATTTCATAAATTTAGTGACTAATATTTTATATTAATGCAAAAGTGTCCTTTTTGCTAATAATTTAGTCTCCTTTGGTTTAACTTTTCCATGTTCTGACACACGATCCAAACCATTTTGTAAAAGGCGAAAACTTTTTGCCTGTGCACAATCACAATCTCCATTGGCAGGTCATTTCACACTAAATCGAATCGACATATAAAATTAAACAAAACAAAAATCTAGTTTCATGACAAAAAGAAAAGTAAAAAAAAAAACAAATATTTAAAAATTATGAGAAATAATATACAAAAGACTCTCATTCGGTACAGTTTGTTGGACAGAAAGAATTAAAAACAAGTGAAAGAAAATAAATGAGTGTTTTGTTTAAAAATATATAAATAAAAAAATAAGAAAATGTAATATGTACATAAATAAAAAGTTCATACTATCCTTATATAAATATATATATAGCAATAAAATAAAAGAATAATATATAAAAATAATTCACATCTCTTCTTTTCATCCATTTCTGCTTATTTTGAAGATAAATTATTTTACGTGAATCTCATTACTTTATCTGTTTCTCGTCTCTTTTCAGTCTTTTGTTTCTATCAACATTTAACTTCTTTTCTCTCTGTTCAACTTTTTCTCTTTTTATTTTCTCCCAAGTTTCTTTCTTACCAAACAAAATTATCAGAGACAAATAGGTCAAATCTATAAAATAAAATAAAAAATGTAAAAACAACTCAAATTCCCTGTACAAAATGCTACATATTAAACATTTTTTTTTATGACATCAAACATCTTAATAATAATTACTACCTCTTCTCCAAATTTACAAAATAGTTTAGTCCTCTTTAAAACATGCAATATAATATGTTTCAAGTATTAATTTTTTTTACAAAATTATTTTTATTAAACATATTCTTTGAGTTCAAAAGTAAGTAAAATCCATTAAATTTGTCTTGGAATATAAATAGTCTCATTTTTTTTGTTAGAATACAAAAATTTTAAAAACATGTATTAAGTATATCGCTATTTTCATAATAGAATTTTGGAGAGAACTAAAAAATTTAAGACACGATCTAAATTTTAAAAAAAAAATGAACAAGTTATTTAAATTTTATAATTAAAAAAAAGAGAGAGAGAGAGAAATGAGGTAAAATATTTTTTATCGCACACAGGCGCTGGAGCATAATTTTTCATTTCTTATCTTTGTTTGATCTCCGTATACGATTCCACTTCCACATGTGGACATGAATTTAATATTCTTCCTCCATTACTTTTCCATATCTGTCAGCAATCAGAACTCCAATAGCATGTGCAACCGCGCATATGAATTTTCTCATGGAAGCAAGAAATAAACAAATACTCGGAAGTAATCGAAGTTTCCTCAACCTCTCTCGCTTAATTTGATTTTATTTATGTTCACATATATATCATAGCAGCTTTTCTAAGATTGTATCGGTATGGTGGTTAAGGATACATAGCGATAAACATTGAAACAGAGAGAGAGCTAATAAAGAGAGGAGGCAGAGGAAAGTGGAAAAGTACCTTGATTCCCTGCTTAATCTGCTCGGCTTCGGAGCGCTTGTCAAGATCGGCGACCATGCGGAAGCGGCGGCGGCGGTTCTTGACGAGCGCGACGGCGGAACGCCATCGGCGGAGAGCTTCGAGGGAGGGATTCTTGTGGTGGAGCTCGAAATCCTTGAGGAGGCGACTCTCCATATTCAGAGAGAAGAGGAGAGAGGAAGAGAGGTGTTGGTTTGTGAGAGTGTTGGAGAGGCCAGCGAGGGAAGCGAGGAGTGACGTGGCGCGGGGTTTGAGAAGGTGGTGCAGTGGCCCAATACATACATAAAAAGGGAAGGGAAGGGAGTTTTTTATTAAGAAGGATGTGGCCTTGACAACACCATGGTACGGAGAATTTGCTATGCACCATTTGGTTTATATAGATAGAAGGAGACCGCCTGCTACACCAAAGTTTTACTTTTTACCATCACCACAAATACAAATTAATATCACTTTTAATTTATAAGAGAAAGAGACGCTATATGTAGCTCTAAATATTTTTTTAAAAATAAAATATATAATAGTGTAAACATTTATTTAGGATCGATTAATAATTATTATTAAAAATATTTATTTATTTTTCTTAAAATTTAAGATTATAATCATCCATAATTATGGAGATGAAAAATCGTTACAGAAATAATTATTTCCTTTATCTATTATTAAAATACTTCAAATTTTAGATCACATATTAGTATTAGTTTATCATGTCATCAATTAAGAAAATTTTAGTCATACTACCTAAGTTAGTTCATTTTTATATCTTAATAAATAAGGTAATTGAATTTTATTAAGAGAACAAGGAAGTGAAATTTATAAGAGTGTGTTCAATAAATGCAAAGAAAATAAATAATAAAAAAACTCTATAGAAAATAAATAAAAAAGTAAAAATAAATAAATAAAGATTTTTTAGTCAAAAAATTTTTACTAGAGAAAACAAAAATAATATATTTTGAAGATAATTTAGTTTTAAAATAATAAATATTTTATTTTTTATTTTTTATTTTTATATTTATTATTATTATTTATACCTATTATAAAAAGAATAAATATATAGCAGTTTAATTTTGGGTAGATCATTATATCCCTCAAATAATAAAAAAAATTCTTTTTTACTAAAATAACTATACACAATATTTTATTATTATATTTCTATATAATTATTAAAGATGCAAAATATATGGAGAACTCTAATTATTATAAGACCGGTGGAGAACAACTATTTTTTTTTTGTAAAGATAAGAAAGATTACAAAGATCATCACAATAAAATTTGAGTCCAGGTCTCCATGTTACTAAGTACTCCAATCCCTCCCCACCTAATCATAGTGGTTGGAGAACAACTAATTTGATTTGATTAGGAGAAAGAGGAATTGTCTCATAATTAATTAAGAAATTTCCATGCAATTCCTCTCGAATTCTAGAGAAAAATAGATGAACTCTATTTAATTTTTATCGTACTTTCTTCCTCTTTTCGGTTTGCACTATATCAAACAATTTAAATTATATAACTTCATTACATTTTCTTCTCTTCATTTGTTATTACTTTATCACGTCAAACACCACATAAATATCGAGATAATTTTGTTATATATAATTAATAATTTATTATAAATTATATATAATAAAATTAATCGATAATATTATTGCAAAATATTTATACATCATCGTTGTAACTAAATTAAATTTTTATACTTTTGTGATCAAAATATTGAATTTTAAATATATTAAAAAATTAAGTAAAATATATTAACAATATAAAAACATTAAATTGTTATCTAAGGATATATTGTCATAGGTAATAAATTTATTAATTTTATAATAATTATTTTATAAAACATGTTTTAGATTTTTTTTGTCTGGTTAATTACACAAAATATTATACATGGATAATGCATAAAAATTCAACTCATTTTTATTGGTTTGTAATATTTTTAGAAACACTTCTGAATTTCATTTGATTTATAAAATCTCAAGAAATGAAAACTGTAGTAATCATTGTTCCTACAAGACATCAAACAACTAATACCATATAAAGTTTCAATTTTAGTAAAATAAAATATAAGAGGTTTAATCAATTAAAAGGCTTTGGAAAAATATTGGGTTGTTTTGAATGGAATTTTATAATTGAAAAGGGCTTTAGAAAAGTAAAAAGGATTTACTAAATAAGAATTTTTTTTTTTAAGTTTTTAGGTTTGTGCCCTCGTAAGTCTAATAAACTCTTTTTCATATCTAATGAAATTTATTTCATAGCATATTTTGCATGTATTTTACACTTAATTTATATTAATTTATTATTGATTTAGGATTAGATTAATATTTTTTTTTTGTTTTTCTACTTGTTGGATTTTATTATACTTTTATGTGTTTTTTGTGGCTAAGATAACTTTTCTACATGTGGTTTTGATCAGAAGACTAAGAATTTGAAGACTTAGATATCTTAAGAGTGACATGCAGATCTTTGGAGGCTATTTTGAAACCAATATGTGAAGACTTTTTGATGAAATTGAGAAGAAAAAGATGGCTACACAAAGTGAGAAGGATTCTCATAATAGCATAAGTGTGAGGCCAACTTTAAATCATTCTAAAAGTGAGCGTCACAATGGTGTGGGTGCCATTGACTTCTAAAAATTCCAAGCACTTAACAATTCATCATGATCCTTACACTTAATAGTTCAACTACTAGCAATGGAAAACATCTAATAACTAAGATATATATATATATATATATATATATATATATATATGTAAAATTTTAACAACAAAAATAAAACATAACATTATCCAAGTATATAAATATGTACAATAGTCCAATGCTAAAAATAAAAATCTTAACTTGTTGGTCAAACAACACATCTAAACCAATTATGTCAAAGTAACCCTAAAAAGGTCACCACATCCATTGCTAAACATGGCCTGAAAAGCACTGTCTCTAGTCAACCTTGTCCTACTCCCATATAAATATAATCATCACAGTCCAACCACTAGGAAAACACATAAAGGTAAACTTGTATTCAAATAATACACATATATAAAGTATAGAAGTAAAAACAACTACACTACCAAATACCCACATGTAAACCACACAACATAACAACTCAACATGGCATTCAACAACCTTGAAAGGTAGACAACAATCTCAACTTACACTAGCAACCATGCCATTCAACAACAATCCACATAACATATGAACAACATCAGAAATCAACACATAATATACATAACACCTCGACTATATGCATTGTCATGCATTCAATTACAAAGTTTTCTTACAACAAAAGTAAGCAGTCTAAGTGGCTTGATCCTATCAAACCAACGCGATCTTTTTACAATTACTAGATCAACAACCAATTTGGTTGCCAATTCATAACAACATGATTTATCAAATTTTACTACTTAAACTAAGAAATATAGTATTCTTGTCAGGGTAGGATGACTTGGGTGTGAGCTTACCATGATATAGCTTGCATAATTAAGCCTCCTACGTGATTAACTCACTGATTACCCTCTAAATACTACATTATTCCAACACTCAATTAGAGATTTTGGCCTCTAACTGTGTACCTTATTCGATTGGTCACTTTATGTATGTATGTCTCGACCTTTCTCACATATGAATCAACATTGATCACTTATAATTAATATAGCTTGACCTGACCCTTATATTATGATCACTTATAGTCGATATGTTTCGACCTTGCCCACATATCGCATCAACTCAGGTTTGAAAGGATACTCAATTATCCACTTCAAAAGTCAATTACTCAAAAAGAGTCTTCAATAACTGGTCTCATAAAGCATCACAATAATACCCTCACAATGGGATATCCAAATTTCTAAAACACCATCTCTTTTAGTTCTAAGTCAACCAACATAACATGTTTTAATGCCTTAAGCATTCTCAACACCATCACCTCAATAGTTCAACAATTAATCACATATATACATTACCCCAAATTAATGTATTATAGAACCAACAACATTCAACCATCGACAATTTAATCATCAATATACATTATTTCACATCAGCGCATAAAAAAACTAACAACATATACCAACATACAACATGTAATGGATTCAACAAACCTATGCATGTTCACCATTTTCTTAAGAAAACCACACTTTCATAAGGCAACCCACATCCAATACCATTCTCCTTGTGCATGATGTCATTAAGGCAAAGAGCCTTCGGGCTTTTCCTTGCCTAATGTCACTTAACCTGCGTTTGATGTGGATGAGACAGAAAACCCCTATTGGCATGACCAAACTCCACGCTCGACCTCATTTTAGGCAAATAACCTATACCTGACTCACATCTGAAGTCACTGAATTGGCGCCCAACATCGTTTAGGCAAAGAGTCTCTATCTTGCTCACGTTTAACGTCTCTCAACTAGGGCCTGACTTCACCAAGTCAGAGATGTTTTTCTCTCATCACTTCTAACGCCATTCAATCTATGTCCAACATGACCAAGTTAGAGACTTTTTCTCTCACTCATGCCCAACATTACCAATCCCACACCCAATGTCAACGTGGTAGAGAGCCTCTAACCCATGTCACACCCGATACCTTGAAGTTACACCCGGGGTGATGGTGAAATTTACACTTAACAAATTTGTGAATTGACTTGAATTCACCTGAAATTAAAAAATTCCAAGCATACATTACAACAATTCATATATACTCATTATTAATAACTCATTTTACACCCAAAGAACAACATGCAACGTCAATTAGGATATAATCACCATATTTCACCTCTACAAGCTCAACACACCAAAACTTAACAAGCAACAAAACTCACCTCAGATTCATTTATACAACCTTGACTTTAACGAAATCTAGGCACAACGACTCAACAAATCAACATGAATTACAATTCTAGCTTCCCTTACCTCAGGATCACTCTGGAAAAAAAGGAAGAAAAAAGACAAGAAATCAACTTAGGTAACTTCGCACCATGGACTTTACAAATCGATTCTAGGTTCCAACACCTTAAATCCAAACACAGCAAGTCAACCACATTGCAGGGAAGGATCTAATGTTCAAAGAGGTCAATAAGATGAAGAGAAATTTCACTAACTCTATAGTGTTTCTCTCTAGACCATCTCTGAGATTTCTTAAGAAATTAACTTATGAAACTCAAATTTAAAAAAAAAACCTTATTTACCTTTTCCTCGAGGTCAAATGGACCTCTGTCCAAAGAAACCCTTACTCCATCTAAAACTCCTCGGGAATTCCTAAATTCATAGAGCTCATCAACAATTAAATCTCAAGATCACCACAACATAAAAATCAACCCAATTAACAATTATTAGTAAAAATATACAGTGTTACAAAGCACCTTAGCCATAGCTGAGTGGCTAGTCTTTATGCCGTTGTAGACATATCCAAAATTTTATTTTATTTTGAATGCACTTTGACTCATAAGACTTTTTAGGTTTTAAATAGTTTCTCTTAATGTTTTTTTAGAGACTTTTGATGAGATTAGGAAATATGACAATTGGAGAGAGTGAAAACTTAGATTATTTTCTTCACTTCTACTTTATGGTTTGTAGCTATACGTTTTTGGTTTTAATATTGTTTTATGATTACCTGTGAGTAATTCTCTTTAATTATAGGATTGGGGGAAATCCCTGAGTTTTATTAGATTATGTTACCTCGTGTGATTCTTGTTTATTTTGATTTTTTTATTCTTATTGTTTTATCATTGTGTTAAATGAATTTGGCCTTCATTTGACATAGGGCTTTGAAAATGAACTGAAGGGTGAACCATAACACTAAAACTATAGGGAAAAAAGCATGTTTTAATTCACTATAATAGAATTAATCTCAAAAGGGTAAAATAAATTAACAAATAGCCTAAATAATTTAATTAAAAACAACTATCACAATAGTAGGGACTAATTTGATTAGATACCTTTTTTTATTGAAAATAAAAAAAATGATACATTAAATTAATTTGTTTTAAAAAGAAACTTGTGCAAGCATGGGATAAATGAAATTATTTTGTTGGTCATTCGTAATGAGAAACTCGATCTTAAAGATATTTTAATTAATTGAATTTTGTTTGAATTGATTGCATATTCTTAATTTTAATTTCTCAAATTTATTCTCACCTCTAAGATTTCAATTACCAAATTTTAAATCATTTTTGTCCATTTTAATTTTTAGGAATGAGCAATATCACAAAGTAAAAAGTATAGTTTCTATGAAGAAAATGATGATTTTATTACTTGACGCTTGCAATTTTTGTGTATCAAAATTTTAGCGTCGTTAGAGACTAACTCTTGACTCAATGATTCTTATTATTTTTTTAATAGGAATCAAACACTAAATTTATCTTTATTTTTGTTTTTATCTCAATTGTTTTTCTTTTCAAACTTCATGTAATTTTCTATCGTGTGAAATTCCTTTGTCTACACTCAAATCTCTATCTATAAAAACTAATTAAAAGAGATCCTTTAGAGACTAGCCACTCAGCCAGGTTAATCTCCCGAATCTTGCCAAAAAATTGGTGAGCTTTGGAGTGTTGTCGTGTCGTGTGTCACCCAAAGGGTGTTAATACAAGTTCAATCCAATGAATTGATTTCCATGACATCTTAACGAGTTAACTTTGGTTGCTTTTTTCAACTTTCTAACTCAAATAAACTAACTCCCTCCCACAATTTACTAACTCAAGAAGTTAAATTACATGCTGAGTTAATTTGTCCTATTAGGTTGACGCATTTTTTTCCCCCTTAACTTTTAGCAGGTTACGATAATATTGTGAACTTAATTATTTTATTATTATCGAACAATTTATTTGTATTATTTTATAGAGTTAATATATTATGGTTGATAGAATTATTAGTGAACTTATAATAATGCTGGACATTTGTTGAATATATGTCTCATGTGTTGGTTATTTCTTTAAAAATCACTACAACATAAATATTTTTTAACAACATTTGAAAAATGTTACTCAATTATGTATAAATGTTATTAATTTGTTTTAGCAATATATTATCAAATGTTGTATATAGTTCATGTTACTAAAGATTTTTAATAACATTTTTATATAATTAAGCAACATTTTTCAAATATTAGCAAAGTAGTATTTTTATAACATTTTAATGATGTTGCCAATATTTTGTTAATTTTATAAAATGATAATTAATTTTAATTTAGATATATTACTATCAATTATTATATTTTTATGTCTCTTAAACTCTTAGGACTTCTTCGAGAAAAGATTAAAGACATTTTTAATTAGTTACCACTAATTATATATAAAATATCATATTTCATTTATCTTAAGTATAACTATATGGTTATATATACTCTTTATGAGTCATTAATCTATTTAATGTGGGACTTTAATTATGGATAACAATTAGAGATAAGAGAAATATAATTTTTTTACTCAATATGGGACTTTGATTTTAGAAGCAATTATAGTAATATTTTTCAAAAAAAATGTTGCAAAATAATATATGTGAAATTTTTTTACTCGATATAAGACTTTGCTTTTGAAAAAAATTAGAAAAAATAATATTAAAATAAAAAACGTTACTCTATCTATAATGACATTTTTTTTAAAAAAGTGTTGTAAAATAACATATTTATTTAATATATAGTAACATTTTAACAAATATAAAAAAGAAAATACTAAAGAATTAAAATCTAGTAGTGAATAGGAGTAGATGTGTCTTTCTTTTAAGAAAAATATTTTCATTTTGAAAAACATTTATATTTTTATGTGGAAGTTACTTTATAGATTTAGCTAGAACAAATTATCCCTATCAACAATATTTGAATATACCCAATATCTCTTTATGTAAGTATTTTAATGTTGAGTTTTGTGATGATCAAAAGTTATTTAAGGATTGTGTTGCTCTTTTTTAGAGTCATTAAATATGCCCTTATCTATAATATACAATACCATTGTGAATTAAGAATAAGGATTTGAATCTATTTTATAGGGATTTTGATACAAGATACAATTGAGTTCATAATAGATACAATGGGTAGAGGTTGATTTTTCATGATTCTTATTTTTGCTTTCACTTTATCTGAATATATCATTTTTCGTTTTTAACATGTTTGGATCAATAAAACTCCTAACGTATCAAAACCTCATAAAGTTTGTGACTTGCTTGTATTGATGTTCCGTCGTGGAGTTTTTCTTCCTTTTTCAATGAATGAACATTTAATTCTTGGTCTCAGTTAATCTAATAAAATTGAAATATTGAATGAAAAATCCTTTTCTACATTTTCTATGAATTAAAACGTGCATCTTGATGTTAAAAAAATGATTGAAAGTGTTGGATTTTGTTTTGGATTTGTGAGTCTCAATTACTAATAGATTTTAATTTTTTAGTAATGTTACTATATATTAAATAAATAGGTTATTTTGTAACACTTTTTTAAAAAATGTCATTATAGATAGTATAATATTTTTTATTTTAATATTATTCTTTCTAATTATTTTCAAAATCAAAGTCTCATATCGAGTAAAAAAAAATTGTATAGGTTATTTTGCAATATTTTTTTAAAAAAATGTTACTACAATTGTTTCTAAAATCAAAGTCTCCTATCGAGTAAAAAAAATATATATTTCTCTTACCTCTAATTATTACCTATAATTAAAGACTCGCATTAAATAGATTAATGACTCATAAAGAGTATATATAGATTATAGCTACATAGTTATACTTAAGAGATAAATGAAATTTGATATTTTATATATAATTAGTAGTAACTAATTCAGAATGTCTTCCCCTAACAAATAATTAAGAATTCCTAGGAGTTTAAGAGGCATAAAAATATAATAATTGATAGTAACATATATGAATTAAAATTAATTATTATTTTATAAAATTAACAAAATATTAACAACATTATTAAAATATTATAAAAAATACTACTTTACTAATATTTAAAAAATATTACCTAATTATATAAAAATGTTATTAAAAGTCTTTAATAACATAAACTATATACAATATTTTATAATATGTTACTAAAATAAATTAATAATATTTATATATAAAAATGTTACTAAATGCTGTATTATTAATGAACATGCCAATAATTCCTTTATTATTAAATGCGTTAAATAAATGCATATGGCTGTTGGTTGCATGACATGGTTTTACTCTTTTGTATGCATTAGGGCATGGGTTTGTTTAAAATTATAAATTTCAATCTTCTTTTAATTTCTCATCTATATTTTTTCAAATTAATAGAGAGTCCCGTCATTTAAAAGATCTCACACATATATGAAAAAACAATTTCACACTCAAAATTATTTTTAAAATATATATTTTTTTTAATTTTTTTTAAGTACACCTGTTTGGTCAACAATAATATTGCAGTGCCTGCAATATATAGTCTGCTAAGATTTAAAAAATATTAAATCATTAACAATTCTGTAATTTATGGTCAGAATCGACTATATTTAATAATTCATTTTATTTGTTGGTGCAGGCGGAAAAATAGAAAAGACAATCTAAAATTCCATTTTATTAATTGATGTAAAAAGGCAAACAGAGAACCTGAAGTTTTGAAGTAATCAAATCTACGATTTTTGCAACCCGAATATTAATTTATTATATTACAATTTTTTTTACTTTTTAATACCTTTACTATTAGGCCCACTTTAATTACGTATAGTTTTATATTAGGAAACTTAAACTATAGTTTGGGTAAAAATTTTAATAATCATATTTTTCGCTTATTTTTTTAAACACCTCTGACAACGTGAAAAAAAAATTAAAAAAAAAAGAATAAAAAAGAAGAAGCGCGATATGATAAATAATATAATAGCAAGATAAAGATAGTGGGTATAAAATATTTTAAAAAATAATAAATATGGATACCATCGCTTTAAAAATTATAAGATTTAGAATTTCCCAAACACGTCACAAAAATCATCATATTAATTATTTTGTTTTTTATTTCTTCTTATTGTTTAATTTCCCCGTAATAGGCACCCATAGGAGAGTCAAAAAAGTATTTTCCATTATATTATTTATAGGAAGGCTTCCATATTATGTGAAGAGCAGCCATAAGTCAAACAAGAAGGGCAATTCATTTTTGTTTTTATTTTAAGGCAGACTATGTCAAGAGTTTGAACTAACCCAATCAATGCTTACAAACCTTTCAAGTTTTTACCATCTTCGGCTTTTTTCATGTTATTTGATGACATTTTTTTAAGAATAAATTCACCATTATCCATGCAAAATTGGCAAAAGAAGAAACTAGTAGCTAAAGCTATTATACAACCACAACAAACCAAGCCATATATGCTTTATCTTCTAAGACAACATTTTGTTTTCAATAGTTTTTGTTTTGAGCATATATTCTACAACTCTTCAGTAGCATCAAGAGCCATCTTCTAGTTCGGATATAGAACAAATCAGGAAACCAACAAGGGATCATGGAAGTGCCGGAACATTCCAATTTCAACATTTTGACAAAACAATGACGTTAGAACACATGCCCATGTTTAAACTTTGCATATCAATGAGAAGAGACAATCTTTTTAAGTTTATATATTACCATTCACCTTAAATTTGTTAAGGAGTTTGAGAAGGAAATATATAACATCACATGTTTTAGGTGTTTTAATTATTTATATGATTAAATTTTTATTTTGTTGTTATTGCTATGTTTCAAAATTTTTGGAGTCAAGAGATTCTTGATAATTAAGTAGGTTCCAGGTTAGTTTTGGTTAGAATTAATTAGGTCAACTATAGTAGGGATATATAAAAATTTTCTTAAGACGTGAACCTTATAAGTTCATGTTTTAAGAAAAAATAAAGAAAAAGTCCCTGGAGCCAGAGAAATCATTTCTTCTCCTCATTTTTTATTCATCCTAAACTCTTCCTATAGTTGATCAAAGTTGGTAGATTGGTGATTTAAAGCTTTTGAAGCTGAGAATACCAAATTAGAACCGTGCGTAGTTCACTTCTTCCTTCTTCTTCATCTCTTTTCAATTAGATATTCTCGAGGTAAGAGAAGTTTGTAATTGATAATTATTGTGTTGTAATTGTTGTTCTACAGTTGGAATTCATTCATGTATGGCTCTGTTTTGATTGAATTAAGATGAACTAGTGGTTTGTAAATGAGTTTGTGGTTTATTGGTGGTATGGAAGAAAACTTAGTGATTGTGGAATTGTGAAGGTTTCATGTTGTATGTTGTCTTGGAAATGTGTTGTATTAGTTATGGATATGTGAAAAATATGATTGCATGTTGTCCATTTGCTGGGTTTCAAGTAGATTGAGCCAAAATGAGATTCTGCTAAGTATGAAAATTCTCATCATATTAGGCATGCCTTCATAGCGCTAGATGTGGCTCCAGTTAGGAACTCTCTATCCTAATCATGTCGAGTGTGGAATTGGTAGTGTCAGGTATGGCTCAATGAGGAGGTCTCTATCTTCGTCACACTAAACATGAAATGAGTGGTGTCGGACGTGAGAACTCGAGAAGTTCTCTGACTTAGTAACATTGAACCATAAGATGAGTGGCGTTAGACATGATCAAAATAGAGAGTCTCTACCTAGATGACATTGGATGACAATATTGTGATGTCAGGTGTGACTCAAGCAGAGGTTCTTTGCTTGAACATATCATGCCTAAATGCCTAAAGAATTCCTAGCACCACACCTCAACAATTCAATAATATTCAACAATTATAAGCATATATACATATTATCCCATATCAATATATATATAAATATATATATATATAACTAATAACAATCATTAACATACAACATAAATAGATTCCTCTAACTTATTCATGCTCACCATTTCATCAATCAACAACAAGAGATTTCAAAGTAAATCACATTTGATGCTACACACCTACATCAAATGCCATCGAGGTAGGGGTCCTCTACCTCGTCCACATTCAACACCATTCGACCTGCATCCGACGTGGATGAGGTAGAGAACCCTTGGACCCTTATGTCTAGTGTGACAAAATCAACACTCGACCCCAAATCAGGCAAAGACGAGTCTTTCATCTCACATCTGATGTCACTCCATTGGCACCCAATGTCAATTTAGACATAACTAATTTTCTCACCTCACGCCCAATTCCATTCAAATCATGCTTGACATAACCAAGTCAGAGGTTTTTCTTTCTCCTTAAGCTTGGAGCCATCAATCCTATGTCTGACGCAAGTAAGATAGAGACTTCCTAATTTGAGCTACGCCAATGCCTTGAAGGTATGCCTGGTGGGATAATGAGTTCTACACATAACAGGCCACAAATTTTCTCTCATTTCACTTGAAAACCAAAAAATTGAAGCATGCAACAACACAATTCATACATACCCATCATGAACAACTTATATCTATCCTCAAAATCCACATGCAACATACAACTTGATCACAACATCAAACTTTACCTCAAGAACAACAAAACACCATTATCACCTTATTTCTTAAAATCAGTCAATACAATCACCAAGATATGAAATTCAAGCACCCATCCAAGTGAAAATCAACATAGACCATACCCAAACAACAAGGGTTGAGACTAGCTTCCCTTACCTCATAGTTGAAGTGATCCAAGAAAGGAGAAGAAGAAAGGAACGTCTTTAAGCTATCATCGAAGCTCTACACCAACACCAACTTGATTCTCAACTTCTAGCTTCGAATCAACTATCCAATGACAATCCTTATGTACTTGAAGAACCTAGAAAGAAGGAGAAAAATAAGCACTATAGAGCTTTTCTCTCTAGAATATCTCTAAAGTTATCTGATAAATGAATTTATGAGGCTTAAGTCTCAAAAGAAAACTTATATACCCTTCCCTCAGTCAAATTGGACCTATGTCCAAAGAAACTCTCTAAATGACCTAATCTTACGACAATAAACAACAAAAATACAACAACACATAATTATTGATAAAATACAATAATTAGCAAAAACTTATAATGTTACAATACCAAAATTTTATTGACCCACATGAGACTATCCATATTTCTTGCTATTTTCTATTAGTGCTTTTAGACCATTGACATAGATAATTAATTAATTAATTATGAGTGCAAATGAACATCTTTTTACATTATAATTTTTTTAATATTTTTTATTATTAGTTAAAGTCATTAAAAAGTATATTCTTTTTTTTTTTTTTTTGTAAATCTCACTTTTTATTTAATATTATTTAATATTTTCTCTCACAATTTTAAAATTTAATAATTTTTAAAAACAATTAAAAATATATTTATATATAAAAAAAATGTTCCTATCATTCTTGTTCATACCATTGCTCAAGAGGAAGGGAATATGAACGTAGATTTTGGGCTGTGGAATTTGGTGATTCAATGTATAGTGGTGTGACCACATGAGAGCAATGAGTGGATCTCTAATGTCAAGATTTGCATTCAAGAATATAATGACCATTCTTGCACAACACTTTAATAAAATAGACTTCTTGGTCTTTATCAATCACAAAACAAATAATTTGGTATATAATAAAAATTAACAAGAACAAAAAGATAAATATATAAAATTTAACTATTTTAAACATTTTAAATTTATATTTAATTATATTTTTAATTTTTTAAATTTGAATATATATATATATATATTCTTTTAAATTTTAATTTTTTATTTTTAGCTCATATAATTTAAACAAAATATTATTTTAATTTCTTTAATTTAAAATTTATCTTTTTAATATTTATAATTTAAAAAATATTATTTTAGTTTTTCAAGATCACTAATATCAAAAGATATATAGAAGAGCTAAAATAATATTTTTTTTAAAGATTTAAATTTATTTTTAATCTTTCAAATTTAAAATTAGTCTTAATTATTTTAAAAAAAAATTATCTTAATCTTAATACTTAAATTTTATTAAAAAATCTATCAAATATTATATATAAAATTTACTTTTCTGTTAGTGAAAATATGATATTAAACTTGACAAGTATTATATAATTATCTTAATATATTATTTTCATATATGTTATTAGTGATCTAAACTAAAATAATATTTTTAAATTTGAATAATCAAAAATAAATTTATCTTGAATTTAATGGATTAAAAATATATTTAAATTTTTTTAAATTAAAAGATAAATTTTATCTTTAAGAGATTAAAATAATAATTTTTAATATTCTAAAAATTAAAATTTGTATTTTAAATTTAGAGAAAAAATTGTACACCCCATATCTAAAATACTAAAATCGTAATTAAATTTTAAATTTATAATAATTAAAGAAGACACATAATAAAAAATAAAGATGTTCCAGTCTTTTCTGTCGGTGAAACTTAAGGACATTTTGAGAAATTATGGATGTCTTATACTTCCTTTTTACTGAAATTGTTATTTTACTTTTAATTGATTATTTTTAAATATTTATATAACAAACATTGAAAACAACTTTTTTAAGGGTCTGTAATGTTTACTCTTTTTTTTTTCATCTGTTTTTACTTTTTAACTTTCATCTTATTTATATATATATATTTTTTTTTTCAAAGACATGTATTAGAAAAATAATGATATGTGTTACAAAATAGCTAAATAAACAACTACATGAAATTTAATTGATTTAAAACAAATTTGATTGATTGAACTTATTTTTAATGCTCAACCAAATGACTTCAATGTTGTTTTGATTCAACACGTTATTATTTTTCATAATCAGTTAAAACATTTTATAATTGATTACATATTTTGATTTGATAGATTAAAATAAAATATAATTAAATTTTAATTTTTAAAGAGCATTTTTATTTTTTATTTCTCGGCTCTTTTACTTATTTATTTTCTTTTATATTTATTTCTTTTCATCCTACTACCTAATTAATATATATATATATATATATATATATATATATATATTAACTCCAGAAAAAATTGTCTCATGTTTCACCTAAAAATACTATCTAGTCAGAAAAAAATATTAACATTTTTCTCTATCTTTTATTATTCTAAAATCTTTTCTATTCCCAATTTATTTTCTAAAATCTACTTTATTCTCAATTTTTTTTTTCAAATTTTTGTCGCAATCAAACACCTGTAAAACTTAAAAGACAATCTTCAGAGTTTAAAATATCTAAAGTTACTATTTGCACAGAGAAGGGTAGAAGCACACCCGAGGTAAGATAGGATCTAATTTGGGTTCTCAGGGCCTCAGAGGACATTAAATCTAATTCGTCTAAAAGTCAAATAGCCCATGTGGTGGTTAAAATTTAGTCAGAGCTTATTTATAATATTTAGCCCGTTTGATTAATTTTTTTTTCCTAAAAAAGAATTTTTAGTAAAATAAATATTTATTAAAACTTTAAAGATGTATAAGTAGTTTTTTTCTGATTAGAAGTAAAAATATATATATATATATATATATATATATATATATATATATATATATATATATATATATATATATATATTGAAAAGAAATTTGGAATTATTTTTTTTTTTAAATCTAAATAAATGGGTTCTATGTCTTTATTTTTTTACCCATCACTTTTAAAAAATAAAATTTTCTTGTTATCTTTATTTTTATTTTTTCATGTAATTCACCCTAAAATATATCATTAATTATAATTTTTAATTTATTATATTTTATCTAATTTTAACATGTTTTATATATTTAATATAAACAAGAAAGAAATAATAATCAAGAAGTTCTATTAAAATTTTTAAAATAATTTTAGTATAATTAAAGTATTGTAAAATTATAACACTGTGAATTTTGTGAATTATTGTTGATTTTATTAAATTTTGATTGTTGTTATGGTTAGTTGTTTAAAGAGAAGAACTTGAGTTAGGATTTATTTTTTCTTCTATGAGTCCACTAGAAAGTATTTTTGGATTTTTCTTGGAGTAGTTGAGCTGCTTTGTAGAGATTCAAGCTTAGAGAGATTTAAATCAAAGTCTTCAGAGTATCGTGCAGAGTTCCATAGAGGATCTCATTTTCTTCTTCTATCTTGATTTTAGGTGATTCAAAGGTAAGAAAAACTACAGCTTGAATCATTGTTGAATTGTAGAGTGGTATGACGTTTGATTTCACTAAAATATTAGTTGTAAGTTGATGAATTGTTGTGTGTGTGTGTGATGGCCCAATGACTGCCAAAGCGGACAATACTTTAAATATGATGACCCTAACGATGACAATAAACTTACGATTAGAACAATAATAAATAAAATTGCTATAAAAAAGCAGACAATATCTTAGATACAGTAACCCTAACGATGATAGTAAACTTACGATCAGAATAATAATAAATAAAAGAGCTATAAAAGATATTAGTCCTACACACTCTTAAAGCCCAATTAAGCCCAACAAGTATGTTGCGTAAATACTCAATTTTTTTAGTTCGTTGAGGCCAATATATTTTTTAAAATCACAAACCTTTGATAACGGAATCTCCTGACAAAAACAAAGAACAATTACAAGAATATTAAGGACAGTTATAAAAGTTACAAAATTGAAACTGTTATAACTTATAGAAGGTTATAATATTTCTAACCTTTTTAATATTAGAATACTTAAAGCTTCGATAAGAATATTTTTAACTTTATTTATTTGCAAGAGTCATAACAACTTGTTTTTAGCGGTTGAAAAATAACGAAGATGGATATTTAAGAAGTGTTGACAAATTTTAAAATCAACTTATTATCCTAACTTTTATATAAATTCTCTTATCAAACTTCTTTAAAAGTTGAGGTACAACTTTTACACCAAAAAGAAACATAATTCTACACTGTACTAATCAGTTTAATTATTTGACAACCTAATTTTCCGAACTCTCAAAAACATCGACTAAAATGTCAGTTAAAATTGATCCAAAATTTCCTCAGCCACGACAAGTGCAAAAATTGACAATATTGCAACCCTAAGTAGAATGTGTCTCTGAAGATTGCCTCAATGACCCTTCTTTTGCCGCAAATGTTGCTTCACCTTTCTTCAACCAGTTCACGTACTGCTCTTGCTCTCTATTGTGTAGGTAGCGGAGAAGGAAATTGGTTAGGCTTACCCCAATGCCCTTGGCTACCAGGTATTCCTTCAGTGCATGTTGCAACTCATTATCCAATGTTCTTCACATGTTGAATAGACAATGAACAAGTATTAGTAAAAACTACAAAGACTCAAATAATTTATGAATGGTTGGTTTACACAATTTGAAATGATGATACTACAAAAACCAGCTTATGGGTGTTGATTTGATGAAGTCATAAGTAACGAGGAAATGCATGTCAGCTGATCTAGCCCATCTAACTTTCTAAGAACAAGTTTTTCATTTTAGTACATAGTGTAAATTCTAACAGGCTTAACTTTATCAAACTAGAAGCCTAACAGATGAGTAACCAAAAAGCATAGAGTAACAGATAAATGACTTTAAAATATTTATATCTTTTCATTTTTGGTAAAGGTAAAATAATCCTGCTTCAATTAAAAACAACAATTGAATGTCTTGCTTAGTTGTTTCTAGTTTACCAGCAAGACGCCAAGAACTAGAGTCAAGTTGAGTAAATTCTGTTAAAAATGTGCTTCTAATATCTAATCCAAGAGGACTATTGCCATCTAAAAATAAAAGCCATAGGAACTAGTATGTCAACACTTAAGGTCCATAAAGGATTGATGCTTAAATAGATAGTTAGGTGGAGAGTTCTTGGTTATGAAGCCATGGTATATAAAAAAGATAAGGATAGTTAGGCAGAAGTTGTGGGAGGTCTTGTTAAGAAATCCTTTGCTTTCAATGTAACATCAATCTAACACTCACATTGCTTTTGCATTCGTGCGTTGGAGTGGGTTAAAAGGAGTAATGTAACAGTAACACCAACGCCAATCTAACACTCATTGTTTTCACATTTGAGCAATGGAATGTGTAAAACCTCCTTTTAAGGCCAACCAAATGGATTTCCAAATACACTATCAACAATAAGGGTACAGTGATTACATGACAGTAACACTAGTAGCATAAAAGAACTATAAAAATGTTACAAAGGGATTCGACTTGCAAATAAAGGGAAGAAGTGAGAGGTTATTCTGAGTACTCCAAATGATCAAAGCCAAGCAAGTAAAATGTGTAGGCACTTGGATTAGGTTATACATCTATAATCTATAATAACATCAATCCTATCTTTGTTCATTGAAGCAGACCAGCCAGCACTAAATGTATCAACAACAGCATCGTAAACACAATACAAATCAACTTCCACTCAAACCAGAAAACCAAAAATGCTAGAACATAGATTTTAAGGAATGAGGGGCAGTGAATCAGCTTACCTGAATAAGGGCCCTCTGTAAATGGAAGGGCTGAGACAGTAGGTGATCTGAGATAATAAGCATTATAGATGTCAAAATCAGAGCCCTTATCGGTTTCTTCATGAACTTCACAGTCAAATTGCAAGATAGAACTCAATGCCGGTTTCTTTACACATACTTTCATAAAAGCATCTCTTGAGAAAACAAGGTCTTTCTCATAGTTAGGAGGACCCAGAATGGCAGAAACTGCAACTTCCTCGCCCGAATCGAATTTTCTCCGCAAAACCACATCTTTGGAATTGGGTGAGTCCGAGTCCACGAAAAAGTCCCCTAAGGAACCACTTTGAGCATTCTGCACCCACGAAAACGCACGTGTAACTCAAAAAGACCCATTTTTTTTTAACTGTCATCATGTCTAAGGCAATTGAAGGTATCGAGAATTAGCAAATGAAAAGTGAATTGCGGAAGGAAATGGACCTGAAAGTGATTAGAAGAAAGCTCAAATTGAATCTCGGATTTGAAGCACTTGAGCAATTCGAGATCTTGAAGATGTTTGTGTTGGTAGTGGCAGAAATGTCGAAGACTTGTGACACGCTTCTTCAGCTCTCTAACCTTTCCGAACAACTCAGTCCTAAGACTCATCCTTTTGCCAACCAAACCAACTGTGATCATCGGAGGCGCTGTCTCCCTATCTCTATTGATGTTTGAAATGTTTTTGATTTTTTTCTCCTGTGTAAACCGGTCTGAACCGGCCGGTTACCGGTTTTTAAACCCTGACCGGACCGGAGATTTTATTAAAAACCAAAAACGGCGCCGTTTTGTTTTAAAAAAAATTAGAAAACAAATAAATTTGGACGACGCTAGAGTGAAGCGAAGAAGCTTCGAGTCCGCACATCGCGATTCGCCGCCGCGCCGCTCCACCCTTCCGCCACCGTCACATACGGGTTAGTGGTTAATTCAATTATAAATTACCAATTAAATTAATAATTCTGCTATTTATGTTGTAAATTATAAAATTTAAATTGTAGGTTGTTGATTTATTGTTGCCTGTTGTATTTTGTTGTTGTCATGTTTAACTGTTGTTGCCTCAATGTAATATGAAATTTTATGTGTTTTTTTTGTTTGGAACTTGTGTTTAGAGCTTGTTTTATTTGCTTGCAACTCATGAATGACCTAGGGATGCAGGCATTGTAGTGGAATCCGTGCTTATAAAACTAGTAGGATTAAAAGAAAAAATAAATGAAGAAAATGGTGATGAAGAGAGCACTTACTTAATGGTGATTTAAAAACTTATGGTTCGTTGGTCGGTAATGAAGTTTAGTTGAATGCATCATAGTTTAGCTTTCAGTTTTCGTTAACTGCTTAAACTTTTAGATTCTTGCAGAAGGGAATTGCTGGAATCTTCTTTGTTTTAGGACTTGTTTTATAATGGGGAGAAATTTCCTAAGAACAGAGGGAAGATACCACACAGTAAAGGATGAGATATCCTCCAAAACATCGGACTCACTCAACAAAGACAAAAAAAAAATGTACCTAGGTATTCTAGTTTCTATGTTTGTCAGAAACAATGACTCCCATGAGATAGCTATAAGCAGAGCAACAAAGAAAGGTCAATAATGATTTACTGTAAATCTGTAATACTATGAGTGCAAAGAGACTCAAAATCCCAGCATTGAAATGTCCCACTTTAACTACTAAATTTCCTTTCACAGCTATTTTTCCTTTACAGTGATGAGCTTCTTAAAAGAATTAAGAAATTACTCATTTTGGGAATTTAGAACTTCCTAATCCTTTAATTGGAAATGCCCTGTGGAATATTGATGAGTTTTATAAAAAAATATTGTGAGGGAGGGGAGAAATACTCTTCGACATGCCATATATAAATATCAGCTTTACATGTTTTCTTGAAAATTTCTGACACAAAAAACCCTTAATACCCAAGCCCACAATTCTCCAAAACCATGTTTTATCATTTGTCCCTACAGACTAAAATCCAGCCCATCTATTTTGATTTATTAATTGCGGAGCTGTTGTACATCATAGAAGTAACAACTAACCACAGTTACACAGAATCTTTCTTTACTCTTAGAATCTGCGAGTAACAATACTAAATGATAAACTTCATGCATTGAAACTACCCAAAGAACTATTATCATAGAAGTAAAAGCATGCACAAGGGTCTTATGCAACAAATCATTCCTCAACCACATGTCTCTGCGTCACTGAATAGTAGATGATCCATCAAGTCTAAAATACCTATATTCAAAAAGATCCATAAAAGTTGAAGGCCAAGAGCCTAGACTCGTAGAACAGTTATGTTGCTCTTAGATTAATGAGAAGGTGAGAAGGTTAAAATATAACCCTTAGATTAATTTTCTCTCACTTGATTGAATCTCAAATTTTCTCTCACTTGATTAATCTAAGGGTTATATTTTAACCTTCTCACCTTCTCATAATAAATTCTTCTCATTTGATATGCTCCCTATATATATATATATATATATATATATATATATATATATATATATATATAATGAAAGTTTAAAAGTAAAAACAGATGAAAAAAAAAGAGTAAACATTACAAACCCTTAAAAAAAGTTTTTTTTCAATGTTTGTTATATAAATATTTGAAAATAACGAATTAAAAGTAAAATAACAATTTCAGTAAAAAGGAAGTATAAGACACCCATAGTTTCTCAAAATGTCCTTAAGTTTCACCGGCAGAAAAGACTAGAACATCTTTATTTCTTATTAAGTGTCTTCTTTAATCATTATAAATTTAAGATTTAATTACGATTTTAGTATTTTAGATATGGGGTGTACAATTTTTTCTCTAAATTTAAAATTTGTATTTTAATTTTTAGAATATTAAAAATTACTATTTTAATCTCTTAAATATAAAATTTATCTTTTAATTTAAAAAAGTTTAAATATATTTTTAATCCTCATATTTAAAATAAATTTATTTTTGATTGTTTAAATTAAAAATATTTTTTAGTTTAGATCACTAATAATATATATGAAACTAATATATTAAGACAATTATATAATACTTGTCAAGTTTAATGTAATATTTTCACTAACAGAAAATTAAATTTTATATAATAGTATTTGATAGATTTTCTAATAAAATTTGACTATAAATACTAAAATAATTTTTTTTTGAAATAATTGAGATTAAAAAGACTAATTTTAAATTTAAAGGATTAAAAATATATTTAAATCTTAAAAAAAATATTATTTTAGCTCTTCTATATATCTTTTGATATTAGTGATCTTGGAAAACTAAAATAATATTTTTAAATTATAAATATTAAAAGGATAAATTATAAATTAAAGAAATTAAAATAATATTTTGTTTAAATTATATGAGCTAAAAATAAAAATTTAAAATTTAAAAGAATATGTATATATATATATATATATATATTCAAATTTAAAAGATTGAAAATATAATTAAATCTAAATTTAAAATGTTTAAAATAGTTAATTTTTATATATTTATCTTTTTGTTCTTGTTAATTTTTATTATATACCAAATTATTTGTTTTGTGATTGACAAAGACCAAGAAGTCTATTTTATTAAAGTGTTGTGCAAGAATGGTCATTATATTCTTGAATGCAAATCTTGACATTAGAGATCCACTCATTGCTCTCATGTCGTCACACCACTACACATTGAATCACCAAATTCCACAGCCCAAAATCTACGTCCATATTCCCTTCATCTTGAGCAATGGTATGAACAAGAATGATAGGAACATTTTTTTATGTATAAATATATTTTTAATTGTTTTTAAAAATTACTAAATTTTAAAATTGTGAGAGAAAATATTAAATAAAAAGTGAGATTTACAAAAAAAAAAAAAAAAGTATACTTTTTAATGACTTTAACTAATAATAAAAAATATATAAAAAATTTATAATGTAAAAAGATGTTCATTTGCACTCATAATTAATTAATTATTTATTTATGTCAATGGTCTAAAAACACTAATAGAAAATAGCAAGAAATATGGATAGTCTCATGTGGGTTAATAAAATTTTGGTATTGTAACATTATAACATTTTGCTAATTATTGTATTTTATCAATAATTATTTGTTATTGTATTTTTGGTGTTTATTATCGTAAGATTAGGTCATTTAGAGAGTTCCTTTGGACATAGGTCCAATTTGACTATGAGGGAAGGGTATATAAGTTTTCTTTTGAGACTTAAGCCTCATAAATTCATTTATCAGATAATTTTAGAGATATTCTAGAGAGAGAAGTTCTGGAGTGCTTATTTTTCTCCTTCTTCTTTCTAGGTTCCTCAAGCACATAAGGATTGTCATTGGATAGTTGATTCGAAGCTAGAAGTTGAGAATCAAGTTGGTGTTAGTGTCGAGCTTCGATGATAGCTTAAAGACGCTCCTTTCTTCTTCTCCTTTCTTGGATCACTTCAACTATGAGGTAAGGGAAGCTAGTCTCAACCCTTGTTGTTTGGGTATGGTCTATGTTGATTTTCACTTGGATGGGTGCTTGAATTTCATATCTTGGTGGTTGTATTGACTGATTTTAAGAAATAAGGTGATAATGGTGTTTTGTTATTCTTGAGGTAAAATTTGATGTTGTGATCAAGTTATATGTTGCATGTGGATTTTGAGGATAGATATGAGTTGTTCATGACGAGTATGTATGAATTGTGTTGTTGCATGCTTCAATTTTTTGGTTTTCAAGTGAAATGAGAGAAAATTTGTGGCTTGTTATGTAGGGATGACAAATATACTCGTACCTGCGAGTAATACCCGAACCTGTCTTGACTTTGACGGGGAATACCCGGTTTGACCGGGTACGGGTAAAACTCGATATATTAAATCAGGTATGGGTATGTACTTACCCGCCCCATACCAGTACTCGTACCCGTCCCCATTCCCATTTTTAATTTAATACCCACTTTCAATTTAATTATATTAAAGAATTTTAATATTTTTTTTATGTGTGATTATTTATTATAATATGAGATAGAAAAATAACATAATTATAATTATAATATAATAAAAATAATAATTTAAAAATATCATTTTTTTTACAAAAAATAAAAAAATTAACGGGTACGGGTACGGGGATAGGGATGAAAAGCATATACCCGACAGGTACGTGTACGGGAACGGGGATGTAAGACCCGCAACACAAAACACTCTCTTTCTCTTTTTCCTTTTCTCCCTTCATTCCCATATTCTCTCAAAGTCTCTAAAACCTTGTTTCTGATTTCTTTTCTCTAAGGTTGAGGTAGTGAGCACCAAGGTGGTCCATCAACCCTTCCCCCATCTCTTGCAAACTCAAGGACGTGCGGAACTAGTTGAGAGCCGAATCTTCTTCTTCTTCTTCCTTTTCTCTTCCCCGGGAGCTCGGATTCTTCTTCTCCGAGGTAAGGGAAGTTAGGTTTTATGTGGATTGGTTGCAAATGAGTGTGTGAACTCAAATGTGGCTTGATTTCAGAAGGTTGACGGTCGAATTTGAAGAGTTGCTCGTTTTCAGAGTTTTCGGGAAAATGATGAAAAATGGGGATTTCTATGTGTTTGATGGTTGCATGTTGAAAAAGAGTTGATTTTTGAGTTGTATGTTGAAAATGTGGTTCATTTGATGGATTGCATGTGTTTGAGCTGGCTGATTTTGTAGGTTTTGGGTGAAATTTTTGAAGTTATGAGGGTTGCTATTTAAAATTGTGTCGGGCGTAGTTCTTGGCGCCGGGCGTGTATCCATCAGAGAACTCCATTGTTCAAGCACGCCGGGCGCAAGATTGGTTGTGCCGGGCGAACTTAAGAATGGAAGTCCCTGGATGGCTCACGTCGGGCATGGGAGAACCGCGTTGGGCGTGATATCAGATAGAGACTCAAGGAGTTGAGTTACTGGTATGGCGCCGAGCGTGATTAGATCTCACTGGGCGTGATTAGATCTCACTGGGCGTCGAGACTCCATGGGGGTCTCTGCCTTCTATGGCGATAGGCACAGAATGAGCGCATCGGGCGTGATACCTTGGTGAGGTCTCTGCCTGACTTGCGTCGAGCGTGAGTTTGGTACGTCAGGCTTGGGAGACTCCTTGGAGTCTTTGCCTTCTATTGCACCGGGCGAAATTGGAATTGCGTCAGGCGCGTAAGAGCTTTAGAGCTCTCGGGTTGGGTCCAGGCCAGGTGCAAATTCTATTGCGTCGGGCGCGGATGTGTCTTTCTCTATAACTATGAAAATGCTGAATGTTGTTTATGCTGATTAATGTTGAATATGTTGTTTTGAATAGCTGAGTTGTGTTGTATGTTGTTTGAGCTGTTAATGTTGTTAAGCTGAGTTGTGTTGTATGTTGTTTGAGCTGTTAATGTTGTTAAGTTGAGTTGTGTTGTATGTTGTTTGAGTTGTTAATGCTGTTAAACTGAGCTGTGTTGTATGTTGTATGAGTTGTTTAAGCTGAAATGATGAGTTGTTGATTACTAAGACTAGAGGAGATGTTTTTCGAAGATGCTCATCCCATTGTGTGGATTGAGGAAGCTGTGGTGCTCTTAGAGCCCAATTTGTTGAAAACCCTCCTTGGGAAGCTGTCCTTTGGGGTGGTCATTGTTTTGTTCTCCTCTAAGTACTTAGTTGGTCCCGTGTGTGGGCAATGTCGATGCACACGTGTACAAAGCGACCACGGTATAGGGGTTAGGTCGAGTTATACTGATTACAAGCGATCAATCGAGTGAAGTACGAAGTCGGGAACTTAGTTCCTAACTGAGTATCGGAAGGTTGTGGTATTTGAAGGATAGTCGGTAGACTAATTTTATAGGTGGCTTAGTTAAGCTAGCTAATATCGTGGTAGGCCTAAAACCCAACTGTTCTATCTTGACATAGTACCATACTTCCTTGTTTAAGTGGCAAAGTCTGAGAAATCGTGAAGTTGTGATTGATATCCAAATTGTTGTTTACCTAGCAACCCAAAAAGGTTCTTTGCTGTCGGTTCGGTAGGACCTAACCACTTAAACTGCTCACCCATGTTGTAGGAGATCTCCGAGTAAAATTGCGTGACGATGCATAAGCTGTTAGATGTTGATTTTGTTGAATGATATGAGTTGTATGTGTGCAGTGTGTTGTGAAGCTGAGATGTAGATGTATGCTGTTATGTGTTGTATGTTAACTTTGTCAAAATTGATAATGTGTTGTTAAGTTGAAGCTGTTTATAATCATTTATATGCTGATTCTTTTCACTAGCTTACCCTTGTCTGTTTCCATGTGGGTTGGACTACAATGATCATACTGTGTATGGGAGCAGAGCAGGGATAGGCTGGAGAGTAGTAGCAAGACTACAGTTGGCAACTAGAGTTGATTTTGTTGTTTATGGCTACTTAATGTAGTTATTTTGTAGTTTTGTATATTGTCTTGTTGAGCCACAGGCTAGACTTATGTATATATATATATTCTTCTATATGCGTACTCTGTTCCTATGTGGTGATGTTTTGCTGTGTAATGGCTAGGCGGGTCGTTACAGGGGATGGGTTTGACTCGCAGGGACGTGGACGGGTATCATGAAACTCATATCCGACCCGCTCTGTTGTCATCCCTACTGTTATGTGTAGAACTCATTATCCCACCAGACATACCTTCAAGGCATTGGCGTAGCTCAAATTAGGAAGTCTCTATCTTACTTGCGTCAGACATAGGATTGATGGCTCCAGGCTTAAGGAGAAAGAAAAACCTCCGACTTGGTTATGTCAGGCATGATTTGAATGGAATTGGGCGTGAGGTGAGAGAATTAGTTATGTCTAAACTGACATTGGGCATCAATGGAGTGACATCAGATGTGAGATGAGAGACTCATCTTTGCCTGATTTAGGGTCGAGTGTGGACTTTATCACACTAGGCATAAGGATCCAAGGGTTCTCTACCTCATCCACGTTAGATGCAGGTTGAATGGTATCAAACGTGGATGAGGCAGAGGACCTCTACCTCGATGGCATTTGATGTAGGGTGTGTAGCATCGAATGCGATTTACTTTGAAAACTCTTGTTGTTTGATTGATGAAATGGTGAACATGAATAAGTTAGAGGAATCTATTTATGTTGTATGTTAATGAGTGTTATTAGTTATATATATATATATATATATATATATATATATATATATATATATATATATTGATATCGGATAATATGTATATATGCTTATAATTGTTGAATATTATTGAATTGTTGAGGTGTGGTGCTAGGAATTCTTTAGGCATTTAGGCATGATATGTTCAATGTCACTAAGTCAAAGAACTTCTCAAGTTCTCACGTCTGACACCACTCATTTCATGTTCAGTGTGACGAAGATAGAGACCTCCTCATTGAGCCATACCTGACGCTACCAATTCCACACTCGACATGATTAGGATAGTGAGTTCCTAACTGGAGCCACATCTAGCGCTATGAAGACATGACTAATATGATGAGAATTTTCACACTTAGCAGAATCTCATTTTGGCTCAATCCACTTGAAACCCAGCAAATGGCCAACATGCAATCATATTTTTCACATATCCATAACTAATACAACATATTTCCAAGACAACATACAACATGAAACCTTCACAATTCCACAATCACAAAATTTTCTTCCATACCACCAATAAATCACAAACTCATTAACAAACCACTAATTCATCTTAATTCAATCAAAACAACCATACATGAATGAATTCCAACTCTAGAACAACAATTGCAACACAATAATTATTAATTACAAACTTCTCTTACCTCGAGAATATCTAATTGAAAAGAGATAAAGAAGAAGGAAGAAGTGAACTACGCACGATTTTAACTTGGTATTCTCAGTTTCAAAAGCTTTAAATCACCAATCTACCAACTCTGATCAGCTATAGGAAGAGTTTAGGATGAATCAAAAATGAGGAGAAGAAAGGATTTCTCTAGCTCCAGAGACTTTTTCTTTATTTTTTCTTAAAACATGAACTTAAAGTTCATGCCTTAAGAAAAATCTTATATATCCCTACTATAGTTGACCTAATTAATTCTAACCAAAACTAACCTGGAGACTACTTAATTATCAAGAATCTCTTGACTCCGAGAATTTTAAAACTTAACAATAACAACAAAATAACAATTTAATCATATAAAAAATTAAAACACCTAAAACATGTGATGTTATATATTTCCTTCTCAAACTCCTTAACAAATTTAAGGTGAATGGTAATATATAAACTTAAAAAGATTGTCTCTTCTCATTGATATGCAAAGTTTAAACATGGGCATGTGTTCTAACGTCATTGTTTTGTCAAAATGTTGAAATTGGAATGTTCCAGCACTTCCATGATCCCTTGTTGGTTTCCTGATTTGTTCTATATCCGAACTAGAAGATGGCTGTTGATGCTACTGAAGAGTTGTAGAATGTATGCTCGAAACAAAAACTATTGGAAACAAAAGGTTGTCTTAGAAGATAAAGCATATATGGCTTGGTTTGTTGTGGTTGTATAATAGCTTTAGCTACCGGTTTCTTCTTTTGCCAATTTTGCGTGGATAATGGTGAATTTATTCTTAAAAAAATGTCATCAAATAACATGAAAAAGCCGAAAATGGTTAAAACTTGAAAGGTTTGTAAGCATTGATTGGGTTAGTTGAAACTCTTGACATATTCTGCCTTAAAATAAAAACAAAAATGAATTGCCCTTCTTAACTTCTTTGACTTATGGCTGCTCTTCACATAATATGGAAGCCATCCTATAAATAATATAATGGAAAATACTTTTTTGACTCTCCTATGGGTGCCTATTATGGGGAAATTAAACAATAAGAAGAAATAAAAACAAAATAATTAATATGATGATTTTTGTGACGAAAAGAATACTAATAAAAAAAACTGTTTGGGAAATTCTAAATCTTATAATTTTTAAAGCGATGGTATCCATATTTATTATTTTTTAAAATATTTTATACCTACTATCTTTATCTTGCTATTATATTATTTATGATATCGCGCTTCTTCTTCTTCTTTTTTTTTTTTTTAATTTTCTTTTCACGTTGTCAGAAGTGTTTAAAAAAATAAGCGAAAAATATGATTATTAAATTTTTTACGCAAACTATAGTTTAAAGTTTCCTAATATAAAACTATACCGTAATTAAAGTGGGCCTAATAGTAAAGGTATTAAAAAGTAAAAAAAAAAAATTGTAATATAATAAATTAATATTGGGGTTGTAAAAATGGTAGATTTGATTACTTAAAAACTTCAAGTTCTCTGTTTTCCTTTTTACATCAATTAATAAAATGGAATTTTAGATTGTCTTTTCTATTTTTCCGCCTGCACCAACAAATAAAATAAATTATTAAATATAGTCGATTCTGACCATAAATTACAGAACTGTTGATGATTTAATATTTTTTTAAATCTTAGCAGACTATATATTGCAGGCACTGCAATATTATTGTTGACCAAACAGGTGTCCTTAGAAAAAGATTAAAAAATATATTTTAAAACTAATTTTGAGTGTGAAATTGTTTTTTCATATATGTGTGAGATCTTTTAAATGATGGGACTCTATTAATTAGAGAAAATATAAATGAGAAATTAAAAGAAGATTGAAATTTATAATTTTAAACGAACCCATGCCCTAATGCATACAAAGAGTAAAACCATGTCATGCAACCAACAGCCATGTGCATTTATTTAACGTATTTAATAATAAAGGAACTATTGGTGTGTTCATTAATAATACAGCTTTTAATAATATTTAAAAAATGTTATTTAATTATATATAAATATTACTAATATGTTTTAGCAACATATTATAAAATATTATATATAGTTGATGTTATTAAAGACTTTTAATAATATTTTTATATAATTAGATAATATTTTTCAAATATTAACAAAGTAGTATTTTTATAATATTTTAATAATGTTGCTAATATTTTGTTAATTTTATAAAATAATAATTAATTTTAATTTAGATATATTACTATCAATTATTATATTTTTATGCCTCTTAAACTTTTAGGAATTCTTCATTATTTGTTAGGGGAAGATATTCTTAATTAGTTACCACTAATTATATATAAAATATAAAATTTTATTTATCTTTTAAGTATAATTATATGGTTATATATATTTTTTATGAGTCATTAATCTATTTAATGTGGGTCTTTAATTATGGATAATAATTAGAAGTAAGAGAAATATATTTTTTTTTACTCGATAGAAGACTTTGATTTTAAAAACAATTGTAATAACATTTTTATAAAAAAAATATTGCAAAATAACCTATGCAAATTTTTTTTACTCGATATGAGACTTTGATTTTGAAAATAATTAAAAAGAATAATATTGAAATAAAAAATATTACTCTATCTATAATGATATTTTTAAAAAAAATATTGTAAAATAACTTATTTATTTAATATATAATAACATTTTAATAAATGTAAACAAGAAAATATTGTTAAAAAGTTAAAATCTAGTAATAATTGAAACTCACAAATCCAAAACAAAATCCAACACTTTCAATCATTTTTTTAACATCAAGATGCACGCTGTAATTCATAGAAAATGTAGAAAAGGATTTTTCATTCAATATTTCAATTTTATTAGATTAACTGAGACCAAGAATTAAATGTTCATTCATTGAAAAAGGAAGAAAAACTCCACGACGGAACATCAATACAAGCAAGTCACAAACTTTATGAGGTTCTGATACGTTAGGAGTTTTATTGATATTTGATCCAAACATGTTAAAAACGAAAAATGATATATTCATATAAAGTGAAAGCAAAAATAGTAAGAATCATGAAAAATCAACCTCTACTCATTGTATCTATTATGAACTCAATTGTATCTTGTATCAAAATTCCTATAAAATAGATTCAAATCCTTATTCTTAATACACAATGGTGTTGTATATTATAGATAAGGGCATATTTAATGACTCTAAAGAAGAGTCCTTAAATAACTTTTGATCATCACAAAACTCAACATTAAAATACTTACATAAAGAGATATTGGGTATATTCAAATATTGTTGATAGGGATAATTTGTTCTAGCTAAATCTATAAAGTAACTTCCACATAAAAATATAAATGTTTTTCAAAATGAAAATATTTTTCTTAAAAGAAAGACACATCTACTCCTATTCACTACTAGATTTTAATTCTTTAGTATTTTCTTTTTTACATTTGTTAAAATGTTACTATATATTAAATAAATAGGTTATTTTGCAACACATTTTTTAAAAATGTTATTATAGATAAAGTAACGTTTTTTATTATAATATTATTTTTTTAAAATTTTTTTCAAAATCAAAGTCTCATATCGAGTAAAAAATTTTCACATATGTTATTTTGCAACATTTTTTTTTGAAAAATGTTACTATAATTACTTCTAAAATCAAAGTCTCATATTGAGTAAAAAAAAATATTTCTCTTATCTCTAATTGTTACCCATAATTAAAATCTCACATTAAATAGATTAATGACTCATAAAGAGTATATATAACCATATAGTTATACTTAAGATAAATGAAATATGATATTTTATATATAATTAGTAGTAACTAATTAAGAATGTCTTTAATCTTTTCTCGAAGAACTCCTAAGAGTTCAAGAGACATAAAAATATAATAATTGATAGTAATATATATAAATTAAAATTAATTATCATTTTATAAAATTAACAAAATATTGGCAACATCATTAAAATGTTATAACATTTGAAAAATGTTATTAAAAATCTCTAGTAATGTTCTTACCAGAGATCTGTTGTAGAGATGATCCGCTGGGTAATATCAGCGAGCCTCCTTCGCTGGTACGTTTGATGCTCTAAGATGGGGGTGGTACCTCGTCTTGGCCGAGGTCGCCCAGCGCGTGAGAAGCCGAGCTCAAGCTCGGCATAACGATACGGATAATACAAATAACATGGACTATGTACAATATTTGATAATATATTGTTAAAATAAATTAATAACATTTATACATAATTGAGTAACATTTTTCAAATATTGCTAAAAAATATTTATGTTGTAGTGATTTTTAAAGAAATAACCAACACATAATACATATATTCAACAAATGTCCAGCATTATTATAAGTTCACTAATAATTCTATCAACCATAATATATTAACTCTATAAAATAATACAAATAAATTGTTCGATAATAATAAAATAATTAAGTTCACAATATTATCGTAACCTGCTAAAAATTAAGGGGGAAAAAATGCGTCAACCTAATAGGACAAATTAACTCAGCATGTAATTTAACTTCTTGAATTAGTAAATTGTGGGAGTTAGTTTATTTGAGTTAGAAAGTTGAAAAAAGCAACCAAAGTTAACCCGTTAAGATCATAGGATGTCATGGAAATCAATTCATTGGATTGAACTTGTATTAACACCCTTTGGGTGACACACAACACTCCAAAGCTCACCAATTGTTTTTGGCAAGATTCGGGAGAAAAAAAAAAAAAAAACTCTACGTGGCATGTATTAATTCTTGTTGCATGGGTGACGAATGGCAACATCCCTGCAGTCATATGGACAACTCCAACTGGCAACCCATGAATGATTTAGGTTGCATAAGTTTTCAAGGGTTTGTTCAAATCTTCTTCAGCCATCCATAATTTAAAATTTTGAGAAGTGACAACTTTTTGCTTATGTGTTTTTAACCTTTTCTAAATGGTTCATTTAGCCTGGATCTCTTTTAATTAGTTTTTATAGATAGAGATTTGAGTGTAGACAAAAGAATTTCACACGATAGAAAAATACATGAAATTTGAAAAGAAAAATAATTGAGATAAAAACAAAAATAAAGAAAAATTTAATGTTTAATTTCTATTAAAAAAAAATCATCGAGTCAATAGTTAGTCTCTAACGATGCTAAAATTTTGATACACAAAAATTGCAAGTGTCAAGTAATAAAATCATCATTTTCTTCATAGGAACTATATTATTTACTTTGTGATATTGGTCATTCCTAAAAATTAAAATGGAGAAAAATGATTTAAAATTTGGTAATTGAAATCTTAGAGGTGAGAATAAATTTGAGAAATTAAAATTAAGAATATGCAATCAATTCAAACAAAATCCAATCAATTAAAATATCTTTAAAATCGAGTTTCTCATTACGAATCATCAACAAAATAATTTCATTTATCCTGTGCTTGCACAAGTTTCTTTTGAAAACAAATTAATTTAATGTATCATTTTTTTTCTTTTCAATAAAAAACGATATCTAATCAAATTAGCCCCTACTATTGTGATAGTTGTTTTTAATTAAACTATTTAGGCTATTTGTTAGATTATTTTACCCTCTTGAGATTAATTCTACTGTAGTGAATTAAAACATGTTTTTTTTCTTATAGTTTTGGTGTTATGGGTTCACCCTTCAGTTCATTTTCAAAGCCCTATGATTATGTCAAATGAAGGCCAAATTCATTTAACACAGTGATAAAACAATAAGAATAAAAAAAAATCAAAATAAACAAGAATCACACAAGGTAACATAATCTAATAAAACTCATCGGGATTTTCCCCAATCCTATAATTAAAGATAATTACTCACAGGTAATCAGAAAACAATATTAAAACCAAAAAAGTATAGCTACAAACCGGAAAGTAGAAGTGAAGAAAATAATCTAAAAGTTTTCACTCTCTCCAATTGTCATATTTCCTAATCTAATCAAAAGTAACTATTAAGAGTAACTATTTAAAATCTAAAAGGTCGTATGAGTCAAAGTCCATTCAAAATAAAATAAAATTTTGGATATGTCCATAAGGGCATAAAGACTAGCCACTCAACTATGGCTAAAGTGTTTTGTAACACTATATATTTTTACTAATAATTGTTAATTGGGTTGATTTTTATGTTGTAGTGATCTTGATGTTTAATTGTTGAGGAATTTTATGAATTTAGGAATTTCCGAGGAGTTTTAAGTAGAGTAATGGTTTCTTTGGACAAAGGTCCATTTGACCGTGAGGAAAATATAAATAAGGTTTCTTTTAAAATTTGAGCTTTATAAGTTAATTTCTTAAGAAATCTCAGAGATGGTCTAGAGAGAAACACTCTAGAGTTAGTGAGATTTCTCTTCATCTTATTGACCTCTTTGAGCATTAGATCCTTCCCTGCAATGTGGTTGACTTGTTGTGTTTGGATTCAAGGTGTTGGAACCTAGAATTGATTTGTAAAGACCATGGTGTGAGGTTACCTAGGTTGATTTCTTGTCTTTTTTCTTCCTTTTTTTTCTAGAGTGATCTTGAGGTAAGGGAAGCTAGAATTATAATTCATGATGATTTGTTGAGTCATTGTGCCTAGATTTCGTTAAAGTCAAGGTTGTATAAATGAATCTGAGGTGGGTTTTGTTGCTTGTTAAGTTTTGGTGTGTTGAGCATGTAGAGGTGAAATATGGTGATTATATCCTAATTGACGTTGCATGTTGTTCTTTAGGTGTAAAATGAGTTATTAATAATGAGTATATATGAATTGTTGTAATGTATGCTTGGAATTTTTTAGTTTCAGGTGAATTCAAGCCAATTCATGAATTTGTTGAGCGTAAATTTCACCATCACCCCGAGTGTAACTTCAAGGTATCGAGTGTGACATGGATTAGAGGCTCTCTACCACGTTAACATTGGGTGTGAGGTTGGTAATGTTGGGCGTGAGTGAGAGAAAAAGTCTCTAACTTGGTCATATTGGTCATAGATTGAATGGTGTTAGAAACGATGAGAGAAAAACATCTCTGACTTGGTGAAGTCATACCCTAGTTGAGAGACATTAAGCGTGATCAAGATAGAGACTCTTGCCTAAACGATGTCGGGCGCCAATTCAGTGATGTCAGATGTGAGTTAGGTATAGGTTATTTGCCTAAAATGAGGTCAAGCGTGGAGTTTGGTCATGCCAATAGGGGTTTTCTGTCTCATCCACATCAAATGCAGATTGAGTGACATTAGGCATGGAAAAGCCCGAGGGCTCTTTGCCTTAATGACATCAGGCACATGGAGAATGGTATTGGATGTGGGTTGCCTTATGAAAATGAGTTGTTTTCTTAAGAAAATGGTGAATATGCATAGGTTTGTTGAATCTATTACATGTTGTATGTTAATATATGTTGTTAGTTTTTTATGCACTGATGTGAAATAATGTATATTGATGATTAAATTGTCGATGGTTGAATGTTGTTGGTTCTATAATACATTAATTAGGGGGTAATGTATATATGTGATTAATTGTTGAACTATTAAGGTGATGGTGTTGAGAATGCTTAAGGCATTAAAACATGCTATGTTGATTGACTTATGACTAAAGGAGATGGTGTTTTAGAAATTTGGATATCCCATTGTGAGGGTATTATATTGTGATGCATTACGAGACTAATTATTGAAAACTCTTCTTGAATAATTGACTCTTGAAGTGGATAATTGAATATCATTTCAAACTTGAGTTGATGCGGTATGTGGGCAAGGTCGAGACATATCGACTATAAGTGTTCATAATATAAGGGTCAGGTTGAGCTATATTAATTATAAGTGATCAATGTTGATTCATATGTGAGAAAGGTCGAGACATACATACATAAAGTGACCAATCGAGTAAGGTACACAGTCAGAGGCCAAAATCTCTAACTGAGTGTTGGAATAATGTAGTATTTGGAGGGTAATCAGTGAGTTAATCACGTAAGAGGCTTAATTATGCAAGCTAATAACATGGTAGGCTCACACTCAAGTCATCCTACCTTGACAAGAATACTATATTTATTAGTTTAAGTAGTAAAATTTGATAAATCATGTTGTTATGAATTGGTAACCCAATTGGTTGTTGATCTAGTAATTGTAAAAAGATCGCATTGGTTTGGTAGGATCAAGCCACTTAGACTGCTTACTTTTGTTGTAAGAAAACTTTGTAATTGATTGCATGACAATGCATATAGTTGAGTTGTTATGTATATTATGTGTTGATTTATGATGTTATTCATATGTTATGTGGATTGTTGTTGAATGGCATGGTTGCTGGTGTAAGTTGAGATTGTTGTCTACCTTTCAAGGTTGTTGAATGCCATGTTGAGTTGTTATGTTGTGTGGTTTACATGTGGGTATTTGGTAATGTAGTTGTTTTTACTTCTATACTTTATATATGTTTATTATTTGAATACTAGTTTACCTTTATGTGTTTTCCTAGTGGTTAGATTGTGATGATTATATTTATATGGGAGTAAGACAAGGTTGACTAGAGACATTGCTTTTGAGGCCATGTTTAGCAATGGATGTGGTGACCTTTTTAGGGTTATTTTGACATAACTGGTTTAGATGTGTTGTTTGACCAACAACTTAAGATTTTTATTTTCAGCATTGGACTATTGTACATATTTATATACTTGGATAATGTTATGTTTTCTTTCCGTTGTTGTTGAAATTTTACATGTATATATAGTATTGTGTATATATCTAAATACTATATCTATATATATATATATATATATATATATATATATATATTAGATGTTTTTCATTATTAGTAGTTGAATTGTTAAGTGTAATGACCATGATGAGTTGTTAAGTACTTAGAATTTTTAGAAGTCAATGGCACCCACACCATTGTGACGCTCACTTTTAGAATGATTTAAAGTTGGCCTCACACTTATGCTATTATGAGAATCCTTCTCACTTTGTGTAACCATCTTTTTCTTCTCAATTTCATCAAAAAGTCTTCACATATTGGTTTCAAAATAGCCTCCAAAGATCTTCATGTCACTCTTAAGATATCTAAGTCTTCAAATTCTTAGTCTTCTAATCAAAACTACATGTAGAAAAGTTATCTTAGCCACAAAAAACACATAAAAGTATAATAAAATCCAACAAGTATAAAAACAAAAAAAAAATCAATCTAATCCTAAATCAATAATAAATTAATATAAATTAAGTGTAAAATACATGCAAAATATGCTATGAAATAAATTTCATTAGATATGAAAAGAGTTTATTAGACTTACGAGGGCACAAACCTAAAAACTTAAAAAAAAATTCTTATTTAGTAAATCATTTTTACTTTTCTAAAGCCCTTTTCAATTATAAAATTCCATTCAAAACAACCCAATATTTTTCCAAAGCCTTTTAATTGATTAAACCTCTTATATTTTATTTTACTAAAATTGAAACTTTATGTGGTATTAGTTGTTTGATGTCTTGTAGGAACAATGATTACTACAGTTTTCATTTCTTGAGATTTTATAAATCAAATGAAATTCAGAAGTGTTTCTAAAAATATTACAAACCAATAAAAATGAGTTGAATTTTTATGCATTATCCATGTATAATATTTTGTGTAATTAACCAGACAAAAAAAATCTAAAACATGTTTTATAAAATAATTATTATAAAATTAATAAATTTATTACCTATGACAATATATCCTTAGATAACAATTTAATGTTTTTATATTGTTAATATATTTTACTTAATTTTTTAATATATTTAAAATTCAATATTTTGATCACAAAAGTATAAAAATTTAATTTAGTTACAACGATGATGTATAAATATTTTGCAATAATATTATCGATTAATTTTCTTATATATAATTTATAATAAATTATTAATTATATATAACAAAATTATCTCGATATTTATGTGGTGTTTGACGTGATAAAGTAATAACAAAGGAAGAGAAGAAAATGTAATGAAGTTATATAATTTAAATTGTTTGATATAGTGCAAACCGAAAAGAGGAAGAAAGTACGATAAAAATTAAATAGAGTTCATCTATTTTTCTCTAGAATTCGAGAGGAATTGCATGGAAATTTCTTAATTAATTATGAGACAATTCCTCTTTCTCCTAATCAAATCAAATTAGTTGTTCTCCAACCACTATGATTAGGTGGGGAGGGATTGGAGTACTTAGTAACATGGAGACCTGGACTCAAATTTTATTGTGATGATCTTTGTAATCTTTCTTATCTTTACAAAAAAAAAATAGTTGTTCTCCACCGGTCTTATAATAATTAGAGTTCTCCATATATTTTGCATCTTTAATAATTATATAGAAATATAATAATAAAATATTGTGTATAGTTATTTTAGTAAAAAAGAATTTTTTTTATTATTTGAGGGATATAATGATCTACCCAAAATTAAACTGCTATATATTTATTCTTTTTATAATAGGTATAAATAATAATAATAAATATAAAAATAAAAAATAAAAAATAAAATATTTATTATTTTAAAACTAAATTATCTTCAAAATATATTATTTTTGTTTTCTCTAGTAAAAATTTTTTGACTAAAAAATCTTTATTTATTTATTTTTACTTTTTTATTTATTTTCTATAGAGTTTTTTTATTATTTATTTTCTTTGCATTTATTGAACACACTCTTATAAATTTCACTTCCTTGTTCTCTTAATAAAATTCAATTACCTTATTTATTAAGATATAAAAATGAACTAACTTAGGTAGTATGACTAAAATTTTCTTAATTGATGACATGATAAACTAATACTAATATGTGATCTAAAATTTGAAGTATTTTAATAATAGATAAAGGAAATAATTATTTCTGTAACGATTTTTCATCTCCATAATTATGGATGATTATAATCTTAAATTTTAAGAAAAATAAATAAATATTTTTAATAATAATTATTAATCGATCCTAAATAAATGTTTACACTATTATATATTTTATTTTTAAAAAAATATTTAGAGCTACATATAGCGTCTCTTTCTCTTATAAATTAAAAGTGATATTAATTTGTATTTGTGGTGATGGTAAAAAGTAAAACTTTGGTGTAGCAGGCGGTCTCCTTCTATCTATATAAACCAAATGGTGCATAGCAAATTCTCCGTACCATGGTGTTGTCAAGGCCACATCCTTCTTAATAAAAAACTCCCTTCCCTTCCCTTTTTATGTATGTATTGGGCCACTGCACCACCTTCTCAAACCCCGCGCCACGTCACTCCTCGCTTCCCTCGCTGGCCTCTCCAACACTCTCACAAACCAACACCTCTCTTCCTCTCTCCTCTTCTCTCTGAATATGGAGAGTCGCCTCCTCAAGGATTTCGAGCTCCACCACAAGAATCCCTCCCTCGAAGCTCTCCGCCGATGGCGTTCCGCCGTCGCGCTCGTCAAGAACCGCCGCCGCCGCTTCCGCATGGTCGCCGATCTTGACAAGCGCTCCGAAGCCGAGCAGATTAAGCAGGGAATCAAGGTACTTTTCCACTTTCCTCTGCCTCCTCTCTTTATTAGCTCTCTCTCTGTTTCAATGTTTATCGCTATGTATCCTTAACCACCATACCGATACAATCTTAGAAAAGCTGCTATGATATATATGTGAACATAAATAAAATCAAATTAAGCGAGAGAGGTTGAGGAAACTTCGATTACTTCCGAGTATTTGTTTATTTCTTGCTTCCATGAGAAAATTCATATGCGCGGTTGCACATGCTATTGGAGTTCTGATTGCTGACAGATATGGAAAAGTAATGGAGGAAGAATATTAAATTCATGTCCACATGTGGAAGTGGAATCGTATACGGAGATCAAACAAAGATAAGAAATGAAAAATTATGCTCCAGCGCCTGTGTGCGATAAAAAATATTTTACCTCATTTCTCTCTCTCTCTCTTTTTTTTAATTATAAAATTTAAATAACTTGTTCATTTTTTTTTTAAAATTTAGATCGTGTCTTAAATTTTTTAGTTCTCTCCAAAATTCTATTATGAAAATAGCGATATACTTAATACATGTTTTTAAAATTTTTGTATTCTAACAAAAAAAAATGAGACTATTTATATTCCAAGACAAATTTAATGGATTTTACTTACTTTTGAACTCAAAGAATATGTTTAATAAAAATAATTTTGTAAAAAAAATTAATACTTGAAACATATTATATTGCATGTTTTAAAGAGGACTAAACTATTTTGTAAATTTGGAGAAGAGGTAGTAATTATTATTAAGATGTTTGATGTCATAAAAAAAAATGTTTAATATGTAGCATTTTGTACAGGGAATTTGAGTTGTTTTTACATTTTTTATAGTTTTTACCCCCTCCTCGCTTTATATATATATATATTTATTGATCAGTAATAATAATGGATACTGGATTTGAAATTACTGCTTATATACCCCGTATTGGCCATAATTTACAAGTTCAAAATGTGAAGTAAGTCTTCGTATTCTATTGGTAAAATGGAATACTTGAAATTCAACCGATCCCGGGTTTTCTTCTTTTTTTTCTTGTGAAATAACATACCAAAATAATAGATATCTTTATCTAGATAGATATAGATATCTATACGTTGAGTTTGGAACCCTGAGCAGACTGTCTCGGCAAAATAGCCCCGTAACTTCGGGATTCCACGTGCCCCATGCTACTCGGGTCAGAGCGTAAGCTAGTGAACAAAGCAATCATTCTTGCAAACGCTTTTTTGTAGCCCCAGGTGGCGAAGAGCCGACATCGAGGTGCCAAACCTTCCCGTAACGCGTAAGAACCTACCCTTGGGAGGGGAACAACAGCTGGAAACAGCTGCTAATACCCCGTAGGCTGAGGAGCAAAAGGAGGAATCCGCCCGAGGAGGGGCTCGCGTCTGATTAGCTAGTTGGTGAGGCAATAGTGCCATCTGGGGGGGCCAGAGCCATCAGTGAGATACAGGCTTTCGCCCATATCGGAATTTGAAATATGGGCCAGAGCCATCATTGCGGAAAATTTATTTTTTTATTATTGTACATAGGATTTGTTTCTATTTTTGATTTTCTTTTTTCATTTATTTAAAAAAACTTTGGTTCGAATTGGTGAAATGATAGAATCCATAAAAAATATTTCGAGGCAAACTCTGAATACTAGATATTACCTCAAAATAAGGATAGTATGAACTTTTTATTTATATTATTTATATTACTTTTTTAGAGTGAATAATTTAGAGTGACCTGATTGTTATTCCTTTCCTCCCACCTCCATTTCATGGATCTCTTGGTCCTATGGTGAAGGGTTTTTCACTCTTGGCAAGCGGACCAAGCTTCGTTGTAGTAATTTGATATCGTCCTCAGGGATTTGGGAATACTAGTAATTTCCTTTCTTGTTTACAGAGAACATGAATGAAATGTTGATTTAAGTTTATAATAAAGCAATTAAAAGCAAAAGTATGAATGTAACAGAAAACCTTATATGAGAAAGAGATTGGATTCAAATGTACTTTCTAACTCTTTTAATCTTCATCAAATAAATATGACTCCACTTCTATCACTTCCATGTTCAATAATTAGCTTAACCAGATTCCTCAAAGTTGAGCCCTAAGGTGGTTAACCCTAAACATGATTCCTCTATGATTTAAGATTAACACCTTGCATTAAGACAATAACTTGAACCAAAATGGCTAACAAAATCAAGTCTATTCCTAGAACAAGAGATTATTAGGTGAATGATTCAGTTCGGGTTTTGAAAATGTTTCCCAACAAAGTTCAAAAACCTAATATCATAAAACGGGTGATCAAACCGGATTAAGCATTAAGAGAAGAATCAAACACAAGTAATAGAACTGAATATCATATAGATCTAAGAAGAAATAGAGTTAGTAGTTACATTGAATCCAACCCAAGAGAAACTAGCCACTCATGGTGAGGGCCATAGCAAATAAAAAGATGAGTTTACACAATAGAAGAGAAGAAATGAAGATGGATCCTCGTTCCCAAGCAAGCCAATCTTCAAGTCTAATCTTCAAGCTCTCCTCTTCTCCTGGGTGATCTTTCTCTCTGTGTTTCTTTTGTTTCATTTTTTTCTGTTTCTGTTCGGTCACCTTTTTTCCTTCCTTTCGTGCCCTAAAATACGTCCTGTCCAAGTGAAAGTTTGGATTTTTAACCCAAGGCTGCAGCTCTGGAATGGGGGCTGTAGCTCTGAATTTCTGGACTGCCCAAAATGTTCCAAGGATGGAGCTCTGGTTTCATGGCTAAAGCTTCAACTCTCTGGAATACCTCTTTTTGCTTCAGGATTCGTGGCTGCAGCTTTGGCTTTGGGGCTATAGCCTTGGATTTCCAACTTCATCAAAATCTACACAAAAAGGAAATATTTTCAACCAAAGAAACTACACTCTTGTAACTCCTTAGATTAATCTTAGTTCATCTATTTGGAGGGTCAAATACAACCAAAAGTACTAATATCTCTCCCAAAAAGAGTGCCAAATTAAGCATAAAAATATGCAATTTGAGCACTTATCATCCTATTTTTCTTCATTGGAGAATCCTTCCTCTCCATTTTAGTCAAAACAACAATGCATAAAAAAAAACAAAGTGTTTTATCGAGGAAAATTCAAGTCCCATCAATCTTATATCATTAAATATGGCCACTCACAATTTATCCATGTAGTAAGTTCAATAGTGCTGGATGTGAGGGGGTGTATTAGAAAAAACTCAAGTCCTATATCGATTAGAGATAAAATAATTCAAGAGTATATAAGTAGAGAACAATCTTTATCTTATAAGTCAGTTTTGTAGAGTTGAGTTAGACTCAAATCTATTATTCTAAGATGATATCAGAGCTATCTAGATCCACTCTAAATTGATATATGTACCATGGACGTGAGAGGGTGTTTTGAAAAAAACTCAAGTTCCGCCAATCTTAAGTTCCGCCAATCTTAAATAATTAAAAAGGGCCAATAGTGCTGGACGTGAGAGGTGTATTGAAAAAAATTAAAGTCCCACATCAACTAAAAATAAGCCTATTGAAGAGTAATCCTTACATTATAAGTCGATTTTGTTGGGTTAAGTTAAGTTCAAATCCACTATTCTAACATTTTTTACTTTCTTTTCCCCCTTAATCTTCTTCACCCAAACACCTTATGTTGGAATTGAATAGCATGTCTATAATAGGGAACATCACTCAAGACTCAAAGTAATTATATTAGATTGGGTCTACAATAACTCAATTACATGTGTAACGTGTCTATCATCATAAGTAGATATCGATTTTAAGATTCAACATGGTAATTCTTAAGTTACACACTAATTGTCATTGGTATAAGTTTACCAAAAGAAGAGTGCTATATATTTCGAAAAATCTTCCTATTCATCTTTAAAATTAGTCAATCACTTCTATGAGAGTTTTATTTTTGGTCATCATTCAAAAGACCTTTATAATATTATTGAAATATGTGTATGTTTTATAAATTATTATTTTTTCTCTTATTTTATCATGAATAAGTTTTGGAGAAATAATCATTTCTCTTGCCTAAATATTAATACCCCTGAGGCTGAAGTAGACTAATAATACCGTGTTTAAGTTTCAATTTAGATCATTAAAATATTGTGGGTATAAAGTTATGAAAGAACTTTTTATCCCAATTATAATTGAAGATCTTAATAAAAAATCAAACAAGCACTGAATGAGAGAAATGGGATGGTATGAGACAGCACTGTTTTGTGCTATCTTTTCATTCTTTTGTCATGAATAATGACGTTTGTTGTCACTTGTCAAGATAAGACTTCTGACTCACAATAATATAAAAAAAAAAAAAAAAAAGTTGGTGCCGATACTTTACTTTGGATGGACGGCAAATAATGTTAACTTTCACGTTGAGCCGAGCCAATTATCATGCGGGATTTGAAATTTTCACTTGCTTCTATTTATTTATTTTCTAAATATTAGGAGTGCCATTAGTCTAAGGATTACAATTTGATAATAAAAATATTCTAAAAAATAAGATAAACTAAACACACGTTAGTTGAATATTGACAAGTTTTTAGATTTAGAAGAGTCACACGCAAAACAATTTCTAAAGTAATGCTTAAAAATAAAAAAATATTCTGTCGTGTCTCCCATCAATGCCTCACGTTTGTCAATCGATACTGAGACCTACGGCAATGTCCGTTACCTGTGAGTTATACACCTTTTTATTTCTTTGTAAAAACACCGCAAAAATGAATAATATACATGATTTTAAACCTTGATAAGGTGATTGATAATCAATTCTTGTTTGTTTTTTATACATGATTTTAAACCTTGATAAGGTGATTGATAATCAATTCTTGTTTGTTTTTTATACGCGGAATTGTTTTAAATTTTAAAAATAATCAAATTTTTTTTATAAATCAAACATTTCTATTTTCATTTTATTTTACTCCTCAATTTTTATCCATCTATTACTCATACATTTTTTCTATCCTACCAAAGTTGTAAGATTTCTTTTGTTTCGGCCAATTCTATCACGTATTTTTGTGTATAATTGCACGACAATAATGTTTAAGTATATGATTTTTTATGGCAACCCTCCTTGCATGGATTGAGTTAAGAGCGTGAAAGAGGGATGACCGGACTCCTTGGATCATGGAACTCAAGGTTTCTAGCCTTGGAGATGGAGATGGGCGAATGGTGTTTATGGAGGCTAGGTGTTTGATGAAATGCTAAGGTGGTACTCTAGGGTTTTGGCTCACTTCATTGATGGATGAAGGCCACTCCTAAAGGTGAGAACACTCACGGTGAAGATGAGAAGGATAGGTGGCCGAAATGACCAAGGGGACTAAGGAAGAATATTAAGGCACAAAGGTTCTCTTAATATCATAAATTCCAAAGTATTTACAAGGTGTAGGGTGTTGGGTATTTATAGGAGGGGAGGCATCTAGGGTTGCATTTGGAGTAGGCAAATGCATTCCAAATGAAATGCAAATGAACCCTAGATGCAACTTGGTGGCCAAGGATGGAATCGTTGGGTTTAGATTAGTTATATCTAGGTGCATGATAAGACCATGCAACCTTTGCCCTCCACTTGGGCCTAAGCCTTTCTAACACCAAAAATAGACCCAATGACACCAAAAAACATGCATCACCCTCTAATTAACACCCTAGCCCAAAATTAAAAACCTAATTATCTAGAACACCCCATAATACAAAGGAAAAATGGGAAATACAAGGAAAATAAATTCTAAGTCCTAAGCACCCCAAAATACAAGGGTAAAATAGGAAATTAAAGATAAGGGCAAAAATAGGAATAAAAATAAATGCTATAAAAACTTAGGAGCTAAGGCCCAAAAGTAGGCTTACTCCTCCTATGGTTTTTCAACACTAACCCATTCCTCTTGCTTCCTTCAATATATCACCTCTTGGTCTTCTTGGCCTTAGTGTTATTCCATCATTCCCTCCCTCTTGAAAAGGATTTGACCTCAAATCAAGAGGTTCCTCATGGTGGGCATCATGACCAACAAAAACATAAAAATAAGCATTAGAGGTAATAGTATATGATAGAAATGGAAAGTGTATCCTAAGAGGAGTTCTACTAAAAATGCTAAAAAGATTGTCTAAATTAAAAGGACTAGACTCTCTAATGTTAAGGATAGGATCCTCCCCATGGTGAAGTCTAGGTGTATAACTAAAACCTAAAAAGATAAAAAGACTAAAACTATAGCACACTAATGTATTAGTCCTAAAAACTAAAATATCTTGTTGGAAGTGCCCAATGTAATGACCTAGGTATGTATTGGAAAATAAAGAAAACTTAACTAAAAAATTACCTAAACAACTTTGTATTGCATTAGATACATATGAGAAAAAGGTGCTAAGAGGAGTTTAGAAAACTCATATAATCTAAGTTTGTCTTGTAGGGAAGTATCCAAGTTAAGTTCAAATAAGTTTGAACTTCCCTCAAGATCAAAAATAGAAAATAGGACACCATGAGATGTATCCAACAAATCATACAAATCTAAAGTTGGGTGCTTTATGAAGGGAACTAAAGTGGAGAAAGTCTTAAAGAAGGAAGGCTTATCTTCCTTGGGCACCACCAAGGAAGTAGCACAAGAAGTGGGACTAAGTGAAGTCCACTTCTTCTTCACTAAATCTTGAAGTTGAGATTCTTTTTCTTTAAAAAGGACTTGTTTTTGAATCTCCACTTCATGACTAGTGGCAATGTGAGAGAAAGAGTTAAGGTCTTGATGAATAAAAAGAGTTTCTTTTAAATCATTTTCAATAGGAAAGTGACTCTCTTCAAGCATAAGCCCTTTGGAGGAAACATTATCCTCCTTACTATTCTCTAAGAGTGTTGGTTGTGTTTCATTTTCTAACCACTCTTGAACTTTCTCTATACTTTTCTTCATTTTTTCTTTCTTTTCTATTTTCTTTTGTTTTTCTTTTCTTCTAAGTTCATCCTCTCTTTTTGTATTTTCTTCCTCATGCATACTCTTAGGGATTCTAACCTCTTTGGAATTTTGATACCTAGTTGAGACAACCCTAGGTTTGGATCCACTAGTTTCTCTCCTCTCAACTAATTTTGCAAGTAACCTTTTTATTTCCGCATTATTTTTTTCAAACTCTTTTTCTTTTCTTCTCAACTCTTCCTCTCTTTTTATATTTTCCTCTTCTTTTTTTCTTAGGTACTCTTTTAGTTGCCTAAGTTCATCCCTAACACTAGACCTAGTACTACAAGAATTATGACCATGAACACTAGAATGATCACTCATCTTTGATCAAGAAAAGGTTTTCACAAATTTGTTTTCAAAAAGGTTGAAAAAGTTTTTCACAAAGAGTGAGTGATAAAAGGGTTTTCACAAAAGGTTTTCAAAGTGCAAGATAGGTAGGAAAGGCCTAAGTGTACAAAGTGAACTTTCAAAGGGAGGTGGACTACAAAGAATCACTTAATAACCAAGCCTTATCAAGTAAAAATCACTAAGCCTTTTCAAAATTTCTTACAAAACAATTTGGCACAACAATGAAGTGTGTGTGTGCACGTTACCCCTAGTAGGCAAAAGCAAGCCTTCTAAACGTAATTGGAAGCAAAGTAAGGACCTAAGCAATTATACTACTAAAAGCTTTAAAACGTGCAACAAGGAAAGCACTTAAAACATACTCTAGTCGAAGTCCTAGGTGAAGGTTTTCAAATCACCTTCAACTACACGAACTAAAACCAAAGTGAAAAGGTTTAGAAATGACCAATTACAAACCAAAAATGAATAAACAAAGGCCAAATACAAGTGGCCTAAAAGAAATGGTGCAAAAGATAAAACAATTCAAGAAATTGAGTCTTCAAGTCTCCCACTTGTCACCCCTTCACAAGGAACAACCAAAAGTTAGCCTCTCAATGTGTATGCACTCTTTTTGATAGTAGAAATCCTTCCAAAGGTCTTGGAATCAAATCGGACAGCTCCTCCAATCAATTCACCAAAAGTGTATGTGATGAGTTTTAGGAGCTTTCCACACCTAGATCAAGAAGAAACCACCCAAGAGTACAAGAGTCCAAAGAAATAAAACTAAAAAGGCACAATTAAAAAGGCTAAACTCAAGTAGAGATATATGTGACAAAACTTAAGAGTAGAAAGAAGACACAAAAAACTAAAATTAAGGCACATTAAGAAAGGCAAGTACTCAAAAGATTAATTCCTAGAATGACACTAGAATTGAGTAGCAAGTGTTTGATAAAATGTTGCACTTAACATGTTAAATTTTAAAGTCTCATTCAGCCACTAAAACATAGTCCAAAGGTCCAAAGAATAACTCCAATTGCTAAGGTAGGAAAAATTGTCCAAAAGTCCACAAGTCTAGCAAAGGATCCCTTTTGTTTGCATTTTTTTTTCACTTTTTTTGGCACTTTTTTTTTTTTTAATGATAATGTCCAGCCACTTTCTTGCTTTTTTTTATATTAATATTCCTCATTTGCTTGGGTTTTACACTTGTGTTTGTTGATTTTGATTAGCAAAAAATTTGGAGTATCCTTTTAGCAATTAGTGATGGCTTAATAAGTCAATAATTTTAGTTTCTTTGAGCTTTTTGTGTAATAAAGTCCAGCAGTAAAATAAGCACATATAATCACTTTTCAACCTCAAATTATCAAGCAAAACATGTTCATATTAAGTGCAAATGGAAAAGGAAAGCAAGATGGCCGATTTTTGCAATGTGTGCAAAGATACAAATCACACATGAATGGTTAAATATCAAGGAACATGCTAGGATTAATTAGCATGCATGACTGACTCTCTAAAGCACTCTAAATCCCATGACCATTTCAACAAACATATAGCATGCATATCATATTTTGATCATGAAAGTCTTTAGGCATGTGTATTTGGATTTTTCTTTCAAGAAAAATTAGGGAGAATCATACTCTTATGACAAAACTTAATAGATTATAAAATAAAAACACATGATCATCATTTTTCTTATCATGCACAAAATTTTCCAGCCACCCAAACTTAAACAAAAATGGACGGATCCTACAAAGAAACCTAGGCACCAAGATGATTCATAAGGAAATTTATGGCATGAATCAATGAACAAAACAAGACACATAGACCATGAGAATATAGCATGAATATGATCTATCAAGCACAACTTCAAGACAAGCAAGAAGACACCATGACATGACCGGATTTTTAAAAGACTCAAAATAGACTAGAGATTACCCTTGAAGAACCATTGGCTCTGATACCACATGATGGCAACCCTCCTTGCATGGATTGAGTTAAGAGCGTGAAAGAGGGATGACCGGACTCCTTGGAAAATGGAACTCAAGGTTTCTAGCCTTGGAGATGGAGATGGGCGAATGGTGTTTATGGAGGCTAGGTGTTTGATGAAATGCTAAGGTGGTACTATAGGGTTTTGGCTCACTTCATTGATGGATGAAGGTCACTCCTAAAGGTGAGAACACTCACGGTGAAGATGAGAAGGATAGGTGGCCGAAATGACCAAGGGGACTAAGGAAGAATATTAAGGCACAAAGACTCTCTTAATATCATAAATTCCAAAGTATTTACAAGGTGTAAGGTGTTGGGTATTTATAGGAGGGGAGGCATCTAGGGTTGCATTTGGAGTAGGCAAATGCATTCCAAATGAAATGCAAATGAACCCTAGATGCAACTTGGTGGCCAAGGATGGAATCTTTGGGTTTAGATTAGTTATATCTAGGTGCATGATAAGACCATGCAACCTTTGCCCTCCACTTGGACCTAAGCCTTTCTAACACAAAAAATAGACCCAATGACACCAAAAAACATGCATCACCTTCTAATTAACACCCTAGCCCAAAATTAAAAACCTAATTATCTAGAATACCCCATAATACAAAGGAAAAATGTGAAATACAAGAAAAATAAATTCTAAGTCCTAAGCACCCCAAAATACAAGGGTAAAATAGGAAATTAAAGATAAGGGCAAAAATAAGAATAAAAATAAATGCTATAAAAACTTAGGAGCTAAGGCCCAAAAGTAGGCTTACTCCTCCTATGGTTTTTCAACACTAACCCATTCCTCTTGCTTCCTTTAATATATCACCTCTTGGTCTTCTTGGCCTTAGTGTTATTCCATCAATTTTGTAAGTGTTGCCCACTTTTCACCATGTTGACACTAATGAGCTTATTTTTTGTTTTGAAGTTTTGATACAATTTAACTTTTATTTTTTTACATTTAGGATAAAATCTCATTTCACTCCTTCAATCCAAACATTCACTACGATTATAATTCTTTTTTTAAACCCTCTGTGATTTTACTTAGTATACTATTTTTGGTTGTTTTCTAATAATAAACTAAATATTTTAATTAATTTACTATTTTTTTTTATTTTTTAATAATATATGATCGTTTAGTTCACATAATTTATTCATATATTCCTTCAAATATTCAATATTGACGTTTTATCGAATATCCAAAACCTAAGATGTAACTTTACGAACAAAAGTTATTACTTGACCTAATTTTTTTTATCAGAAAATAAAAAATTTATAATGTTAAAATATTGATTATTACAATTTAAAAGTATAAATACAAGTGGAGGACAAAAATATAAATTATTTTAATTCTGCTTATATATATATAGGTATTTTTTTTCTTCATATTATACTTGTTACATTTATTTTAACATTTGATAAAATATTATATCTTTAAGAGAAAAATAATGAGTATACAATTATTTTTTTGAGAAAACTAAAATTATATTTTCTAAAAGGGTATTTTTATTTTTAAAAATAGAATTTCTATAAAATATTTATAAATATATCTTTTTCATTTCATTTTACATTTTAAAACTGGTTTAATAGCCTCCTTTATTAAATACTTCTACTTTAGGAAGGTAGCTTGTCAAATTTAAACTTCCGGTTCATAGTTTGTCAATTTTTTAGTTGTTCAACTTTTAATTAATTTATCAACTGGTTTTTCAAACGCTAAATGTGAAGTTGTACATTTTATCTCTCTCTCGCTCTCTGTTTCACTTATCTAGCTTTGCGGTCCCATATGCCTATCAATATGTAAGTCTCTGTCCTTATAATGAAATTAACATCGAAATAGACTTTTGAACAAGGTCAAATCGAACTTTTAAAAAAAGGCCTAAACTTTATGCCTTACATTTCCGAAAAAATTTATGAATATTTTTATTGAAAATGTATCGAGAATTTCTATTTATTACGAGGAATGAGATGTATAAATAATTTATAATCATATATGAATTATTAAACATAAAGGATAAAAAAAATACATAAATATCCAACAAATTTTTAATTTTTGATAATTTCTACGTGATTTTATTTTTTACTAGATTATATCGTATTTATATTAATCTAATCAAGTTGTTTTTTTGTGTATTCCGTATATTGACTTTTAACAACATCCAAGCTTGGATTTTTTTTGATACCATAGTCGTATTTATAGATTTGTATTATATAATTGTATTTTATACTAAATTATAACTTCTATTATCTTGTATTTAGTTCTTAATTCTTAATACGATTTTATCAACGGTTTCCTTAACTCGATAAGGGTTACAAATGTTTTAGCCATAGATAGTAAAATTGTTTGAAATATTTAATATGTAATTTGCATCGAAGGGATCTTGTAGAAGTGACTAATTGAGCTATAAAAACTTGAAATTTCAAGGTATCTTGGAGGTATTTTCTATGTATATAATTGACCTCCACCACACAAACAAGTTGTTTTAGTTTTTAAATTTATTTCTCCTTGTGATACCGCAACCACCGAAACTCGAAACTTCCTTGAAATTTCCATAGCAAAATCATAAATGCGAACGTAGCTGACAAAGACATTTATACTAATAATAGATTTGATACATATCAACAGCAATTAGACAATGAAACAAATAGTGAGAAATAAAATTACATAACAATCTACATTTGGTGTTCATATCAATCTTTATTTTTTAAATAAAAAATTACATAACAATAATTAATAAAAGTAAAAAAATTAGCGTACGAATTTTACTCTTAACACTATTATTGAACACAATAACTGCACATTGTTCCACTGGTACTTAATTAATTAGGAAATTAACATGAATCATTTTAATTAAAAAAATTTAAAGTAGAGAAACAAAAAATGGCCTCATAAAATGCCTTGAACAGTTGAACTGTACGAGAAAGTAACTACCCTTGACTTGTCCTTTGTTGTTGATTTGAAAATGACTTCAAACGCGGCTTTTACGCGTCCAATTGAATTTTGGATCTGATCAAACTTCAAAAGACACAGCAGCATTTGGAATTGAAGCAGCCGTTGAATTTGCTTGTAAATTGGTGCCGAAAGTTCTGTTGCCGTATTGATGTCAACAATAGCGGATGTTGGCAGAGGAAAGTAAATATTTACTGTAAAAGGGGGTTTCGCACTACAGGAAAACGAGGGTTTAATCGGAATCCTAATCCTTGCCATTGATCAACAGTTAGCGAAGAATTTAATTAATCATTTCTTTATCTTAATAATTTATGGTAATAATTAACCCTACACAAATATCAAGCGATCAAAGTAAAATAGATAAAAACATAAAAAGTCTAATAAAGAAAATTTTGTTTAATTTGATCAAATCACATACCGATCGATAATCAAAATTGCATAATCCCAGAAAATGACGCCAAAAACTTAATGTGATAGTTTTTTTTTTGTAAGATTGTTTTTTTGTTACCAAATTTTATTTAGTCAATAAGAATAAAAAAAAAAAACTTCATTTGATTGTAAAAGATTAACGAAGGTTAAGATAAAAAGATAATCTCTAGGTTAAAATTGAAGAATATTTATAGAAAGAAGTTTTTGGGATTGAGATTCACTCAATGATGATTAATGGATTAACTTTTATTGTATGCTTTGGTTGATTTCAATTTTGAATGTGTCCTGTACAAGTCTCCTATGGACTAATCATTTTAAGACTGATCACCTCTAGGCCGATCACCTCTAAGGCAACCACCACCAAAACTGATCAATTTTGGACTAACCTCTCCAAGTCTAACCAACCTCCCTAGATGATCATTCCAAGCCAACCACTTTTGGACCAATCTCTCCAAACCAATCACATCCAAGCCAAACATTGCAAGCCGATCATCTTCAGGTTGACCACTTTCGTGCTAATGTCCTCAAGCTGATCACCTTTAGGCCAACTGACCCATCTTGGTGGGAGACTGATTGACTGCTTCCCAAGTTAAGGAAGAGTAATTTAAAATGCCATGATTTTAGAGATTGTGCGTGTTTGCGAAAAGTGCTCAATATCAATCATAAATATCGATATTTGTAGGACTATTAATGGTAATAAGTATACAATATCATTTATGGGATCATAACACTAAAAAAGTGATTTGTGCTGGAGATACAACTATGGCATATATAGGAGCTTCTAGACCTTAGATAGGATAGTTGACACTTAATAAATGTTTTGGGTTTGGATAGTAGTTAGAGTTCTCTGGTGGTTGTCTTCCATACCGAAACAAAATGTGAATTAACCAATGGTAATCTTTGTTGCCTCTTGAGAATAAAAATGTATCTAATTGAATTGACCCTACCTTCGTGGTAGTTACATTCGATAAAAACCCATTACGCTTTTTCTTAAAAGACTTTGCAGGATTTTCATGACTTTTAAGATTTTGTAGGATTTTACAAGATTTAAAATCAGGATTTTAATGGATTCTGCAAGACTTTTAAATCAGAATTTTAATGGATTTTGTGGGATTTTGTAGAATTTTCGTGGATTTTTGACATTTGATAAGATTTCAAAAATAATTTCACATTCAAATTTAAAAAGAGTCAAAGACAAAAATAATAAAAAATAATAATGTCTAGATAAATAATAATAATAATAATAATTATTATTCATAATATCTTATCCTCTTAAATAGCATTCACCCACATATTCATATCTATACTAGTCCTCCAAACATTAGCGTCTTTTCGCTCTTGCTCCTGGGTTTGAATAATAGGTTCAAAAGTATGATCTTCATTAACTGGTAACGTTGAAGATGAAGGTTCATCTGCCACTTCAATTAGAAATTCATCAGAACGACATTCTTTACGTAAAAAATTATGTAGTGTTGCACATACTAACACAAGTTCTACTTGTGTCTTAAATAAAAATGGAGGTGCTGACTTAAAAATTGTGAACCTTAATTTAAAAATACCAAATATTTTCTCGATCACATTCCTGAAAGACGCATGATGAAGATTGAACAATTCTTTCTCATTTTCAGGATCATTACCCTTACCTGCAAAATTTTGTAGATGATATCTTATACCTCGAAATGGAGCTAAAAATTGGCATCGATCAGGAAATCTACAATCTGCCAAAAAAATATTTACCTAATTACATATGCAATATATATAATATTAGTATAATAATAATAATTATTATATATAATTATTATTATTATTTAAAGAATAAGTATTTAGATATATAGAATATATATATATATATATATATGTATATATATATATATATATATATATATATATATTATTTTAGTTATATATTATATGATAATTTTTAACGATATTTATAAATGTAAATTATTCTAACAAATATTTTAACAATATTTCCTCTTTTAAAAAATAAGTTAATGAAGACATAGATCCTAAACCCTAAAAAATTAGATATTGCAATGTCATATGTTAATTTTCTTTTTTTAAAATATAAAAAAGTCCTAATTTCACAATATAAAAATAAAAAGAAAAATTCATAGTAAAAAAAAATAAAATAATTGTTGAGTCGTAAAAGGAGGGGATAAGAGTAACAAACTTAAGGAAGGAGAGAAATCGTAGTTTTTATGTTGAGAGGGTTCTTCCCCCAACTAAAATTCATTTTCATCTCATTCTACTCACAGAAACCCTAACAAATTCATCTTATATATATATATATATATATATATATATTGTAGAGATTATGATATCAATTTCATCTTTCACCTTTTTCTTTTCTTGACGTGTGTTATAAAAAAATTATCACTTAAAAGTTGAAATTTTAAGCATTTTTTTGTGTTATATAAAGGATTAAATTCAACTATATAGAATAAAATAAAGCAAGTCAATTAAAGAGAACGAACAGAAAAATAGAACTAATTAATGACACTATCATTTACATATCGGAGTTTCACGAAATAGGGGAATGGGATGAGAACAGTACTACAATATTATATATGAGCAATGAACAATAGTAAAGTATTATTAGCAGAGAAAAAATGGAGAAGACAGAAGCATAGAAAAAAAAAAGATGAAAAATTCACTTGAAAATTCTTGAAAAGTCACTTCAAACAATCCTTCAAAATCCGATGGGTTTGGATGGAATTGTTTTATGAATTTGGTATTTATAGATAACACTAGAAAGTCCTTCAAAATCTCTCTCACACAACAATCCTTTAAAATCCTTATATTTTTGAATACCAATAGATTATTTTTAAGTTGTAAAAAATCTCAAATGAATACTAATGGATTTTAATGGACTCTTTAAAAAATCTTGAAAATTCAGATTGAATACCACTGGATTGTTTTTAAGTGACATAAAATCCTGATTGAATACCAATAGATTTTTTTACTCAAAAAAAGTCTTTTAAAATCCTACGAAATCCTAAACCAATACACCCCTTAATTATTCCCCAAGTGCATAAGATTATATAAAAGGCAGTCAAATGCTTTGCATAATTAAGTTTAATATGAAAAGAATAAAAAGAGGAAAACAAATTTCGTATTTAGAAGTAAAGATCACAAATCCATTTAAAACATCAAAGGGTTATTCCCAATTATAAAAGCAAAAGAAAGAACTCAATCATAATCAAAGAAAAACTACACAGATGAATCAAGATAATTCAAACTAGTAAGTAGATAAAACAACAATCTTTTGTATATGTGGCATCCAACTAATAGTAGAAGTTCGAACAATGCAAATGTTACAAATGGTATTTCTCTGATGATTGACTTTACCTACTTTGACGATCGACATCACCTATAGTGTTTGCATCCATGTAGCCTTGGAATTTTAATTCTCCTTTACCAAACCACAAAATACTTCTTTGTTGTGCTTTGTATCAAAATCCACTTGCCTGTTACCCAATGAGATTTACTTAGATGAGAAATGCTAAAAATCGGTTATAACCCCGTTATAACGGAAAAACGGAACGGTTTCAGCTTCAACCGCTATTCGCCATCCGTTATATGAAGCTTTATGGCGGCTTCCGTCATATCGGAAATGGCGGCCGCCATGGTCATGGCGCCGTGAAGGTGTATAACGGGCATGGCGGTCATGACGGTTTTTTTATAATAAAAAAACCTATTTTTGGGCTTGAAACAGGCCCAAATGGAGTGAGCCCTAGGTTAGTGCTTGTCTCCGCGTCTCATCTCTCTTCTCCCTCACAGTCGCGTCTCTTTGCACCTCAAGAGGAGCTCATGCCCTAAGCATCTCCGGTGACCAACGTTTCCTGAAACGCGACACTTACGGCTCTTACGCAGTACTCCGGCCACCTGAAACGCAGCGACTGCGGCAACCACGAAGTGCGAACAGCACTTACGGAAGTCGAAACTGCCCCTAATCACCTCCGTTCACCACCCCTTCGTCCCCTTTCTGGCCGGCGACCTGAACCGTGGTGGCCCAGTACTCCGGCGAAACTAGGTTTTTGTTTTTTCAGTTTTAATCCTACTGTTTTTCTTTCCAGTTTTAATCTTCCTAAAACCCTTTTTTTTCAGTTTTAAATTTTAATCCAGTTTTAAAACCCCACACCAAATTCCTTCCAGTTTTAAAACTTTTTTTTATTTTATAATATATATATATATATATATATATATATTTTTTTTTTAGTTTTGTCCGCCATGCCGTAGGCTACCATGGCATCCGCCATAGAGTTATAAAGGATTTCTGGCCTCACCGCCATAGAATGTTATTCGCCATTGATAACCTTGCTCTATGCATAGATACCCATCATGATCGGAATGTTTCCATTTTCAAATCATTGAACATTTGAACTTACCCAGAACACCCAAGTTTCCAATTTTGTTAAAACAAAATCAAACCAAACTCATTTAATATCTTCAAGAGAGAAAAAAAAAATCAATACTTAGATATGTGTGTGTACATAAACATATTTGTACATAGACACATGCAACTTGTAGGTCTCCTAGTAAGATGAGTTCATGTAAGTTGTAATCAACATATTGAAGGGAAATCAATTCATGCCAGAGGGCTCCTGTAGTGATTAATTTTGTTCATTCATTTGTGTATTTACCCGTGTTTTGCATCTTTGAACATGTCATAATTATACAATCCTGGATTTATGCACAATCAACATCATAGGGTTGAACACCGTAAAATGTTCAAAGTACCTCCAAAATATTCAGCATCTTGGTCATCTGAGCAAACAAGAGAACACGATGATTTTCTGCTCATAAGCGTTTCAATAATATATCAAGTGTTTGAGCTTTCCAGAGTCCTATATTAAAAGAAAATTATGTATATTAGAAGATTTATTCAACATGGAAGTTGAGATAAGAGGGAGCATTTCATGATAAAGAAAGAACAAAACTAAAAGCAAAACTTACGGTAAGCAATTTTGCAGGGTCGAAATTCCGCATAGGTGGAGAAGACCCAAAAATGTTGTGCGTTAATTGAAGACCGGGCTGAGAAACAGGTAGTTCACAATCTATCTCTTGAATTAAATAATGAGGGCCATCTGGCTTTCTAGGCCCATTGTAATCAGATGTACGTGCAAATCCCACAACCAACCTCTTAACCCAGGGATCATGTAATTCTTGGATCATTTTAATTTGGAAGTTTGTTATCAAAATTGATTTTGAATATATCATTATAAACCTAAGTAGATAAAACTTCATAATTGATTTTGTTTGATGGAGAAACTACCAATAGTTTCTTCTAAGTGGATGTAAATTTTCACACCTTGAAACCAATTATGCTAATAGTCGAAAATGTAACAAATGTGATTCTAGTCATTTTGAATGTAATGGAATTCATTCCAGATATGTTTGATGTGGAATCATTGATACTCTTTAAAGTAGAATCTTTTATTTGAGCAGTGAGCACCAATCTATAAAGATGAAAAGAAGAAAATGATCAATGATCAATTATTGTTTTGTTTAAAAAAGAAAAAAAAAATGCCAACTTATTTTGGGAAGAAAAAAAAAATTATGAGCAGATAATAAAGAAAGATAACATACTGGGGGAGCTCTACTTTGTGGGATATATGTGTAAGCAGAGTGAAGAAACCTAGCATTTGAAAATATCCTATCTTGGTGTGGGACAACCAATAGCATTCGTGTAACTGTTCCAACTTTTTCTTTCTCAAGGTAACTATATTCTGGATCATCATCTACAGTCTCCATTAGAAAGTCTACAGCTTCGTCAATGAATTTTTGTTCCCATCTTATCATGGAAAATAACAGTCGCTCCATTAGCCAGAAATCTTCTTATTGTTTTATCCTTCCATATCCTCTTTGATTCTTCTCAAATATCGACCATCAGTTAATCAGTGTCTACTACAGTCTAATACCATTAAAAATTTCTCTTTATAACAGCCATTTACTGTGGACCCATTTTGTGTCCATAAAAATTATAACCCCAACAGCTAACATTGTATAAACTAAATCATGCTAAAACTTCAATTGGTGGCCTTCTAAAATGTAATAAGCCAAACTGTATCAACATTGCAACAAGGTTCCTGAGTGCTGAATGAACTTACATTTTTCATAAAACAATCCTTGTTAATGGATGAGGAAATACCTCATATGATACGGGGTTGTGACCACCAGAATAGTTTAGTTTTTTTTATTACTATTACTTAGTTTATTATATTAAATGTTATGCTTTCTATTTCTAGTATTTAGTTTTTTTATTATTGCAATTCTTATTTAAAAAACAAATAAAAAGAAACGTTGGGCCTATTGTCCCAATACTGCAACCCAATTTTTACTCTAAGATCGCTATTTTAACCACGTTGATCATGTGAATTAGAGGTCATTTTCTTTTCCATGTTTTTTACTCATATGTTCTATATATAAGAATAATTCAACATTTTAGGTAGGAACATTATTGAGTTTTCACCCCTTTCTGAAGTTACTGTCAACGAACCTAACAACTGTTTTTTGATTTTGGTCGATATTTTAAACAACAGCTTTTGATCTATGGAAGACAAGACGTGGGGATGTTCTTCAAGTGAAGATAGTGATGATGAGGTCTATTTGCAAAATGCAAGTGATGAAGAGGAGCTTCACTTTTCATCTAGTTCTATGCCCAAGTTGCAGTTTAGGTCAAACATCTGTTTACTGTAAATTAGTTACATATCTGTTTCCCCTGCTTAAGTCTGGTTTTCTAAGTGAAGATTTTGCATTTCGTTTGCCAGGAACGTGAAATCCAAAAGCTGTTGGATTGAAGAGATGGGAATGGGAGAAGTCATTGAGAAGAATGGCAAAACGTGGGTAACAACTGGAATCGTTCGCAGTGGCAAGATTTATTCTTCGATTGAGGAGACTTTGTAGGTGATATGCTATCTTTTTAAATATACACATTTTTATGAAATTTGTAAGTAGGGAAGAGTAGCATAATTCTTAAATAATAAACTATGTAAGTAGGCAATACACTTGTTCGTGTTAGAAGATAGTATATCTCGAATTTTTGTAATGTGTTTTGAGAACTTGTGATTATATTAATTAAGGCTGATTTGGCAGGTATCTTATGGAATTAGGAGCCTTGCATCTTTTAGATAAAGGTGGTAGAAACATATCTCTAACAGAAATGTACGAAAAGGTCTCTAACAGGAAGAGTGGATGTTGTTGGGAGCTGTTTGAGGTTTATAGGCATCTCAAGTCTCTTGGCTACATAGTTGGGCGACATGGTGTTGCTTGGAGTTTGAAGAGTATTAAAAGTTCACATAAACCTGTTGACCTTGAAGTTACTGAAGAAAGCAAACTAGTACACATGGGTTCCAAATCTGAGTTTTCCATTAATAAGTTATTTGGTGAGTTGCAGATTAATGATTTGAGGCCAGATTTTGATGTTTATCTTCCGAACAGCAGGTTTAGAAAGTCTTTCCCTGGTGATCCGAGTTTTCTACTGTACTTATCTAGGTAATTACTTCATCACTCATGATATGGTCACTCTAGATTCAGAAATATAATTGGCAAGTGATCTTTATACTGATATCCAGAAATTTATGGAATAATGAATAATCAAGAACATAACTAAGAGGAATTAGGACCACTTACGCACACGGTATGGTTATTCATTTTTCGCACTGATTATTTGATCCTTATGATATAATAGCTATGCAAAATTATTCTTAACTCTAATTTCCTTTTTTTTTTCCTTCATTTTTGTTATCAGTTTATGGAAATCTATTTAATCAGTTATAACATGTATCTTTTGTTAGGGGTCATCCGCCATCTAGAGCGGAAATTGAAGCCCTTGAAAGACAGTGTGATGGCATTCCTTTGAAAATCTGCCTGGTCACAGAGGGAAGGGTCAGTTTCTTTTCCTTTGACAAGGTGCAACTTCCTGTTCTACCCTGAACTTTTGGTAAAAATCCTACATTTCCACTCTGAGTTGAGGTGGAAAGGAAACTAAGGATTGTAACAAGAGAATGGGGTGTTGTAGCTCGTTGGATCCAATGATATGCAATAAACCTGCTACCTTTTTCTGCAAATGGGCTTAGTGATCACAACCGAAGGCCCAATATTGACTCTTGTCAAACTAATCATGATTCTGATGTGGGTACAAGTTATTGTTGAACGTAACAAGAAACTGAAGCGGTAACTTATGCATCAGTTTATCTAAAGCTATAGATAACAAGAAAAGCTTTCTGTAGGATTGTTGATGTATAATCACCAGAGGACTTGTGATTAGAGGAACAAATAGGATATTGCCTACGTCATTCAATTGAATATTTTAATTAAGGGACAATCTGATCTGCTTTCTCAGTGGTTTTAGAAGTTTTGAAATCTATAATCACTATTGTTCTGTTTTAGTTTGTTATGTAACCTTTGTAAAAGAAATTGGTAAAATATAGATGAATGTCGAATGAGGTTTGCAAAGGTGGTTCCAATTTGCCGTTGTGAGATTGCTGGTGCTTTCTGGTCTGTAGACAATTTACTAGTCCATAACCACGTAGGACACTTTTGTTTGTTTATGCCCCAAATGCCTTTTTACAGTTGTGTGATAGTGAGTTTTTCAGATTATGATTTCTTATTTTAATAAAAATACTTTTAATTTTCGTTAGGAATCTCTGGTTACCTTCTCGAAAGGTAAGTATTCCACTGATATGAAATTTTGAGAAGCCCTTACTGATTTATTTTTTTTTAATTTAGTACTATACTTTAATAATGCGCTGATTCATGATTCTGAACGTAGTTAGTTCTGTGCATATGGTTTTACTTCATGCACAAGAACATTTTGGCTTTTCCTGAAAGTTGAGTACGACGTCACGTAAAAAGAAAAGATAAATATTAAATTATTCCAAAAAAAAATTCTGATTTTCATATATATATATATATATATATATATAATTAGTTTAAATTTAAAGGTTTTCATGATATTAATATATTTTTAAAAAGTTAAAATATATTTAGTCTTTATAATTTTACGTAATTTACTTTTTAGTTTGTATAGTTTAAGATAGATATTTTAGTCTTTAAACTTGTCTTTTTCTTATGTCTCTATAGTTTTAAGATAATTTTCCCAGTCCTTACACTTGTATTTTTTTTTAATCTTTTTAAGTTTTATTGTTACTTCTTTTATAATATTGTCTCTTTTGTGTTGATATAACTTTTTTGTGTTGATGTGATAGAAGTATTAATTTAATTTTGTGTGTCTAATATTAAATTTATTTTGTTGAAATTACTCTAAATTACATTTATGAAATATTTGAGGCTTAATTATACCATCACCTAATGTTCATTATTGAAACACCTTTTTTAATTCTTTTAGCATCTAATATTATTTTTTTCATTTATTTGTTTTCTGTTAATGTGGTATGGAATATGGATTAAGGATTAGGGATGGCAATGACGCAAAGTATATAGAAGCTTCTCTATATTCATTCTTGTCCTCATTTCCATTTGCTATATCCATCTCTGTCCTCATATTGGGGTATGAAATTTGTGTCCACATACTTGTCACATATTAGATATATCCTTACCCATTCTGTTTTCATTCAAAAATTAATTAAATATTATTTTTTTGTAAAAAAATAAAAAATAAGAGTTTTAACATAAAATAATTATTATAAAATTACAATATTTAAATTTTATCTGACAAAAATTAAAAATATAATAAGAAATTACATAAACTTTAAGTAAATTCTAAATAAATTTTAAGTAGATACGAGTACAAGTACATGTATGTATATATTCATCTCCGTACCCGTACTCGCTCGTACCCAATTTAATAAATCGGATATTATCTGTACTCATATACAGTCAAATAAGATATTCTCCGTTAAGGTTGGGATAGGTTCGATCATTATCCACAGATACGGGTTTACTTATCATCCCTATGAATCCTCAATTTTGTGAGTAAAAAATAGGTATCGCAAATGTGAGTATAAAAAAGATACAACAAACAAAGTTGAATTAATACCTATATCATATTAACATAATAAACACATTTAAAAAAATTAATAATAAAAAATAAAAGAATTAAAAAAAATTATAAGTATAAAGATTAAAAAGATCAGTCTTAAACTATAGATTGAAAAAGATAAATATAAAAATTAAAAATAAAGTATGTGAAATTATAGAGATTTAAAAATATTTTAACCTTAAAAAAATTTATAAAGTTCTTGATGGTCAATGGCGTCTAAATTCTGTTGATTCTTATCTTGAAATCTTTGTGTTGTTGAAAGTTGCAGGAATATGTTTATAAAATTTCACTATAATAATATGTACTAAAAAAAAAACTGACTAAATTATAGAAATTTATTTGTAATTTTTATAAATAAAACAATGTTGAAAATCTTTAAAATTATAACGAGGTATTTCAAAATTCAGACAAACTACAGATACTTGCATAATTGCGTGAATGGAAAAATAACGCCTAACTAAATTTATGAAATGGCAGGAATGGTAAGAAGGAAAAATAAATAATTTAATCAATGACAAATATTTTTAGACATGACTTTTAAAATAAATATAAAAATTCAACACTATATTTCAATTAAATTTAAACAATATCAAACAAGAAAAATGTACTCTAAGCATATAACGTGCTAAAAATTTTGTGTAGATTAATTCAATCTATCTGTAAGATGTGCATGGTTTACAATCTATAACGTTAAGCAATAATTAAGGGACAAATTGTATTTATTTTTTACTTGGAAATATGGATTCATACCAAGCGAAAATAGATTATTTAATATGCATGTGTCAATTTTATTAAAAGCACTTGTGTAGTCATTTTTGCATATAGATGTTCTTATTGACTTCGTGACTTGGGTTTTGCAATGTATTGCATTAGCAGTTGCATTTCTCATGTGAGCAATGGACGTGATACAATATTTTTCACATGGTTTCTACTAAAAAATTGTGCTTATTTATTAATTTATTTTCAAGTGTATTCCGGGTGAAATCCACTTTCTAAAACAGAACACATTTGATGGTATACGTGAATCAAGAGGATGTGATAACGAGATGCTATATACACACATTTTTCCCCCTGGTTTTTCTTTGAATAAAACAAACAAATAAATAAATATCAATCAATAATTTATACATTCATTTAATGTTTTAAAAGGATAATTGATTTAAAGTGTTCTTGGAGTGTTAGAAAAACTTGATTAAAAATTTATTGAATAAGTGATTATCATATAAATACTTATATATAAATTGTTTCCATAATAAAAATGAAAAAAAAAAAAAAGTTATCATGTGTGCTCAATAAATTTAGTACATAAGTTAGTTCAAAGCTTGTTAGCTCTTCCTCCGAATTCAATTATAAATAAAATTAATTAATCTATGCATTGATTAGAAAAGTTTGTTAACATCATTTCTGTTCATCTCAATTAAAAGTAATTTTTTTCGTTATAGAGTCTTTTATTGGAATTTGAAATCAAGAATAAAAAATTGTCACAAAAAATATAATCTCAACTAAATAAAAAAGATTGCGAGATAATATCACTAAATAAGGTAAAGTTAATAAAATTTACTTATATTTTGGATTACCGTTCATGAGATTTTATTTTATTTTATTTGAGTCTTGAAAAATAAAAGTTAAAAGAATTTTTAATGGGAATTATTTATGAGTTAGTTAATAATAAAATATTATTTCATCGTACCACATGTGATTTAAGGTTGTTTAAAATTAGAGAGAATTGCTCAAATAAGCAATTATTTCTTATGAATTACATAACATCATGTGTACATATAAAAGAAAAATATGAGACATTGAAGAGGAAGAAAGGATATTTGCGAGTTAATCAATTCATTTATAGAAACTTTCATTGAATTGAAAATTTGAGGGAGTTGTTTAAAGTAAAGTAACATGTATGGGTTCACTTAAAATTAAAAAAAGTAAAATAGTTTGCTATTATTTGAAGATCATTGGAGATACCGAAAGCGTTAAAACCTTAAACTTAAGCTAATTGATTAAATTCAAAGTATTTTGGTAAGAATAGTGTATAAATTAAATTATAAATGTAAAATGACATATATTTAATTATTTAAGGTAAAAAAAATTCAAATAAAAGTGAACATAAAAATGGGGAAAAATAATACTTATAAGCTAACTTGTTTTCATAAATTAGTTAAAGTGACTTATGAAAATAAACTAGAAATAACTAACATAAGTTTGTGTGCCAAATAATGAAAATAACTATAAATAACTAATATAAGTTTGTATCAAATAAGCTTTGTATGTTTCTCCAATACTTATCAAATAAGAAATTATTTTAATAGATAGTTCAAAACCATTAAGTTTTCATGATCTTAATTAACCAATTTTTATGCAGTATATGTATTTAAAATTAATTTTTAATTTATGAAAAAAATTAATAACACTTAATTACATGTCATGACTAATTAGACATCATGTTATTCAAAATAAATTAATAATTTTTCCTTGATTAACACACTCAAATTATTTTAAATATAATTAACATAAGTCATGTCTTGTAAATGTAAGTTAATTTTTGCTTGTTCAACTCTAAAATTTTGTGTGTACTATATCCAAAAAAAAAAATATATATATATATATATATATATATATATATATATATATCCTAAAGAAATTTTTTTTTATTCATATACATGATATACACAATGTCTCAAGATTAATAATCAAACACTTTGAGATGTGATTTTTCCTAAACAAACATTATTTAACATGAAAATTGGACTTGAAAATAACAAGTTAATCTCGGTGTCTTAAAATAGAACTTACACCTTGAAGATATATCATTAAATTATTTGATCAACTCTTACATATACTTACCCAAACAAGTTCTACCAAATACATTTTTCAAATCTAAAAAAATAAACATGATCATATTCTATAAATGTATTGGTTGTCTATACAAATATTGAAACCAAGAAACACCATCTAATTAGAATTTTATATGTACATTCATTTAATTTAGTCTAAATGATTCATCCAAGCATCCTACCACTATATTTATATTATTATTATTATTATAACAAAGTCTGAATTATAAAGAAAATTAGATTTAGACCAAGCTATCTAGTCACGTGTGCAATGAAATCATCAAACTCGACGCGAGAAACACCTCCTTCATCTGCAGCCTCGTGAATGGCGTTTTTGAGCTTCAATGCTCTTTCTCTCATCTCATCACCTTCCTCCGTCGTCATCAACCTCCTCACGGCATTCTCCAGTTCAAGCATTGTCACCAACTCATCTCTGTGTTCCCACTCCTTCACAACAATCCCAACCTTAAGCACATCGGTCACCAAAACCCTGTTCCTGGGTTGGTCAGAGTGCATAGGCCATGCTGCTATTGGCACCCCCATGCTTATGCTCTCCATGCAAGAGTTCCACCCACAGTGACTCATGAAACCCCCGGTTGAAGGGTGTGCCAAAATCTCCAATTGGGGTGCCCAGTCCCTCACAACTAAACCCACCCCCTTCACTCTCTCTTCAAACCCCTTAGGAATTTTAGCAACTCCACCACCCTCATCGTTGTTAAACACATCACCCTTGTCAGCATCCCTCACCACCCACAAAAACTTCACCTTACTATTCTCCAACCCACTTGCAACCTCTTTGATTTGTTCCTCGCTAAAGCATGTTGTTGTCCCAAAGGAAACATAAAGGACGGATCTTTCCTCTTGCTTGTCAAGCCACTCCATGGCGGGGTGGTGGTGGCTTCCGGTGTTTTGCATTGACAAAGGGTTGAAGGGCCCCAAGGCCCAATGGGCCTTGGTGGTAATGATCCTCTCTATTAGCTCCATGTAGGGCCTCTCAATCGCCCTAGTAGTGTTGTATATGGTACCCTTACTAAGCTTGTGGAACTCGTACTGCGAGGACACAAAGTGAATAAACTCGGTGGTGAAGCAGCCTTCAAGAGAAGGAACCTGAGGGATGATGGTGTTGGTGTCGTTTTGTTTAACCTGTAAGACAAGGAAGAAGAGATGTTGAAGTTGATGAAAATAGAAGTTGAAGGTAGTATGATATGATTGAAAGAGGGGAGGAGAGTACCTGGGGTCGTCCCATAGTGTCCCAGAAGTAGAAGAACATGGTGAAGGCGGAGACACTGTGGAAGGTGTAGGTTTCGCAGTTGGGGAGGTGGATGACGTCTTGGACGACGGAGGCCATCAAGGAGTCGTGGATGACGAGGACCCTCTTGGAAACGGAAGAGAGGGACTGCAAGAGGGAGAAGAAGGGTTGGCGGAGGGTGGTGGAGGCTTGGAAGGAAGGGAGAAGGTGGGAGGGGAACCTTGTGTTGGGGTGAGGGGGAGGGGAAGGGAAAGAGGGGAGTTGGAAGTCATGAATGTGGATGTTGGAGAGGTGGTGGCCTTGGCAGCTGCCTTGGGAACGGAGGAGGACTTGGCGGTTGTGGGAGGCGGAGCCCACGAAGTGGACGGGGATGTTGCGGGAGAGGAGGAGGCGGGAGAGGTGGAGGAGCTGGTTGAGGTGGCCCTGGGCGGGGAAGGGGACCACCACCGCCACCACTTGCTGGCTGCTGGAGGGACTGTGAAACGTCGTCGTGTTGTTGTCGTGGGGTGTTTTGTAGGTGGAGGACATGGGATGGGGTGTTTCGTAGCTGGAACTGAAAGCCATAGGGCAGGTAGGTGATTCACTAGGTAGGTGTGTGCTGTCATGTGTCTTCGCTATTTATAGGAAATCAATGTTGTTTTGGACACCCTCTCATTCTCATATGCAATGCAAATTAATTTTTTCTTTTTTCTTTTTCACGTAGCGATGGTGACACGCACCCATCACCCATGTCCTCCTCTCTCCTTCAATACCGCTTTTCGCTTTTCTTTTCTTTCTCAAAACCACTCTCCCAGTTGAATATTCTGCCAACTTTTCATGGCCTCGTGTTTCACTTTGCGTCCATTACCACCAACATGGCGCATGAGTTTTCAGAAAAGAGAAGGCATTCCCCGAATATATATATATCACATACTGTAATAGTGATCACGTTGGCGTGGAAGTTAAGGTGATGCATGTATGCCTGTATCTGACTCATCATTAATTAATTTGTCCCAATCCCAAGGGGTAGTTGTACTTCTCAGAGGAACCCCACCTCGGTGTTGGAATTTTACATTAATTTCGTTTCTATCTTTTTCATCCTTCGCTATTGCATTTAATCACATGGAAAGATACCTTTACACAACGCTGTTAGTTGTGACCAAGTCCCATGTGCTACCTTCCTCATCAGGCAAGGAAGAAGAGATCATAAACATTTCTTTGAATTTTGTTTCTAAATTTCATTTTTTATAATGATAAGGATGTTTTTTTTTCATAATGATAAGGATGTTGTCGTGGACCACTTATAAAGATCATTTATGATGTATTTTTTAAGTGATTGTTGGGCTTAATTATTCTCACTTGTGTAATAAAATAGTAGTATATTTATATTCTTATTTTTAAAATTTAAATTAAAATAACTATTTGTTTCTTTGTGTAAGATTTAATAATTTTTATTGTTTTATCTAATAATTATTTTTAGATTAAAATATTCTTAATTGTTCTTTTAATTTGGTGTAATGTGTTAATATATACAATTTAAAAGACATGTGTTTTAATTGATAATTGGAAATACAAAAATTAATTAAGAGAGATAAGTATTATAGAATAATCACTTTAATTGGTTAAGAGATATGAATATTAATAAAGAAAAGTGTAAGGATAATTTTGGCACAAAAATAAGTGTTTTTGCTCATCTTCTACCCATTTTAATTTTATATTAACTTGATTGAATTACATTAAATATTCTTGATTGAAGTATGTGTTAAGTATCTTCTATGATTTTTTTAACAAGAAATCTCCTTATCTATTGATATGATTATAGGAAAAAGTTTAATATTTCCTCCAAAATACGATGACTTCATCCATTTTTAATGTTTATTTGGTGTCACTTCATTAAAATTTATATACCGATGCCGTGTAAGTTTTTATTTTGCGCAAGTCGAAAAATAGTTTTAGACTTTTAGTCTACATCAATTTGATGAAGGATTTTTTAAGTCGATGGTTACGCAAGCATGAGAGTTGTAACAAATAATTTTCATTTACGTACTTGGTAATAACATAAAATCTATATATATTTTAAAATTAATTTTAAAAAATACCTAAACATAATATATAATTATATTCTGTATTCAAATAGTTCAGCACTTGTGCTTCTTAATTAAGGATTGGAACATGATTACTGTCTTAAAAATGAAATCATGACAAAAAAATATATATATCACTTTGTTCAAATAAGAGTTGACTTAATAGAGAGAAAATATATGTCATTCACTAAAAAAAATAAATAAATATATAGTTTAGACGGTTAAAATTAGCCATATTATATAAATATGAGGGTTTTTTTTTTATAAATATTCCATACACGGTATTCTTTTGCAATTAAATTGTTCATGGAGCCCTAATTACATGATATTTATCTTATGAAAAATGCTAGCCAACGCTCTTAATATATTGATTAAAGAAACAAATTAAAAAATAAGTTATTAAAAACTGTATTTTCATATTCTCATGTTCATTGCATGTTATATCATGAGTTTTCGTGCTCATTAATTCATTTTGAATCTCATGTCCTCACGCACATTGCACGTTCTATCTTAAATCCCCGAGTCCACTACATTTTACATTTTGGATTTCTAAGTTTATCACTTTTATTATTTTGGTCCCCGCATTAATTGAGTTTATGATTTTTGTTCCTCGTGCCAAATGAGTTTACATTCTGTGCCAATAAAGTTCTCGTATCAATCAAGTTCGTGTTTCTAGTCCCTACGCTAATTAATTAAGTTTATATTTTGGTCCTCACATCAATCAAGTTTTATATTTTTGGTTCATACACTTATAAAATTTATGTTTATGGTCCTTGTACCAATCAGTTTACGCTTTTAGTCCCTATACCAGTCAATAGGCTTGAACATCGGTTCGTGCGGGTTGCCGGTTCATCGGATGGGTTCATCGGTTTGAGAAGCTTCCTCTAGCGTCTCGTGCTACCATTCATCGTCACTCTTCGCTGGTTTCCGTCACTGTTTCATTGGAGGAAATCATGGAGTTTTAGATCTTCGCATCACCACCTTCGTCAACCAGAACAGGGAACAGAGAGCTTGTCAGCGGCGATGGCCATCCCAGGCCTACTAGTCAATTTATGTTTCTAATTCTTGTGCCAATCAAGTTTGTATTTTTGGTCCTCGTGCCAATTAAGTTTTAAGTTTTCGATCCCTATGCCAATTAAGCTATGTTATTAGTCATTACGTCAAACAATCAAGTTTTGTTTTTGGTCCCTACGGTGAATCAAGTTTATATTTCTAATCTCCATGTCAATCAAGTTATATGTTTCTAGTGTCATGCCAAATTGTCAATCAAGTTTTACATTTCTGATCCTTGTGTCAATCAAGTTATGTTTATGATCTTTATGATCTTACACCTATCACATTTATGCTTTGGGTTCCAATACTTAGTGTTTTTAATCTCAAAGAAAATTAGTTATGTCCTTTGTATCACCTTGCATTTTCTAATTAAATTAACTAAATATTTTTTTATTATCAAATTAAAGGTTTTGATTTTATAAAGCATTTTTACATTAAATTTAAATGTTTTTATTTTTTTAATTAATTATATAAGGATCATAATTTAATATAATGTTTTATTTTTTTAGTAATAGTAGTAATAGAGAGGAACATGTGAATATATGTAATTAATTTTGGTGATGGGATGAGTTTTGGGGTCTAAAAGGTAAAAAATTGCACAATCAGATTTTGTCATGAGTGTTATCGATGAATCATGATTGTGACTAGTCGGTCAGTCATGAGTGTGATTAATGAGTTACCAACATGATTGACCTTGACTAGTGAATTACAATTGTAACTTATTTGGAACTTAATCCTTTAAATTTCATTGAGTCAATCATAAACATGATCAATGTCATGACTGAGATTTATGAATCATAATCTTAACTCTTGCTGATGTCCCTGTTTCTCATTATTTTTTTTTGTATTTTCTCCTAAATTTTTAAAATCAAAATTATTTATATGTATATAAAAATATCATTAGCGGTCAAAAATACTGATTTTAGATTTTTAAAAGGATGAATTTTTTTTTTTTGCATGGATCGAAACCAAAATTTATTTATTTTACAAACACCAAAATATTTTATAAAGACAAAAACATTGGTTAAAAATTTAAAAAGATAAAAAAAACAAAAATTAAAATTAAAATTACTCATTTTACAAATACTAAAAACATGTTTAACAAATAAAAGATTTTGGTTTGAAATTTTTGAACTCAATCGCATCACTGTCATGTTTTATCAAGTTTGATAATTGACGGAAACGTTTTATAATTTTAGTTTACTTGAATATTATTAAATGAATTATATATTAAGTTATTGATTAAATTTTAATATATAAAAATTAATAAATAAGTGAGAACTTAAATTAAGAATCAAGTTATATTTTAGATAAATATACATATATTTTAATTTATAAACTAATTATTGTAATTAAAATTATGAATTTATATTTTAATATTAATAAAATAAAAATTAAATACTAACATTACAAAAAATATTACATACAGCAACATACAAAAAATGTCACTATAACAATATATGTAAATATATCTATTTGAAATATAGCTACACATAATTTAAATGTTAATTTTAAATGTGATATAACAATATATTTTGTATGTCACTATAGTTTATATTAACATTGTTTAAAAAATATACTAATATATATTGTATTTAATATGTAGGTAAAAGTACTTTTTAGTGACACGCACTATAAGATATATATCACTATACGACATTTTCTTTTGCAGTATAATTGAAATTATTAATTTAGTTTATTACATATTATTTAAGATTTGTAAATCATAAAGTTTAGTCTTTGTTACTTTGATGGTTGACATATATTCAATTTTCATGTATGATTAGTAATTCTCCATTTTTTTTCTCTGCATTACCAACTATAAAGTTCTCCATTTTTTTTTTCCAAATAGTTTTATATAATCTTTTCTACAGTGGTATAAATTTTAGTACACTATATGAAAATTGGCAGCAAATCAAATAAGGAATAAAATAAATAAGACATAGTAGTATCTCTTTTTTTTTTCTTTTTTTCTTCCTTTTACCTTGTCATCCAATAGAATCAAATTCTTGTTATTGAAATCACAATTCAATCACAATTGGAAGACTCGATCTAAAATTTTAGGTAAAAATACATTTTTTATTTTTTATATTATTTATTAGTGTCAATTTAGTCTCACGTTAATTATTTGAATTATTTTGGTTTCATATTTTTAAAATGTATATTAATGTTTAATTTTCCGTCCCCTCCGATAAAATACTTAACGGATATATTATGTATCATGACAGCAGCATGATACATGTCATGACATATTCATATTGTCATGATACAGATATATTCATTAAATATTTAAATAAAAAGGACAAAAAATCAAATATTGAGATATATTTTAAAGTTATGAAACTAAATTAATTAAATTAATTAAAGCAGAACTAAATTGAGTCTAATAAATAATATAAAGAACAAAAAATATATTTTTACCAAAATTTTATAATTAATCCTCTTGATATTAGCAATTCTCTATAAAGTCCTCTCGATATTAATAATGAAAAAATCATACAAATTATATATATATATATATATATATATATATATAATTATTGTAAATTTTAGTTATATATAATAAATATTTAACTTATAAATTATACAAATTAAAATTCTAATAAAATTTAAGAATGAAATCAGAATATAAAATTATTTTTCTGAATTATTTGAAATTTCTTTATATTTGACTGCAACTTTTATGTTTATATATATATATATATATATATATTTATTTATTTAACTTATGGTGAGCAACTTAAAGAATATTTTTTATTTTATAATAAGTGAATTATTATTGATTTTACAAAATTATATCTTTATTATTAATTTTTATTAGAAATGATACAATACTATTAGGGTTATGGAAAATAAGTGATTAATATTAGGTTTAATTGCACTTTTGTTACTCATATTTCATAATTTTGCAAATTTTGTAATTCATTAGTTAATTATTAAAATAACAAGTTAATTATTGATGTGATATGTCATTTGTTAACATAACATATTAACCAATTATATAAATTATTGTGTAACACATATTGATCACGTAGCATAATGTGAGGAAAAAAATCTAATTTATTATTAGGTCTAGCACAAATCTTATAATTAGAATTTTTTAAATTAATCATAACTTCTTTTTGATAAGAAAATAAAATATTTTAGAAATAAAACTTGGAAAAAAAGATTGTATATATTTTAAAATAAGCCTTTCAAAATGAATTTTTTAAGAATGTAAGAAAGTGATTTTTAAAATATGAAACCTTGAAAAAAACTATATAAATAATAATATAAATATACTTAAAACAAAAGCTTTGTTGGGTATCGCTGTGGTTGGTCTTGATGTCATATGAACAATTAATGTAACACTTCAAAGGATAGCAGTATGTTACCATTAGTCAACGTATAATATCAACGATGATCAAACAATAAAAGAAGATTAATTAGTGAAATGATAAAATGTACAAAAATTAAAATTTGAGTGCTAAAAAATATAATTAAAGTTTAATACTATATTGAAAAAGTTTAAATAAAATTTATTTTGATACTATTTTTTTAGTTAATATCGCGCTAAAAATGCTTTAAGCAACAGAAAAACAATTTACGTTAATTAAAAAATTAATTAATAACGTTTAATTGCATTAACTCCATTTAAAACATAACATAATTTTACAAATTACTCATTCTTAAAATTTGATATTAAAAATAAAATCTCAATTAAATGAACAAATATTTTAAAAATGATAACATTACATTTTAAATAAAATAAATTTAATTAAAATTTGTTCATGTATGAGATTTTTTTAATTGTTTATGTACTCGTTATGGGTAGGTAAAAGTAGAAAGAAGTGGATATCTGGAACATTGGCTTGCTTTGCTCATTATAATACCATTAATTGCTTCTCCAAGTTAACTCATCCAAATCAACAACAAAAATAAGTCTGGATGAATGTAAAGCAAACCGAAGAGGTCAGAACCACATGCTTAAATACTCCCTACATTATTTAATAAGTGTCTTTTAAACTTATTTTTTACATATAAAAAATTAATAAATTAAAAAGAAAATAATAATAATTTTATAAGAAAAAACTTACAATTAAATTTTTTTTTTACAATACAATAATCACTTTCTATACAATATTATTATTAGAGTTATAAATAAGAGATTGTCAATATTATATTGAAAAACCAACATGATATTTTTTTAAAAAAATATTTTTAATACAAAAAATTGGAATGGTATAATAAATCACATGATACCAACAATTCATTACAAGAAATTTGACTATAAATAATAAATTGTACAACAATAACGAGAATGATGATGGTGGTAGAGTTGGTGTCATCGACAATATATAACAGCAATGACATTGACAGTGATGAAAATGAGTTTAATTTATTTTTTTTTAATTATTTTTCATCCTTCTAAAATTTAAAGTAATTATTTTTAATCTCTGGACAATTATTAATTTAAAATAGATAAATTATATTTGTTTTAATAATGTAAAAATAATTAAAAGTATTATAATACTACGTATAAATGTGAGTATTTTTAGAATTAAAAATATAATTAAGCTTAATTTGAATATATGACTAAAATATGTTATGATAGAAACAAATAATTATAGGTACATAATGAACCATACTTATAAATCCATATAATATCTATATAATTTTTTTAATTAAAAATTACTAAATTCAACTTATTAGTGAGAAATTTGAATAATTTGGAGACAAGATTCTAGATTTAACATTGATGCAATCATTATTCAAAAATAAATAAATATACCTATAGTTTGTGCTTTTGCAAATTGCAAGTCTCTCCCTTTTCTCTTTAGAGAGGGTTTACATAGCTATACTAGCGATTTTAATTATTTTCATTAAAACTGTATACAGATATATGACAAATTTCTTAAAATAATCAAATCATATACCTAATCTTAATAAATCCTTAACGATCAAATCATATACCCAATCTTAATAAACCCTGAATACATGCATGATTAACCACTTGATAAATGCAAAGAATATCATCAACAATATATAATTGAAAGAAGAATTGAACCTCTCAAGTAGAAGACATATTATGCTTAGCCAACAGCTCGTTGGCTTAAGCTAAAACAAAACAAAACAAAAATGCAGTCCATATAAACATAACTTACATAAGCATAAGCAATTAATGCTCTTCACAGTAGTGCACTTGTCAATTAATATCTTCTCTAGGTATCTTTCTTCCATGAAGATTTTGAGTCTGATCTCCGAGCAACTTACAACAAATTTGAGCTTGTCTTTTACAAAGTGTGGCATTGTTAAAGTGTTGTTTAGATAAGTTTCCCTATAAGTATTTTTAAGAGAAAAAAGTAAATTAAAATTAATTTTTTCATAAATTAAACTAATTTGTACATGAGTTAAAAATAAAATTCTAAATAAGTTAATAAAAAAAAATATAAAATAACTTATATATAAACTAATTTTAACTGTTAGAAAATTTTATTTTATTTTATTTTCTCATATTTTACTCTCCTAAAAATGTTTTTCAGCCAAAAAATTTATACTTAAACAAACTCTAATTAATTATAATTCTTGATGAGCAACGAAGTAAAAGAGTGCCCACAAAATGTCGAGTCCCTACACGGGACCTATTGCATAATATGTAGATACGAAATCTGCATGTTTATATCAATATCATCATATTACACCTTTTTCATCTTTTCTTAACTCTTCAATTTGCCAAAAAAAGATTGTCAAACAAGGCGACTGAAGCAAAATGGTCATCTTAACGCTGGAAACGCTATAAATATGTCATGGTGATTTTTAGTGGAGCAAATCCTGGAGGCCATATTGCGTCTTCATTCTTAGGATTAATAGTGCAAGTGTAACGGAGTCCTAAGACAAATCATAGCAGTGGAAAAATGTGATGAAAGATCGATGTAATTGTGAGGGAAAATTCAAAGAATAGGCGAGACTGAGTGGAAAGCTTAAAGAAAACGAGGAAAAAATGACGAAAAATGGACTCTCTAAAAATATCAGAAGAACACGTAACCATTGACTGCAAATTTGAAGAACACATGGAATCTACAAATGAATAGAAGAAAAAAAAAAGTATGTATGAATATATCATTAATAAATAGAAAAGTATTAGACGAGTATCATAAGTATACTTATAATAGATTATTATATAATTGAAAGCGGTTGACTTTTATAATAATTATAATGATTTCTAATTAAATTGTAATGCAAAATATTTTGTATTAAAAATATATCAAAATTATACTTTTTAAAATTAACCTCTTATAAAATGCAACTAATAATTTAACTTAATTATCATAACTTCCTAATCAAATTCCCAACTTTATATAACATGCAAACTTGAACCTAAGATCAATCTAGTTATAGCTAATATTGATTGGTGCAAATGGTAACAACTTGTAACTGTTAACTTGTTTAGGATTTATAATTTAAGGTTTAGAGTTTAGGGTTCAACATTCTGTTGGAATGTAAACAAAGTTCCACATCATTCAAACAAGAGGATGGACATGAGTTTATATATACTCAGTTGTCTCTATTGGTTGATAGACCTTTTGGATGGTAATCAAAAGTAAAACCATGAGGGCTAGATCCAAAGCGGACAATATCTTACCAATGAGGAGACATGTGTAAGAGAGTCTTCTAAAAGCAAAACTGTGAGGGCTGAGCCCAAAGCGGATAATATCTTACCAATGTGGAGATATGAGGCTAAAGAAACCTTTTGTTTGATATCCAAAAGCAAAACCGTGAGGGGTGAGCTCAAAACAGACAATATCACCGTGAGGGCTGAGCCTAAAGCGGATAATATCTTACCAATGTGGAGACATGAGGCTAGGCCCAAGACATGTGTATGTATCGGTACTCAACACATTCGAATATTATCTTTAAATATAAAATAAATAATGTTTATAGGAAAATAATTATTTTGTGTATATTCATGATCTTAATGATAGTATCAATACTATATTTAAGAAAAATAATCTAGTTATCTAAATATCTGATTGAAGTGGGTTTTAATTATTAGTTTAAAGACACCTAATATATTTTTTTTACAAGGAAAGACCTAATATGTTTTAAATATTAGCAAATATGGTTGTCTTGATTTAGTATTTGTAGAAAATTTTATTAGTTATTTGAAAGAAAAAAATTAGTCTTTTTTTTAGTTTATTAACTCTAGTTAATTTGTTGTTCACATGATTAAATAAATAAATAATATTAAGATAAAAAATATTTAAATTAAGATAATTAAATTATTTTTAGGTGTATAATGAGTAATGAATTTATTATTTTATAAAAATAAATAATTATATAATTATTTATTTTTAATATATATATATATATATTATGAACATGAGTTTTTATTGATTTTAATATTGTTCTTATTTTTCAATTTATCAATATACTTTTAACATGTTACTATTTAAAAAATATATAATTTATCTAGAAACTTATAAATTTTTTTAGGTATATTATTTTTTTTCGGAAACAAAAATCATTGTTTGTGATATATTTTTAAAAATTACACTACAACCAAACAAAATTAGTAAATTAAAATGTAAAAACAATATATTAAAAGTAAATTATAGGCGTATAAGTAAATTATAATATTTTAAAAATATGATATTAAATTAAATTAATAAGTTAAAAATTCAAAACAATTTTAAAAGTAATAAAATTATTGCTCATAATATATTAAAAATTAAAAAAAATTATATGTAACTAAATACATTGCATAATTAAATTATATACAATAAAAATATTTTAATTACCTTAATTTGAAATATTTTTTGTTAGCTATATCAACACTATAAACTAATTATACAAAGAAAATGTCAAGAATCTAAACTTAACAAAAGATATTACAAGGATGAAAATGAGAAATAGTTATATTTGTCGAACTTGAACATATTTAAATATTTTAAAAATACAATCAATTTTTAGTTTCAAAATAAATTATTTAATTTAAATTTAAAGATGTGTTTGTATGAAGGTGATAATGTTTGTGATGTCAATGGTAATGATTCTGGTGTTAGTGATAGCAGTATAATAGTAGTGATATTAAAGGTAGGAATAATAATAATGAAAAATATTTTAAATAATTAAATATATATGTATATAATAAAATCTAAAATTAAATATAATATCTTATTATATTTTATATTTTAAAGTGAAATCTCTGTATTTTATAATATCTTTAAAAAAATAAAAAAAGTTAAGTAACCTGTTTTCCAATTTGTGGCACGTGTCATCTATTTTGTTTTTTTTTGTTGAAATATTTAAAAAAGAGATAATGAAAAGAATAAATTAATTGTATGCAGACTTTACAACTTACTTTTGATATAGTCCAGAATTCGTGGTTTTCCATCGAGGTAGTGGATGTGTAAACTGTAAAGGGATTACGATGAGCAGGACCAGGTGATGCTTCCTTCAAACCATTCCATTAAGCAACACAAGTACACTATAATGGTCCCAACTCCCAACATTAGGTTTGCTCCCGTTACATCGCCTTCATTTCATGTTCAAAACATGTTCATATAATACATATAATTAAATAATATTAAATAATTTTTAATAACATTCTTAAAATGATCCAAAACTTACAAGTCAATCTAGTTTATTATATATTTGAAGTTGGATTACAAAATTTTGCCCATTTTGATTATAAGAAAAAATTGATCTAACTTTGTTGGGATGCAAGCAAAATCTTATATCATTCAAACAAAAGGATGAACATGAATTTATATATACACAACTGTCTCTATTGATTAAGAGACATTTTTGGTGGTATCCAAAAGCAAAACAGTGATTAAAAGTTTGTTTGTTTAGACTTAAAAATAAATGTTTATAAATAGGATTTTTAAAATATAAAAAAAAACAATTCTTTAAAAAACAAATATAAATTATTTCTTAATGTAGGTAGAAAATTGCTTATTTTAGAAGAAAGAAGATTAGACAAACACATCAACAAGTAAAAGATATATATTTATTTTATTAAAAACGCTTTTAGAGGATAAAAAGTTTGAACAAGCATACCTTAAGTTGGTTGTGGTTTATGCTTACATTTTTTGACAATTTCTTTTCTATTATTAACATAGTTGTCATTCTAAGAGATAAGACTATAAAAGGTGTTTTTTTTATTAAGTTCAATAAGTTTTTTTTTAACTTAAGTCAATCTGTTTAACTCATCAACTTAGGGTGAATCGAGTCAAGTTCATTTTTTATTGGTTCACCCAAAAGTTAGTTAAATTAGGTTGGTCCACCTTTTGAGAAATCCATGGTGGGTTGAATTGTATATCTCACTTTGACAACTCTAATTTTCATATATGATAACGAAGGATTAAAATATAGAGAGATTTTGGCTAATGGGTTGTGTCAAATCACATAAGTAAAAATGAAATTATATTCAATCTAAAACATTAAGGCATTGGGTTTATAGGTCTTTCTAACTTATATTTTACTAAACTTGTCCATCCAATTCAAACATAATGATAGATTTTATACTCACATTTGCACTTTAACTATCTTTTCTTTAATTGTGAATCTTTTTCACATAGTATGTTCTCCTCATGCAGAATCCCTTTTAAGAGTATCCAATGGTAGTCCTTAAAGCTTAGTCATTATTAATATTATGCTTTAAGTACTCGATTTCCAGTTAGGCCCCAAACTTTACGATTGTAGCTAATACGAGCTAATTATACATTCTATTAAAATTTTAGAGCTTAGTCATTGGTATAGCTAAAATTAATTTAACATGTTTTGGAGCAAACATAATATAAAAGGACTCACTTTCAAGTTTTAAATGCCTTAGAAAAATTAGTAGTTTATTTTATTGTGATGTTAATAACCTTTGGATGAGGATTCAAACTTTAATTTATTTGAAAACTTGTTGGCACCTTAGTTATTTTTTTTATGATTCTCTTTTACCAAAATTTATTTTATGATTTTATGTAAAGCATATATATTTTTTTTATAAAGATAGGAAAGATTACAAAGATGGTCGTAATGAGGATTGAACATAGGTCCTCATGCTTCTAACTATCCCAACCCCTCCCCACCCAACCATTAGGTTAACCCTAGTGGTCAAACCATATATATATGTTAGTAATAATGTAACATTCCATTTTTTAAAATAAATAATGAATAAATTATAATATTAAAAGGAAAATATTTTGTTAATAAAATAAAATGAGAGAGTTGAATTAGAAGATTTTGAGCTAGACTCTGAATTTAATCTAAAGAATAATTAAAAAGAAGAAAAAGGGGAAAGATTAGGTTATTGAGTGCATTTTTTTTAAAACTAGAACCGTAAAGGAAATCATCAGGGAAGGTACTAATCAACGATCGAAGCTATAGGAAGCACGTCATTTTGTAGGATCGTCACTACAGGTAAAGTGAGTAAGATTGTCAAATCTGTTGGGCATCTATGAGGAATAAGGATAGAGGGACAATCCCTAAGCCCCGTATGTTGTTGAATTTGATCTATATATGTGATTGTTTATGAATAAATTGATGCTTTATTGTCTTATATTATATGAACTTGAGTGTTAATTGACATTGAAATGAATTATCAATATAAATTGATGTGTTGGTAGATTAAGGTATATTGTGTATGAACGAGAAGTTTGATGAATTGAATGAGTTACATGATTTGAAAGTATATTATTATTATTTGAGTGTGGATAATCTAATTGATTGATTGAATTAATGATGAATTGAAGTAAAAGGATGCATATGAATATATTGGGGATTAGAGTTTTTGTATGATTTGAGAGTTTTTTTGTAGTTTGTTTAATTTTGAAAATTCTAATATGAACATATTATAATATTTAGGTTATTTCTTTCTATGTGATTAATAAAATACAGTTTGGTTTGTTGGGTTAGAAACTAGACATTTGGGACTATAGTTTAGACTCAAGAATCATATAAAAATGTTGAGAAATGATATAGTTATGTGAGTCACAAGATGAGTCTCACAAGATAAGTCTCACATTCTATGCACAAAATGTGACATCTAAAACTTATAACCATTGTGAGGACCCTTATATGACCAAATTAGGATTCGTGGTATTCATAAAAGTTGTAGGTTGGATGTTATCTTTCCAATGGCCCTAGAATCACTCAAAAATATGGTATAGAACTCAAGTTATGATCAAATTAATGAACAAAGGTCAGTTTATCAAAGTTAGGCTTAAATATCGTTGTAACACCCCAATTTCCTTAAAAGGATATTTTTTATTAATAATGGCATTTTCGTAATTATTGATGGCATTTTCGTAATTTTATAAAGGTATTAGGGGTATTTGAGTAACTCGGAACGGGCTGTTCCGAAAGTGGAACGGGCCGTTCTGAGCATTTAAAATAAGCTAAAATTTTAGGTTGGGAACGGGCCCAGAACGGGCCGTTCCAACAGGGAGAACGGGCCGTTCCGGAGGAAGAACGGGCCGTTCTGCTGGGTTTGAGAACGGGCCGTTCTGGTTTCAGAACGGGCCGTTCTGTTTTTTGAGAACGGGCCGTTCCGATTTTGGAACGGGCCGTTCCAGTTGAGAAATTTGCCCACGTTTGAAGGATCCGGAACGGGCCGTTCCGAAATCAGTACGGCCGTTCCGGTTGCGCCAGGAGGCCTATAAATAGGGGCAGGGGGGGTGAAAATTTTATATTCAGTAAGAAAGTGAAATCCTAGAGAGAGAAAGAAAGAAAGAAAGAAAGAGAAAAGGAAAAGAAAGAGGGGATCCAGAGGAGGAGGCCCTGCCCAAGTTTCAACTCCGCTTATCCAGGTAAGGGGGGGAGTGAGAACCTCGCTCAAGGGTGTGGGGATAATTGTTGGATAGTTGTTTGTCGGATTGGCCCCCAATCCCTTGCCGTTGTTCTGTCTAAATTTCTATTTACTCTACTTTGCTTTTTGTTGAAGGTGCCGTTGTTCTGTATAAATTTCTATTTACTCTACTTTGCTTTTTGTTGAAGGTGCCGTTGTTCTGTCCGATTTTCTATTTATTCTACTTTGTTTTTGTTGAAAGTGCCGTTGTTCTGTCTGATTTTCTATTTACTCTACCTTTTTCTTTGTTGAAGTAATAAATGAATATGAAATTAATGTTAATAATAAATGAGGTTTAATATGAACAAGAATGCTCTCTGGATCTCTGTGAATTCCTGTGCGGACCTTATGAGGAGTATTGATGACATGACCATGTGAAATATGGACAAATGACATGAGACTTAAAGAATGGACTATTGAGACAAACTATGATTATGAGACTATGAAAAATGAGGACATGATGTATTAAATGAAATTATGTAATAAGTTAAATGTTGAGTCCATGAGATTATGAATGTATGACATGCATCATATGCATATATTACTCCAGGTGTGCCGCTGAGGCCGCACACCCACGACTAACAAGGTGTACCTATGGTCACCCACGACTAACAAGGTGTACCTATGGTCACCCACGACTAACAAGGTGTACCTTAGGGTCACCCACGACTAACAAGGTGTACCTTAGGGTCACCCACGATGTAACATGCTAACAAGGTGTACCTTAGGGTCACCAGTGATGTAACCAGGTGTACCTTAGGGTCACCAACGATGAATTGTGAATCTTCCGTATGGCGCCACATGCATGCATTTATGAGTTGAGTCCATGACATCATAGCATGATAAATGAATATATATGTGATATTTGATTATTTATGTATGTTATTTACATGTGACTTATATTTGTCGTGTGTGTGTGGGCTATTTAACCTTTATTTCTGCACCTGAAACTGAGTGAGATGTTTCTCACTCCCTTGTTGTTTTTGTATATGTTTAAATTATGTTGCAGATGATCAGCATCATGAGGATGTTGGTGATGAGGCTTAAAGGCTTCAATTGGGCATGCTCTGATAGGATGTGACATCGGGGCATAGTTATTTTTAGTTTAATATGTTATTGTTTTAATAACTTTAGTTTCTCTTCTTTGTAATTTCTAACGAAGAGATAACGTAGATAAAGTTTATAATTCAAGGAAAATGTATATTAAGAATTGTAATTTGAACGTTCTTGATAAAAGACCAGAATGAATATCCTTGTTATATTTTATTACATGATTTGGAAAATATAAATTGATTCCTAACTAGGAGGCACTGTCACCTTTACTGGAGTTAATTTATATTTCCTTTATTATTATTTGTATATATATGATTTCTTATTTTTCACTAAATTGTATTGAAAATCTTAACTTCTTTTCTTTTATAATTTCTACACTGGAGTTATGATTTATGAGTTACGAATGTGAATCTTCTACCTTGTGATATTTGAAATATTTGTCAACTATGAAAGATTTTATTTACCCAAAAAGAAGAAAAGAAATATTTTATTGTTACATTTGTTGTATATTAATAATGGGGTAGAGGGTGTCACAATCATAATTTTGTAATTTTTTAAATAATAGATAATAAAATCAACTCTTGAGATCAACATAAAAATTGTAGATAATTATCCTAAATTTCTAATAAAATTAATACCAATTTGATATCGTAGGTATAACTCTAAATATCGCATTTAGATCATATAATGTCATAAGTTCAAGATAAAAAGAGATAATTTGTAGCTTGTGTTATTTTTTAAATGCTTGCCAATTCTATGAAAATCATTATCTATAGAGAAATATGAATTTTTATGTTTCTTATAAGCATAATATGATATGAGTGAGTTGTATATATGATTGATTATGTATTGAGTGTTGTGATTATAAATCTATGAGTATCTGCAAATTATATGATAACCCTTGTTTATAGAGCAATATGAATTTTATATGTTTCTTATGAGCATAAGATGTTATGAGTGACTCATATATATGATTGATTGTATATTGAGTGTTGTGATTATGAATTTACAAGTGCTTATGAATTATATGATAACCCTTGTTTATAGAGTAATATGAATTATGTATGTTTCTTATGAGCATGAGATGCTATGAATGGGTTATATGTATGATTGATTGTATATTGGGATATTATTGAATTGATGTGATGAAGTTATTAAGATATGATGATGTATGTTATGATGAACACTATGGTAAGACGAGATGAATAAGTCCAGTGTTGTGGACTCACACCCGAGGAGATGAATTATGCATATGGTGTTGTTGTGATGTGTGTATTGAGCCCATGCATATATGTTTTGTTCATGAGATTGTGTGAGTCTATACAGGTGAGATATCATACATTATCTACCTATGTCTCAAGAGTGTTATGTTGAGAAAACCTCTAATTGAAATGGGATGCTACCATGGTCAATTATAACACTTCGACAGGACCCTAATATACATCCCCTAGAGAGATGGTTCGAGAGGATCATTGTTGTGGAGTGATCCTTACACAATTTGATGGGGTGGTCATGTCCCATTACTCTTAGGCTATTTTGTACACTCAATGATG